>NC_143581.1:231120923-231427032 GCF_048544385.1 Mastigoproctus giganteus
GTTGAGTGGGAGAAGACAGAGGGTGGTAATTAATGGGTACAGCTCTTCGTGGACTAAAGTTATTAGTGGAGTCCCACAGGGTTCGGGGTTAGGTCCACTGTTGTTTTGTATATTTATCAATGATATTGATGAAGGTATATCAGGCTTAGGGTCGAAGTTTGCAGATGATACAAAGGTTGGAAGGGTTGTTAATGACAGTAATGGCAGTGTGCTACTGCAACAGGATCTAGATAATTTGGGCAGATGGGCTAAGAAGTGGCAACTGAAGTTTAACCTTGACAAATGCAAAGTAATGCGTATGGGTAGAAGTAACCCCAGAGAAACGTACCAACTGTGTGGTTCTATATTTAAGGTGGTAGAAAATGAAAGAGACCTGGGAGTAATTGTGCAGTCAGATATGGAGTTTTCTGAGCCATGCAGACAGGCTGCCATTGCAGGTCATGGGGTTTTGTCAATGATATATAGGAATTTTGCTAGCAGGGAAAAGGAGGTGATCGTTCCTCTGTATAAGGCAATGGTCAGGCCGCGCCTTGAGTACTGCGTGCAGGTCTGGGGGCCTCATTTTGGGAAGGATGTAGATTTTCTTGAGCGTGTACAGAGAAGGGCAACAAGTTTGGTGTGGGGAATGAAGAGATCCTCTTACCAAGAAAGGATTAAGTTGTGCAAATTGCAGTGGCTGGAGACTAGGCACCTGCGCGGTGTTCTGATTGAGGTGTATAAGGCCTTGAATGTGTTGAGTACGCTGAATTTTGATGGGATCCTTCTACTTGTTCAGATTACGAACTTAAGGGGGCATAAATTCAAATTAAGAAAACACAGATGTAGAATAGATGTGCGGAAATTTGCCTTTACCCAGCGGGTTAATTACTGGAACAAACTTCCATCTGTCGTTGTGGAAGTTGATAAGTTAAATAAATTTAAGGAGGAACTGGACAGGCATTTGGAGGGAATTGTGTGATTTTTTTTTTTTTTTTTTAATTTTTATTTTGGCTGATGCTGCATAAGCTCATACACTTACTTTCTTGCATCACATGCCACTACTGGTAGTACTACTACTACTACTCGTTTCACTTTGATACCTGTTTGTGGTTCCGGAGACTGTACGTAAAGACTCATTGAAATCTCTCCCTCTACTGTTAGAGTTTTTCAGGTTTGTGGAAAAATTTACTTCTTCATTATGACTACAATTTCTGGTTTACTGTTATATTTCCTAGATTGGACTTCTAATCATTTTGTAACTGCATGATGGACCAGCAAGTGTAAATTGGATCCATGGAAAACACCACAACTTTATGTTGGGACTTTATAGTGTCAGATACCTTCATGGTATTGCCTTGTGATATGAACATTACATTCAGTGCGAATTTGACTTTCAACTCAACGAGGAATCTAAGATAACTGTTCATCAACATGTTCAGTGGTGCTGTGATGGCGTCGGTTTTTTGGAATCCTGGCTGTGTATTTCTAGTGGATTTCCTTCAGGCAGGGAAGACATTCAAATGGCCATATTACGCATACGTTGTGCGGTGTTGAAGTGAAAACATCATAGATAAATGCCGTAGAGAACTCAGCAAAGAAGTCTTATTCTACAAGAACTCGCCTGTTCACGAGTCTGTCATTGTCACAGTTGCACTGCATTAGTGCTGTCCTCTCCACACCGCGTGGAAAAGACCCTCAGTTCGAATGCCGTCCATAACAGGACAGATTTTTATGGACCTGTTTCACAACGTGGCTGAGTTAGTCGGTCTCAGGCGAGCGTAGTACAGTGTTTTCGCCCAGCAAACAGAAAAATCGACCTCAAAACACATGCAGTTTAAAGACAATATACACGGAGCAACATGGTCTTAGTCTGATGCTTGTTAAATCCAACAACAACCAGCCTGCATTGGTGTGGCTTTGTAGTCTTGGGGTATCCCAAATTTCACCAAATTTAGCACCCCATCGAAATTTCACCTATTTCCTAATTCGAAAAAATACCTGGCCGGCATCTATTATCCCACCGACAGTGACATCATTGTTGCAATGGATGCATTCTTGGAGCCCCATGAAAAAACTTTGTTTGCAGCTAGAATCAAAGCATTGCTCCATCGGTGGCAAAAGTGTGTTGACTCGAATGGGCTATGTTGAAAAGTAACATGTTACCAGACTTCTGAAAAAAACTATTCATACACAACCCACGAACTTTTAAAACGTCTATTAAAACAAGGACGTTATGGCTCAGACGGAAATGCCTGACAGTCCCGCCAGGGAAAGTAGAGGATTTGGTTATTTGGTTTGAAGTAAAAAGTAGAGGATTTGGTTTTCGCAAAACGACCGAACTTTGCTGAGATTCGGCCCACTTGACTCAAGTGTTACATGAATATCAGTTCCAATAGCGTTTTAGACTCCTAGATAGCAAGCCCAACTTTTCATAATCGATCGAATATCTGTGACAGCCTCAAGGACCATCAACGACCCAAGGAATGTTTGTGAAGAGTATAATGAGAGTCTCTGCATGCAGGTTGAATGAGCAAGTGTGAATGTGTTATTATGGGTGATTGCAGCGTGCATCAAATTGATTGGAATACATGGGAGGAAAACTCACTGTGGAGAACAAAACTTTTAAATACATTAGATGATTAGTTACTGGTACTAGCATATTAGGGAAAATATAGGGGTATATGGGTAAGTACATTATAGATATTACGCACGAATCAGATGACATCGTAGGAGTTACAGTACAGGATCCATTTGTCGATAGTAATCATGAAGTCGTTAGTCGAAAGATGAAGAACGGTGTTGCAGTAGTTAAAGTTGAAGGCACGGGTAATTTCGCCAAAGTGGAATATGGCAGTTTAAGGAGATACATGGCATCTATTAATTGAGCGGATTTCAGAGGAAGGGCTAATACATTAAACTAATAGAATAATTCAGCGCAATAATGACAGACACCATTAACACATATATGCCATTAGAAAATAATAGCACGAGGAGAATTCCGAAATGAATGAATAGCCAGTCTAATATAGCAGAAACGATAGTTTGGGGAAGTTACAGAGCGATGAAAATTACCGAAGCTTACAACAGCTGAGAGTTTATCTTTAATAGTACTACAAATAAGGTTTTTGGGGGGATGACAAAGCAGAGTAGGGGAAAACACTGGATAAGACGGCAAAATAATGGGGCAAGGAATTTTATATGTATGTGAATACGAAGAAGAAGAAAACGAATCAGATGGACCCCTTGCATACTGGTTTTAGGAAAGTCTTAGCTAACCCAGTTGACGTTGCTAATAAATTGAACAGGTAGTACGCATCTCTATTTACTGAAGAACGACAGACCCATGCTGAGGAGCGGCTGTGAGTGAGATGACATGTATGAAATTAGTGAGTTATAATACACTGATGACTGTTTATTAGAAAAACTTTCGCGCCTAAAGGCAAGTAAGGCTCCTGGAGTGAAGGCATATATATACCCATTAATTTTAAGGAGATGACGAAAGTTTTCATTGAACCATTCAGGTTAATTTTGAGGACATTATCGGACTTGTCAGAGATCCTTGTCAATTGGAGAAGCGCCAACATATCGCCACTAAATAACGGCAGTCTTAAAAGTGAAGTCGGTAACTACAGACCGGTTAGTCTGATCTTCACTGATCGTGAAAACCTTGGAGCTGATGATTAAAAAGAGTGCAATCCAGGGTCATTTAGATATAAATGGCATTATGAAATACATGCATTTTTTAAGGGAAATCTTAGAAAGTTTACCTAAGCTTACACGCTATTTTCACACAGTTACTGGATGTAGGGAAAACTTTTGTTGTAGGTTACTTTGATTTTAGCAATGCATTTGACTCAGTCCCCCATGAGAGTTTAGTGTATAATTTAAAACGTGTTGGGATTACTGGAAAGAATCTAAGATGGATAGCAGGGTGGCTGCAGGGCAGAAGGCAGGGTGTTGTGAGTAATGGATATTCTTCAGATTGGTATAACATCAGAAGTGTGGTCTTCCAAGGATCATTTCTAGGACCACTGTTTATAAAATTTCATAAACGAAATCAACGAATGGTTAAAGGAAGTAGTGTCAATTTTCAGACGATGTAAATATTGGGAGAGCCATTAATGATCATTGCCAAGCGATGCTTTTTCAGGATCACTTTAATAGGCTTCAGAAATGGTCAGAAAAGTGGTAGCTAGGTTTTATTGTAACCAGTTGCAACGTCCTACTGGGGAACAGCAACCCCAAGATAACTTATACACTTGTGGGTTTGTGTTAAAAATAGTAGAGAACGAAAGGTATCTGAGAGTTACGATACGGGCAAACATGATATTTTCTGAGCAGTGTAAAGAGTCGGGCATAAAAGCCCATGGTGTCCTATGGATGATTTGTCGAACAATGTTCAGTAGAGATAGGGAGGTCATAATCCCACTGTTAATGCAACTGTAAAATCGCACTTGAATACAAGTGTGAAGGTCATATCTAAAAAAGACGTAGTTCTTCTTGAAAGGGTCCAAAGATGGGCAACTTGCCTGACGAGGTCGGAAAAAGGGTGACCGTACAATGAAAGACTTCGATTATGTGGGCTATAGAGTTTGGCAATGACGCACCCTGGAGGGAAAACTGAGGTTGATAATGCTGTGAGAGGGGTTATTAAAATGAATGAAGGAGGAAGTTTCACTGTTATAAAGTATTCCAGAACTAGGGGGTCATAAATTCAAATTATGTGGATTTCTAAAAGGAAGTTTTCTTTTAGCTAAGCGAGTCGTTGATTACTGTAACAAGTTGACTCAGTAGGTAGGTGAGGTTCACAGTTTTAAGAAATTGAATGGTAAACTCTGTAGTAACCTACACGAGGAGGCAAGCGGATAATTTGTATATTCTGATCTCTTTTTTTTTTTTTTTTTTTTTTTATGTTTTCGCCCGTGCAGCAGAAGTTAGTGGTTTCCTTGCATTATACGGTTAATACTAATACTAACGATCTCATAGATCAGAGAAGTTTAATTTTTTTTTTATAACACAATCTTTAACCATCTTTACTAATCATATAAAATTGAACCACGATCGACTCCAACGCATACTTTACTGTTTGTTGTAGGGTTTGAGATCCCTCGGCCATATTTCATCATATATAATATGTGCCGAACGGGCTAGCCGGGTGGGTAAAGTGCCTGTCTGGTTCGAATCCCGCCTCGGGCTTGGATCAAAGTACTGCAAAAACCTTGGGAGGTGCATTATGGCCACAGAAGCTGATGCGCGAACAACTACAAAAAAAAAAAAAAAAAAAAATATATATATAATATGTCTGTAAATTGCATATGTTTTTTGTTCGATGCAACCTATTTATCTCCTGAGGCCTCCAATCAGGATGACGCTGATATTGTCGTCGCGCACGATACACAGTTCGACGAAGAGCTGTCAATGCACTTGACCACAAAGGACAGGATTTGGGACTCCAGGCTTTCTTCTTAGCTGATTTATTTGCAGTTTTAAAAATAGATTCCTGCATGATTAACTATAACTATTGCAAAAATTTCCACCAACTGATGTTGCTTATCCATAGTAATATCAGCAACAGCGGAGTAATCGAAACTGTCCAATCCAACTTTTTAAGGGAATACCTACTATGTTCCAATGGACATTGTTGACTGTCAACAAGCCTTGAACCAACATCAACAATGAAGCAAATAGCACGGTGATCACTAGATGTTCACGCTGCAATTGTTTGCCAATCCCATATTGGGCGTCGAAGACCAGCAAAAACCGAGGTTATGTCAATGTTCGATTCTCCCAATGGCCCACAAAATGTAGACAGTTGGTTAAGCCTGTTTATAGCATGCAAATTATACATGCTATTAACTCTTCAAGGAGATCTCGCGTATCCGTTGTTACACTATGCCACAAGCCTGATTTCGCATTGATATTAGCAGTTATAATAACATTATTTGATCTTAATACATTCAGAGTATGCTCCACATAATCTAACGATACATGGAAATCCATAGACGGTGACACACAACAATATTAGTAAATTGTCATTGATTTAAATGTAATCATCACACAAGCCATAAATAATTACAATATCTATGTATCTGTTTAACACTAAAAGTTCTGTTTTCGGTCCTTCCTGCACAGGCTGGACAACCCGAGAAGATAAAGAATAACCCTATATCTGAACAGACTGATCAGACCGAACTTTGGCACAGTATGGTTCTTGCTGCTTTAGAATATAATTGATTCTCCTCAGCCGAACTCCTGACCTCATCTGTAACCAGCCTTGATCTTTGCCCGTTAATTTGCAATATCCTAATACTTTTCATACCAGCAGAAGCAATAGAAGATACTGTAACACTCTCTACAGTCACAAACCAGATTCTGGTTGGATGCACTATTCATATGAAGTTCTATCTTTTGCTAATTCAAGTTCTCTTTGATATTCTGGACAACGTATGTCTTTCACAGAATGTTGATAATCCCCTCTTCTTACGTTTACATTTGATATAACGGGGCTCCTGTTCTTTGTTGGGACACTCCTCATGTACATGGCCCCCACTTGCACAGTGACCACAAGGTGGTGAATTATGGATTCACAATTTGGTTGCATGGCCATATCCTAAACAAAGAAAACATTTTGAAACTATTTTGAAAGGTCCATGTCGATGGGAACTGAATGATAAGTAAATACGGTCTAATGTGGCAATATATTTATGCAATTGAGGCGCAAAACTCACCACCCAGTGTACAGTAGAAGCACTTCTAGACTGTGTCGTGAATCTAAAAGTCGTATCCTTTTTGACCTCTTGAAGTGAATAGCCAAAAACTGCAGCCATTATCAACCCACTGCAGGATGGTTGTTGTTGTTGTGTTTAACGACACATAGGCTGCTAGGGCCATATTATGCCTTTCTAATGGTGAATATGAAATATTAGCTTTAACGTAATAACTATATTTTATAAAATATTCCTATACGATTTAGGAAAGTAAATAGTTCTTTTTCATTAGAATCATCTCCCAGAATCTGCAATAAATTTATTGATGACTGTGTATTAGCGATTGATTTAAAGGTGTTTAAGCGGATATTTTGAAAGTGGGGACAGTCCACTAACAAATGGCGAATGGTCAGTTGTACTTGATATGATGTATATTGGGGAGCATTAATAGATACAGGTGAGTGAGGTGAGTATGCCCAATCCTTAGCCTTCCTAAAATTATTTCATCTCGCCTGTTTTTTCGGAAGCTGGAGAGCCACAGCTTTGGTTCCGGGTTTATTTGGTAGAGTTTATTTCCTGGATAACCTTTCCAGATAAATGACCCGCTATTATTACATGCGTTACGGATAATGTGTTTGTAATCTGTATATGGAACTTGAATAGTTTGCGAAATAGTGGTTTCTGGTTGTTTGGCTGCATGATCTGCTCTTTCATTGCCGCTTATTCCAGAATGTCCTGGGATCCAGCAGAATGTCACAATTTGGTTCATTTCCTTACAGGCAAGTAACTTAGAACGAATCTGTTTTATTACAGGGTGAGAGTAGTTGTTACCACTTATTACAGCAGTGACAGCACTGAGTGAGTCGGTGTATTTTATAGTCATAATTAAAAATTCAGTTATCCGATCAAGAGCTAAATTAATAGCATACAGCTCAGCAGTAAAGATACTGCATTCTGTTGGTAATGAAACAGAAATGGTGAATGAAGGGAAGACTGCTGCAGCACCTACTTAGGTCTCAGTTTTTGATCCATCTGTATAGATTTTACAGACCTCTGAGTTAGAAGAGTGGTTTCATGTAATTGTGAGATATTGGAGGGGGATAAGTGTTCTTACCCCACTGTTGAAAATAGTTGTCAAAATTAACAGAAATATTTGTCCAAGGCGGATCAGGAGGTGTCATGTCCTGAAATATATTGCTGATATCTATGTTCCATGCTTGAGTGAGTTCTTTAAGCCTAAGTTTAGCAGGTCGGTTTTCATTTGGCTTACTTACTGTTGTAAAATGACTCCCATTCGGTACTGCAGGATGGACACCTCCTGAACAATTCATGCTGAGGGAAATGGACCATAATCTGCCACGCTAATCCAGTACGGGTTGGCAGATCGACTGTATTTAGTAGTCAGGGGCTTGAACCTCGGTCTACTCGAAGAGCGTATGCTACTTCACTCCCGCTCCAGACCACTCGGCTACGGAGGCCTTGAATAGCCAAATTCTTCCAAATTCTTACAGCTACTGTATGCTTTTTGCACAATGTATTTTCCCTTTCTCTGACAATAGAGTCACCAACGATAGCTAACTCCGGTGCGACCAGCGCATTTTGCCTTGAGAATTGCCATTATATTGCGTGATGCTGAAGAGTGAGCTCTGGCTTTGATTTGGGCAGCTAAGAGCTTGATGGATCCCTTGATTCCTTAGACGGCATCCCCTACCTACTCTTCAAGCTCTCATAAATTTCATCAGAACGTTGATTCGAGCCTAATTTCCTAACACTCTCTGCACCGAACACACATTCACAAACGTTGCAGAAACAGAAAATTTCGTTAGGCCATATTTGGTAGAAGAATCGTCCCCTTCCATCTTCCCCCAGCCACAACATACCAAATACTTTGAGACCGTTGCATTGCTGCTTTAGTCGAAGACATGATTTCTTTTTAAATTCAATATAACTGTGAATACTAAACTAAACTAATATGCTTAAATGCAATAATAACACTTTCTAATTCACCAGTTATGCAGCAATAATACGTACTAGGCTAAAGTTTAAGTTTTATAAAAACTTAAAAGTTCTTGTTTATACTCCGGCACGACCACCAGTTCAGTGGAGTTTACAATAAATCAATCAATACAAATGTTAATCGTATTTAGTAATCACGGGCTTGAACTCCGGTCTACTCAAAGAGCGTGTGCTATTGCATTCGCACTCTTGACCACTTGGCTACGTCAGACCAATATATACTAACCTATCAAGTTTATGTTATTATGTACTACATTATCAAGTTTACGTTATATCGCTTTACTGTTCCGTTTAAAGTTATTAGCGAATTATAATAGATAATAAAATTATTTAACTAACGCTAAATAATTTTATTATCTACATGATTCGAACTTTCAAGGTGCTTATTTACCACAATTAAAACTAGAATTCCCGTACTACGCACTACAGTACACTGGTGTGCAAAACTTAAGGACCAATACTATTTCTAAAGGTTAAAACCACAAAATATTTACTTAAGGTACTCTTTACTGATGAGAGTAGATTCAGTCTCAGCAGCGATTCTGGACGTCAACTAATCTGGCGAGAAGTTGCCACACGGTATTACCCCGCAAACATCACTGAAAGGGATCGATATGCGGTCGAGTTTTCTCGTCTGGAGAGGCGTTATCTTGGATGGACGTACACATCTCCAGATACTGGAAGGCAGTACTGTAACCGGTGCACGCTACTGTTCTGATGTAATCCTTCCCCGTGTGCGTCTATTCCGAGGTGCCATTGGCCGTGAGTTCGTATTTATGGATGATAACGCCACACCATATCGCACTGCAGCTGTTGATATGCTTTTTAAAAGTGAGGACATTGTTCGTTTGGATTGGCCTGCCTGTTCCAACGATCTAAATCCCATTGAACACATATGGGACGCTCTGAGGAGACGCCTAGTGGCACGTCCACCCCTACCAGAAAATGTTCACGAGCTGAAGATGGCGCTGACAGAGGAATGAACAATGTTACCGCAAGAACTTATCAACAACATTGTTCTAAGTATGGACATGCGGTGCAAAGCCTGCATCGACAGTAGGGGTGGTCTCCTACTGAGGACCATCTCTTCCCTTTGTTCCATCTTTGGCAGTGATGCATCTGTATCATGGCAACCAGTGCTATGTTGCCATTTTTGAATAAAGTCCCTCTGTACCGTTTTGTTTCCGTTATTGTGTCAGTGTTGTTTCCTTCATCATTTCTGTACCTCACGAAGTTCCTTTGGTATGCTTTTCCCATATCTAGGCCACTCCTGTGAGAAGCTACAGGTGAAAACCTGACTGGTCCTTAAATTTTGCACACCAGTGTATATGGTAGCAGTTAGATATTTTCACGATTTCATTAATATTGTACAAACGTTTTACGTACAGTGAGTCGGATAGTAGAAAATGTCTAGATAAATTTATAAATAAACTAAAGAACTTGACTAGGACTATAAAGTTATATATTGAATGCGATTTAATATGTTAATTAGGTTAATAAAAGAGCAAAATTTTTCAAAAAACTTATTCGTTCCCAGGAGCACGAAATGCTTCGACTTAACTGTGTGCCCTTTGTGTTTACTTCAGAATTTCATTTCTATCTAAATGATCCTATAATTCACTTGTGATTATCGCCTTCATGATTTTCCCTACCGCCGAAATCAAACTGAGCTGTCTATAGTTAGCCACTTCACCCTTAGATCCCCTTTTATATATTGCGTTATATTGGCACTTCACCAGTCAAAGGGAATCTCTCGTAAGTGCAGTGAAGCTCTCATAATTAGCTCAAATGGTGCAATACCTCTCTTTCTGCTTCCTTCAAAATTACTGGTTATAATCCACCAACTCCAGGAGCCTTACTTACCTCCAGGCTCTAAAGTTTTTCTAATAAATAATTTTCTGAAATTTCAGTATCGCCAATTTCATGCTTTCTAACTTCACACGCACAGTTTTTCCTCATATGAAGGGACTTTCATTCTGTAAATATTGATACAGTTTTGAAATGTTGGCTTCATTATTGACCATTAAATTACATGAATTGCATGTGGCAATAAATTTAAATTAACAATAATAATAAATTTAATAAACACTGCACTTTGGTAGTATGCTGTCTTGTATGATATTCTCTGGCGTTTAGCAATGAAACTTTTGCGCTGGCTTTTTTTCGATAATGTGAACATTTTGTGTGATAAAGTTGATGCAATTGACGCTATATTCAGTGAATACAGTGACATCATCCACGTTTCAAAGTTCACAAACTTTGTAAATGTGAATGATGTCACTGTATTCGCAAATACAACAACTATATCACAAATTTACAGAAGCTGCACGCAGTGTATTTTAACACGCGGGGTTCACTTCAGGAATGGATTTACAACCTAAAAACAATAAAAAAAATGTTCATATAAACATAGGTCTGATTTCGCCTTGTTTCCGGGTTACAGCCATTTTTCTGTTCCAACAACTATATACTGGGTGGTTATAAAATAAGTTTCCCTATTCACGAGACCCTAGTGTCAAAACGGTTAGAGATAGCGCTGTGAAAATCGGTGGTTATGCCATTTAGGGTATGGGGAAGCGATTTGTAGCAGGGAAAAAAAAAGTTCAAATTTCCGCCACCAGGAGAGAACTTGACACTGTAAAGATGAGATGGAATACTTAACTTAGGATTAGATTTTAATATAAGAACTTAGATGAATCCTTCACTTGAGATGACATTTTGAAAACGGAGGACTCAGTGCGACACAGTTTCGCTTTACGGGTTCCTTTAATATAAATGGATAGATCCCATCCACCCCACCTTTCTTATGTTTAACTTCAACAATTTCTCCTCCATCTTGCTCTCAGTTAGTACAAAATCATTTTGCTCTCAGTTAGTACAAAATCATTTTGCTCTCAGATAGTACAAAATCATTTTGCTCTCAGTTAGTACAAAATCATTTAGCCCCCTGTTAGAGTGTGAAAGGCTTCTAGCCTTCACTTCCTGCAGAATTCCTCATGTGTGAATGTAGTACAGTTTGTCAGCTACATCAGCAGGTTCATCAACAACTGAACCGTTGATTTCAGGTACACCAATCCAATTCATCTCCTTCCTTCTAGATTTTTCAGTTTTTCTAGTCTTTGTTGCATTTCTTTGTATCCTTTTCCAAAGATTTCTCGTAATCTGCCTTCGCTTGTCTAACCTCTTTTGTGACTTCATTACAGACTAGCTTATATCTACCACAGACTTCTGTGTCTTCTGATAATTTATATGCATCCCATGCACTTTTTTTCTCTGCCCCGAGTCTCATAGTTCATGTGACATCCATTTAGGCCTAAACCTTGAAGAGTATTTCTTAGTTGGAACAAAAATGCGTAATATTCCAATATTACGTCCTTCAATTCCTCCCATTTAGTATTTGCTGTTGGTAACATCATCAGTTGGTCCCACTGTATAGAATTTTAAACTGTCTGAGACCACTGTAGTCACCTTTACGAAAACAAAAACCCTTCCCTTTACCCCTGATGGTAGTTACATCTTTGAGTAAATCCCAAGTATGTACACTGCCACCTAGTTGTTCCTTTATCTGCAGATGCTTAATACATGAATAATCACTGTTGTTAATTAGATCAAGAGTATTATTCCCTCTGGTTGCCTCTCGGAACATTGTGCTGTAGAAAACAGTTATCCAATAAATCCACAAAAGTCTTGCTAGTGTGCGAATGACCAATCGACAAGTTCCAGTTTATATCTGGGAAGTTAAAATCTCCCATTATAAGGCAATCTGATTTACTGGCCCACTCTATTTTTCCGTACAGTTTTCGTTGTACTCATCAGAGTCATTTGGCCTATAACCCACACACACACACACACCTACTCTCAATTTTGCTTTCCCCGTGCTTATGTCACACCAAACTGACTCAGCATTGCATTGTCCACTCATTTGAACTGCATGCACTTCCTTAGATTTTATGTTTTTTTAACTATCAGCATAACCCTCCTCCCTTTCTATCTTTTCTGTACAAATTTTACTTCCCAAATTCCAATTCTTCGTTTCCAATGATATCTGCCTTTGATGTCTTGACCAGCACTCAATTTCATCAAATTTATTTACTAAACTTCATTATCCATTAAGAAAAAAAAAATTGTAGAAAGGCTGAATGAATCAATTACCGATGCACGATCCGATCGATGTAGCTCTCTTGGGTAGCACAGTTGGTAGGATTGCTTCCCCCCCCAAATCATCAACATCGCCTTCCTCCCCACATCGGGTGGAAAAGACTTGAGTTCGAATCCCGTCGATGACGGGAGGAAATTTTATGGGCCCTTTGGGTATTGGTGTAGATGGTTTATGGGCATCGGTGTAGATGCAAGTATACATGCACCTATTCTCACTCTTAGTTAATCTACACAGCCCATGTATTTACTTGTTTTTCCCTTTATTCCTGTTTTCCGACATCCGTTTATTCCTATAAGAAAAACTTTAAAATTGTAAAACTTGGACAGTAATAAGTAAACTTTCAAAACTTGAACAATAATAAGTAAACTTTCAAAACTTGAACAGTAATAAGTAAACTTGTAAGCTTGAACAGTAATAAGTAAACTTGTAAGCTTGAACAGTAATAAGTAAACTTGTAAGCTTGAACAGTAATAAGTAAACTTGTAAGCTTGAACAGTATTTCTTAGTTGGCGTGAAAAGCCTAGTAACGTTTATAATTATTTCCTTGAATACTTCCCATTTAGAATTTGAAGTTGGTGACATAATCAGTTGGTCCTGCCCCCAGATAACCCTCCTTCAAACACTTTAGTATTCTTTTCATTATCCATTAAGAAAATTTTTGTAGAAAGGCTGAGTGAATCAATTACCGGTGCACGATCCCATTGATGTAGCCCTCTTGGGTAGCACAGTTGGTAGGATTGCATTTCTCCCCACATCGGGTGGAAAAGATCTGAATTCGAGTCCAGTCGACGACGGGAGGAAATTTTATGGACCCTTTTCACAACGTGGCTGAATTAGTCGAGGGTTTTTCCCCCCCAGAAACTCGGGTTTTTCGTTCAACAAATAGAAAACCGACACCGACCTTAGAACACAAGCAGTTTACAGACAATATACGCGAAACAATATGGCCTTAGTCGCCGATGCTCCTAAAACCATACTACAACAGCCGATCGATGTCAAAAAAAATTTGATCAACTTCTTTTTGTAATTCGAGCTGATCACCTCGCCCAAGTTTGAATGTGTGATAATTTATGATTGTGCTCCCACACTCTTCGTATTCTTCAGATTTATCTTCCTGTTATTGAAACTGAAATGGAAGAGATATCATGACTTTGCAAAGATCTACGAAAAAATCGTTGGACGTAGTGAACACATTGTAAAGTTTTCGTTTGCACCGTAGTTATCCAATTTCGGTTAGGGCTTTTAATTTATATTTAATTTAAAATGTTATTATTATTTCATATCTGTAGTGTTTTCTGCGAAATATGGAAATGGGTCCTGAGAAGATAAAAAAAAAAAAAAAACCAAAAAAAACCCCAGTTGTTGTTGTTTCGTGTTTTGTCGGTTTATTCCAACAAGCTTATATTTCAGTATGATAAATGATCTGAGTCCTGGTTGATTTAAATTGTTTATTGATAGACACAGATTTTTACATGGCTCGTGTTAAGATTCGCCTTTCAAATTTATAGTGGTCAAGATAATTTTACAGAAATATATATTTATTTACTAAAATATTACTTGGTGATAACACATCAAACTCTTTGTCTAACGAACAAACAGTCTTCAAAATTAGTCTTACAGTACACGATAAAAAATGAAAGAGAACTTTTTTTTTCTCAGTTACGTGCAAGGGTGTGTTGAATTCGGAGCAGTCCAGTTATATAATAATATACATTTTTAAGTTTTATAAATAAACCCAGAAGCTCCTATTGTTTGTTGTGTATCTTTTTGGCAGGATCGGTCTGTGACACTATTTGAAGTACAAGTATAAAAAGCGTTATGCTAGATGTAGATAACTTTCAAATAGGAAATTTGTTCACCAAATATCTTTTAAATTAAATGACAATTTGGCTGAGAATTAGATTGTCCAGCCAACGTTTTTGCCATTCATTCTAATTACACAACATTTGGTAATTACAGAGTTTCGAAATTATTATTTAGTTAATGCTACATAGTTTTATAAAAAATATAAAATTATAAGTTTGTTCTGTTGTGAGCATTAAGACCACTGCATTGCAAAAAAGCACGTGAAGGACAAACAAAGTTCTTATAATTGGTAAATACATTTGACAGTGAAGCTTGTTTAGAGAATTTGGCAAAGTATTGAACTAAGTTTTGAAATTCTGGGAAGAGTATGGAACGGGTCCATTAGGAACACACCCCTGCACGACGTTATCTAATCGCAATACAGAGATAACTGATTTTTATACAGTCCAAAGGCGCAAGAAGTTTATTTTGTGTGGGATTCAAAATACAGTTCAACGCATAAGAATGCTCACACAGGTAAAAGTTTTATAATGAATAGCTTAGCATTCTGAATTAATAATAACAGTGACGCTCAGTAATTGTAATAGAAGAAGAGAATACAAATAATAATTTTTCAAATAGATATTTACAGTATACCCAGTATAAAATAAAATATAAGTACAAATTCAGTAGCTTTCGGAACACGTGTCCCTTTATCAACTGACAAATTTGAATACATTACAAGCAAAGTGTGGCACGTTACTCATGCGTCATGCGCATGAGTAACGTGCCACACTTTGCTTGTAATGTATTCAAATTTGTCAGTTGATAAAGGGACACGTGTTCCGAAAGCTACTGAATTTGTACTTATATTTTATTTTATACTGGGTATACTGTAAATATCTATTTGAAAAATTATTAAACTATGGACCCCAGTACTCCAGGCCCATTTGTCACTAGAATACAAATACATTGTAATAATTCTAACGGCTCACTGATCCTGGATGAATCTTCTTCCAGGATGCTGGAAATATTTCACTAAAATATATAATATAAATATTGGAAATAATACTTAAAGATATAAATGCAACAAATGTGGCTTTTAAAGGAAGAAGCATTTAATACTGAAACAATGATGATAATGTTCAAAATGTTAACAAGAATTAGTGGCAAACAATGCAATACATGAAAAAGATCTGCAGCCTTGCATGTCGATAGCTCAACGACTGACATCCCATCATATGGGATTCTTCAGAGGCCCCAAGACAATATTGATTATCACAGACTAAAGACGTCGTCCTGTGAACGACAGATTAATAGAGGTCAATTGATGAAAGGAAAGAACACCTGAGAGAGAGAGAGAGAGAGAGAGAGAGAGAAGATGTGCATGGAATCCATCTCCTTATAAATTGGATCACTCGATCCTCTCTAAAGCAGCCACCTTGATTACACGGTGTGTGTTTTAGTCCAACGTTGTGTAGAACTGTGATTATCAATATGCACTGACAGAAACTCAACAGAAAGGCAATAAATGAAAACTGGAGCAGTGTGAGAGAGTCAGGAAGGACCGAATTACTGATGGCAGTAGAATGATATTTAATATAACACCTGCTTTATATTGTATGTAGGACAATGAACTTGGCACTACCCTAAAGCTGCAATGGAAAATTTGCGCTTCTATGGAAACCGCTAATTTGTTCCGATTATGCAAAATGGGAAGGATGGCGCAGCGCCCGGCCTCTTGATAGAATCCAGTCCAGGACAAGGTAATCTGAAAACTGGTTGTAGTGGTGGTATCCCAGTACTGTAATAGTAACGTGGCTATCCCAGTTGGTGCCTTTGGAATTTTCTAGCGGGGCCGTTTGAGAAAAAGCACATCCATACAGAATTCGTGAAATGCATCTTAAAAATAACATAATTTATTTCTATACTCCATGGTTCATAATATAATTTACTTGATTCTAATTTGGACTTAATAGTAAATTATAACAATATAAATAAATAATAAGCATCTGGGCTTTTTTCGAAACCTGAAACTTTCGAAGACATGAATGTTGATAACTAGTCCCGTGAGTGCCGCAAGAAGAAACACCAGAGAATTTCCCTCTTCATATCAGATATAATTCCACAGTCCTGAGAACCTTGTAAATATCCATATCTGTTATTAAATTTACATACGATATAACTTCAGCGCTAAACTGTAACTGTAAATAATCTAAATTTCCACGTGCTACTGATGAAGTATCCACGATAGACATATGTTGCATCAATTAGATTTTACAGGAAGTCATTGAAGGTTTTTTACCCCTTCGAAGAGAATTGTCATTTCATTCCTCTAATCGTTTACTTTTTGTATCACGAGGCCCTTTGCCAACCACATCACAGTAAAAATTGGTGATTACTATTTGCCAAATGCAGAATTTGTATTTCCAATATTGTATGAGACTTTCTATTTCTAAACATTGTCTCGTCGTTTAACTACCGTGCTTTAAACCAACTGAATATTTCTAGCTCTTGTTGAAACAATGTCTTGGTTACCATTATTTACCACTCTCCCATCATTAAACCTTTTAGTAAGTTATGCCGTTATTAATGTCTTAAAAAAGATGAGAAACAAGGGACCTAGTATTGGGTCTCTTGTTTCTCATCCAGCCAGGGTCCAGCCAGAATAATAGCCGTTTCTAACAACTCTTTGTCTTCTATTGGATGACAGCCTTTTATCCATCGTACTATCTTCCTACTAATTGTGCATTCCAATTTATAAAAAAAGGTAACCATGTGGGACGATGTTAAAGATGCCAGTTCTCATTATGGCTTATCAGATTAGTTAGATATGAACACCCTTTAGATGTTTTCCCTGTCAGTTTAAATGATTTCTCATACTGTGTTACTCGTATAATTCCATTGTCCAGATTATCCTTACACGTAGATTCCATAATTTTTATTGCCATAGAGGTGTAAGTTACAGTTCTGTTGTAGAAGTTTAAGTTACAGGTCAGTTACTCATTTTACTCGTGAACTATCTTTGTAAATTGGAGAGACATTTGCACATACCCAGTCTACTATGGCGTTACCTGAAGCCAGAAATGCCCGCATTATAATAGATCAGGGTTTGACCGCCTACCCGGCTGCTTTTTTTATTCTCACTGCATAAACTCATCAGTTCCTCTTGGGTTATCAGCTATTATGCAATCGTCTGGTTCCCGATTGTTATCCGGCCATTATACTTTCATATCTAAAAGAAGACTTGATCATACATTTTTTTTTTTTTAAATCAGTGCTTAGTCAAGTATGACCCTCGGTCAAGAAGAGCATGTGAAATGGAGGGCTATATTTGCTTAAAAAACGCACTGAATTGAATATACATTCAAGAGACAATCAGATTGATTGAAATTCAATACACAAGTTCTAATGAACAGTTAAACCCATTAGTATTTGCTTCGAATAAGTTTTGTCTCGCACTATCGTGTGGACCATAGATCATTACTGTTATTACTAAAGCTGTCCTGAAGTGGACCAATATAGTTCAATCCCTTTCTTTTAGCTATCGCATATGCAAAAGAAGTTCTTATTGTTCCCCTTCGTCCTGGTTGCCAACATAGTTTGCCTTGGCATTTTGACTCCATTCTTAACTTTATTACTGGTTAATTTATACCTCTCATTAGTGCTCAGTATCTCTTGATGATTTATATTCATTCCGTTCCATTATCTTTATTTACTGTTACTGACCTCACTTCAGTAGTCATCATCTAGTTTGATCTAGGCATGGAATAATAATGCTTTAAAAGTATAAAAAGATGAATAGCGTCTATAATTTGTTCTTTTAACAACTGTCGTATATTATTATTATTATTATTATTCAGTTAAAGAAAATTGTAGCATATGGACGAAAGAAATGGTCAGTAGATCTTATCACATTTCCTTTGTGAAAACATTTCAAGCAGAAGAAATAAAGAATAAAAAAAAAATGAAAAACGCCTGAAAGATGAGATGCAAGGCGAATTAATATTCGTTACTAAGATCAAGGCCGTTAGTGCTATAGCCTCTGCTTTCTAGCACTTTGTTCTCAAAGTGCTATAAAGTCACGATAAAGATGCATCGCCAGTAATTAGCTGAATGTTCCATGGGTTGACAGTCGAAACATCGAGTAACAGATTCGCTGGATCCCATTTGCTGGATCGTCGATTTTTCGGACACCAGTAGATTTTCTCGACACCGCTACACAGTTTGTCGATAAAAGTGATTATTTCAGACTCGATTGGAAAGCAGTGTGCCTTTTTGCACTAGCTGAGGGCGAAGCTTATGAATCTTTCTTATATTTGCCATTAATTTCTTTGGTTCGCTTGAGCTGGGGTATGTTCATATAGTTTGAAAATGCACTGGTAAATATGAAGAGATGAAAAAGAATTCCACCTAAAATACTGGCATTCCTGCTACGCTTTTGGCTCTTAATTAATCAGCCTATTATAGTATTGAAATGAGTGCAGGCGCGAATACGCAAATGCATGCGATTTGAAGTTTCCTTAGCGAAAGAGAAAGGTTTCATTTTCTTCCTAAAATCAGACTAGATTTTCCACTCAGGGTTCTCAGACATAAAAAGACGTTGGTCTGGGACTTCTGTAGAATCCGCTGTCTCTAATGCTACCTCCATAACTGGAAAATGTTGACTTTACAGAGAGTGCTGGTTTCAGAATCCACTTTAAGTAGTGGAACTGACCTCCATCCGAGTAATACTTCTTTGGATAACCTGGAAGATAAAGAAAGGTTAAAGACAGAAATTTGTCACCAATCATTAAATATCACTGAATTAATCTGCAACTCTAAAAATGATTTAACGGACTCAGAAATCACACGTATATCAGTAGAACTGTATTTTTATTCGATTGTCGAAGATAATTTAAAAAGTTTTCTTGATATAATTTGTGTACAGCAACACTGTACACATTTAGAGAAGCACTACGGGTTTGTTCATGGAGTCTGTAGAGTCAAATAATTACTAATTTAATTGTAAAATTAGTTTATTTAGTTCCTTTTTTAATTAATTAATTACCTAGAACACATTTTCCTTGTAGAAGTAAAGGAATCTTTATTTACTGAAGGAGAACTAATGCGGTCAAGGAATTCTTTGATCGTATCGGATATGTACGAAGGGTGGCCAAAAAGTTCTGAGAACCGAGTAGAAGGAACAGGTACAATTTTTTTTTCAGCGTATTCACCCCCAAAGTTCAATACATTTATTGTATTTAATCTCCAAAGAGTTTAATCCTTCAAGAGAGAGAGAGAGAGAGAGAGAGAGAGAGAGAGAGATTCATGAAGTTGAATTTTAGTTTGCAGAGTCTGAGCTTTCCGCAAGGGTGCATTTTCAAAGAGAAGAAAACTCCACGACCCAACTTTCCTCATCTTTTTTCCACACTTGTAGCTTTTAACTTTTGAATAAGGCTAGCGTATTTGTATTTAATCTCCAAAGAGTTTAATCCTTCAAGAGAGAGAGAGAGAGAGAGAGAGAGAGAGAGAGAGAGAGAGAGAGAGAGATTCATGAAGTTGAATTTTAGTTTGCAGAGTCTGAGCTTTCCGCAAGGGTGCATTTTCAAAGAGAAGAAAACTCCACGACCCAACTTTCCTCATCTTTTTTCCACACTTGTAGCTTTTAACTTTTGAATAAGGCTAGCGTAATGTTTCCCTTTATTAAGGTTTTAGGCACAAAGTAATCGACTGAAAACAATCCTTTATATTCAAGAAAACTGATGATTGAGTTCGAATCTTTTTCTAACTCAACCATTCGTTCGAATTGAGTTGCAATCCCTTGTGTTTCCAGTGCTCCGCTGTATGGTTTCTAATATGGATTCATGATCATATATTTTTTACACCTATCAGCATAAATTAAATCTTAGAAACTGCATAAGCCATTGACATAATTTTTTTTTTTCGTTTTATTTTATAACATATTAAGCTATCAAAATAACCTGTCCTGTAATTTATTAGTACATTTTATATATCCTGTTCTCAGAACGTTTTGACTACCCCTCGTAATAAATTAAGGAATTGTTTCCAAATAGTACACGTGTTCTTTCAGATATAACGCTAGTGATTTCTTCATGCAGAAAATTATAAATTAATATTCAGGCAAAACAAAATAAAAAAAAGATAAGAAAATCATATTCAAAAGTAGTAAATGAAGAAAGAGAATTAAGAGAACATCTAATACAAAATAAATAAACAAATAAATAAAAATATATTGTTTAATAAGAGGTAACTCCATGTTCACCTACCTGAAGTCCATATGTGCAGAAAGGTCCATTCAACTTTATGCACTAAACTACAAGAGCAAAATGCTTAAGCAAGGGAAGAAAGCTGAAAGTTAGTGAAGACACACACACACAAAAAAAAAAGTGTATATATTTTTCTTCCAGGTTTAGGATCACTTTAAATCCTAAACATAATTTTCATAGGGGTAAGACTGGTAGGACTGTTTCATTTGTATCCGTGAAGTGACAAGTTTACACAGTTTACAATTTCTTGAACATTTGATCACATCGTACAGTTATTGTGGCTTCGCTCCTAATCTTCACTGTGTTTAATTAGTAGATGGGTTCGTACACAGTAGTAATTATTTAAATGTAGCCCGTCTTAGTGCTTACATTAGTAGTTTCTGGTAGGCAGTATACATTCGTTAATAAACCATTAAACCAGTTGAACCATTCGTTTATAGGGGGAAAAGGTGGACAACTTTCTCATGAAAACGGCTTACTTGTATTTGTCAGTCATCACTGAATGTTTCTTAAATCACTATTTTTTATCGGATTTAGCTGCATTTAACTTTCAGTTTCATTGAGTTGAGCATTAATTTCAAATTATTTGTACTAGACGACAGTGAACAATGAGCAATTTAAATAAAAAATAAAATATTTTCAGTAATTTTAATTTTAAGTTTAATATATTAAATTGAACAGTTTCACTTACCTTTCATACATCATATAAAACATCATCATAAGTTAATATTTCATTGAATTTAATTAAAAAATTATTAAAAGTTAAGTTTAACTTATGAACGTAAAGTTAATAAAATTGATAATATGTAGTTAAAATAATTTGCTAATATAAATTTTACTAAATATTAATCTTAATAATTGTGATTAGCGTATAAACTGGTTTGAAGGAGGGCGTATTTAGTTTTTTCATGTTTGATGCATCTTCTGTCATGTGGGAGAAATTCTACATGTTAGTTCTACGTGGGTTGGTTAGGCCTAAATATTCATCTCTACTTACCTGAATCAACAAGTAGCGGTTTTCTTTGATTTTGATAAAAGTTGATTTAAGTTGGATCCGAAGTTCGCAAGATAAGTGACGCATTTCTTGCAAAAACGATGTGCGAGGGCCAAAGCGGAAATCTTCATGAATAGATGGCTCCTATTACAGAAGTGATACGCAATACTATGGAAGAAATACGCCGTCTCTGACACACACACACAGTAGTTGGATATCGGCTACTGATATTCATCAGCGTAAATGAAACATTATTTTAATTTGTTTACCGTGACAGTCTTTGCCTTGTATTTCTTTGACTGAGAAAAGTGAAATCGATTAACTCCCCATTCCAACAGATCTCCTCCCATATTCTCACTTTCACTCAGTCGAAACCGTTTATGAAGATTGAATAACATATCTTTTGGTTTTTGATCGTATTTCTTCAAGGCTCCATTATCTCCTCCACTTGATCCCAAACAGAGAGCTTTGCTGTATTTAACAAGAACCTTTGTGTTTTTTTTTGAAAGTCGCTGAACCACTTCAAAATAGCCGTCACCAACAAGGATTAAGATTCGCTGAGAACAAATGTCCGAAAGTTTGTTGATAAATTTGAAACATATATATCAGCTCAGCTGTTTTTTGCCATTTGATCTTTTTGTCATGGCGCTAATCATAAATGTTTTAAGCAAATATCACTCTTGTTATTGTTGTTTTCTTTAATGGATTTCAAATTTGATTTCTATTTGTTTCCGAGTTATATTTGCATATTTATTTATGCCGTATTTAATGGTCTTCGTTTTTTTTTTTTTTTTTTTTTTAACAACGAAAGCAACTACTTGATAAAAGAGATAAAAATCAGAGGTTACTTACGCGGTCTTGCGATTGCTCTTCGCTTACACCCGCACTTCAACACCGTGCAGAGACTCTGCCTGAAATTTTTGTTGAAACCTGCATATATGATGGGGTTGAGGGCGCTGTTGGCATATGCTATGTATGTGGCGAAGTATGTCACACTAGGAAACCAAACGGGAGCCTTCAAATGGGAAAGAAAAATAAGAATTTAAATAAAATAAATGCAAATATTACTTAGGTATTTCGTCATTAACTTTGTTATTTTACACATATAGAAAGCTATCTTTAATGATCTGTATAAAAAGATTTAAGCGAAATTGAAACGGATGGAAAGAGGCTTAAAATAAAATTAAAATAATGAATAAAACTGAGATTAAAATAAAATTAAATAGAATAAAGTTAAAATTTTGAAATAATGAGTAATATTCTTCATCGGGTCGGACACTGACACAAAAAATGCATGACCCATTATAACTGCGGTGCTGAAAATCCGGATACCATTAATATTCAATATGTATGCAGTCACGATAAATTTCTAAATTCTTCGAGCTTCGGCCGTTCTAGACTATAGATTTAAACGGAAATTTATTTATAATATATTTTTAAGTTTATTTGTTGCTTTTCTTATTTCTTTGTATACACCTTGTTGTCAACAATATTGGGCAATTATAAATTGCATCAGTTTGGTAATTTGAAGGCGTGGAACCACAAATCATTCAGAGGTATAGTATAGTCATGGTGTTTGTTTTGATTGCGGTCTCCATGGTTCCTCTTATAAGCCAGTATAGTATAGTATAGTCTGATGAATGGCGGCACCTGGAACGTAAATTCAAACCCGTCGTGTTTCGCTGTGGTCATAGAGGACCTGCCTGTAGGTATAAAAACAAAGTAAAAATGAAGGAAACCATTTCAGGTTAAATTAGGAATTCAAATTGAAGGAAATTTTGTTTGGAGTTATACTTTCTTTAAAAATAGGGGGACCAATTAGAGAATAGATAACCTGAAATAGTTAACCACTGAACTCTTTGCAAGAGAAGGAATTATACTGTAAATTATACGTCCTTAAACAAATAGTTATACAAACTGCAACAAGAGAAATTATACAGAAAATTTAGTTATGCAGATGCAAAATATACAAAATTATACAGATACAAAATATACAAAGATGTACAGAATTAAACAAATATAAAAATAATTATACAAATCTTTTATTACATATTCAGAGAAAAAAAAATTAACCATTAAAATCAATAAATGTCCTAGTCCAGCAATTAATGTCCAATCAGTTTAAGACATGAAATAGGTGTTCAGCACAATAAATTTTATAAAATAATGACGTAAATTATATTATTGTCTTACTTTACCACGGAATCTAAATAAAGCAAAGATGTTATTTAAATATAAGTTTAATCACTATTTACAAAATATGAACATATTTACTAAATGTTAAATTTTAACACATGTTAAAAAGTGGAGCAAACAGTTGGGATGAATATTGCAGCTTATACAATTTGTGCTACCAGATTAATAGCAACAAGAAAATGTTCGAATACATTCCTTATAATTTAAAATTTAACAAATTTAGGGAAGGTGCTTGGTGAAGTTTTGAAAGAATTTGGGAATTATGAATGAATTTAAGTTAGGTATTGATAGATAATATAAAATGGTTTATAATTCAGACGATAACTGTCGTCTTTTAAGAAAGACAGAGCGTGAGAAATTCTGAAAGGACTGAAAACGAAAATAGGAGAGAAATTAAGACAGATTAGTATTAGTATTAGTATTAGTAACGGCCGCATGATGCAAGAAAGCCTATGGCTTATGCTGCACCAGCCAAAAAAAAAAAAAAACAATGATAAAAAAAAATTATAAAATAAATAAATAACTAAATAATAATTAATAAAAAAAAAGGAAATTAAACCTATCATCCCATGCGCTTCCCTTACCCGAAAGTACTATCCAGATGACCTTTGAATTTCCCCAAACTGTCGGCTTCTACCACCCATAAAGGCAACTGATTCCAGTAATTTATAACTCGCTGGCTAAAATAAAACTTCCTGACGAGGAAATACGTAGGCAAGTTTAAAATTTAAGGAACCGTGCCCTGTTAAAGGAAAGCTAGAAAACATGCTGGGAGAAAACTATTTACGAGTGTTTTTATTAACAAATCTAACTACTCTTCTGGAATAAATAATTTTGTAATTAAGCCGTTTTGGAATCAGACCAGCAAAGTTGCCGACAAAATTCGCTGTTTTTCTGGTTTAGGGCTGGAGGGCACCTCAATTTGAATTCCATTGAATTCTGCAGGGAGGCTCTTACGAAAGAAGTAAGAAAGTCCACGGTAAATTAAATATGTCTAAAAGTACCTAACCAGATAGAACTTGTAGGACAGAGGTAGATACATTTCTACGTGCCATAACTAGTACTAGGAGGAAATTGTGCCGGATCGAACCAAGCTTGGGCTGAACTGTAAGCAATAAAAGTCAAGTGGACCCAATTTTGGCGAAGTCCGGACGTTCTGTGGCAGCCAAATCCTCTGATTGCACCTTCACGATGGTGGAACTGTTAGTAATCCTGGGTATAACATCCATGCAGAAGTACATGGTGGGTGACCACCCAGCTATGAATCAACGTAAGCAGGGGTCGAGGTGTGGCGCCCACACAACATGAAGGAATGCCGCCCCTCTATGTTACCAGGCAGTACTACGTGGTAAGGTGGCTTCCGTAGCCGAGTGGGCAGGAGCGGGAGTGCAGTAGCACACGCTCTTTGAATAGACCGGGGTTCAAACCCTGACTGCTGAATACGGTCGATCTGCCAACCTGCACTGGACCAGCGTGGCAGATTATGGTCCATTTCCCTCAGCATGAATTGTTGAGGAGGCTTCCATCCTGCAGTGGGTTGATAATGGCTGCACTTTACTTTTTTTTACTAGGTGGTAGATGACTCTCATCAACCGGTGCAATACCACCACTTTGCTTATTGGAGGCTTGAAGTGGTGGAACCCATGTTTAGTGTCTAGAGCTAAGTTCCGGTCAACCCTTCCCTATCTCTTCCATCATGCAATATGATTAATGCCTTTTGAGGTTATGATGAACATCGTGGCGAGATCCAATATTCCTTACATTTCGAGGGTACAGCTCTAAAACGGTGTTCGCAGGCCGGCCGCTAGTGGGTACACCGGACCGAACCTATTGGTAACTCTCTAGGAGGCTTCCGGATCAGCTAGTGGCTACCTCAACTCTAGCACATAGTGACTGGAGGGAGTCCGAGTAGTGTGTATGCGGGGAGCATTGTCGAGGCCACGTTATGTCAAGGATCTGGGTATATTCTTCCCATGTGTATGCCATATCCAAAAATTTCATTACTTCATACAGCATGTCCCACCCACTTTTTCTTACTATTGAATACACCATGAATTGTCAAACTAATAGAGCAAGCTTATCTGCGAAAAGATCTAAACCTCCCAAGCATTTCCTAATTCATTCCACAAATATACGTGGTCTCAATTCTAATCTAAACGATGTCCATTTCCACTTGCAATTTGCCAAACCCCATGTACTTTTTCTGACAGAATCTCAGTTATCGGTTGGTTCAACTACTGCTCATCTCAGATTCCCAAATTATTCGCTGTATGATTCTTTTCGCCTCAAAGGTGGTACTTGTGCATATGTCCGTTCTGATATTCCCTGTCAGAGACTTTGCAATTTGGAATCTCCTCTCTTTGATCTTCTCTGGCTTAAAATCTATCTACCTCATTGTGTCAAATTCATCTGTTGTCTCTACCGTTCTCCCAACTCCGCTAATCACTTGGAGCTCTTTGACTTACTCTCTTTGCAACTTGACTTTCTCCAGTCCAACTTTCCTAACATTGAGGTAATTTTCCTTGGTGATTTTAATGTTCACAACTCCAGCTGGCTTCCGTTTTCTAGTCACACCGACCCAGGTAGTCGAGATGCTGAGGCTTTTGCAATTACTAATGACCTTGCACAGATTGTTCATTTACCTACAAGAATACCGGACAATCCTAATCATACAGCCAATACGCTTGATCTTTTTCTCTCACAAACAACCCTTCTAAGTACGCGGTCAAAGTGAGAGGTCCTTTAGAAACTTCAGATCACAACTTAGTGATTGTCTCTTCTCCAATGGAACCTTTATCTCATGGCTATTCCGAACCTCGTGTTGTTTGACATTACAAGAATGCAAAATGGGATGACCTGCGAGACTTCTTTTCTTCTTTTCCTTGGTCGGATTACTGTTTCAAAACTTCTGATGTCAACGTTTGCTCAGATCGTGTCAATGAAATTATTCTTGCAGGAATGGAATCCTTTATTCCACACTCCACTTTTAAATCTCGTCCTTTATCTAAACCTTGGTTTTCCCATAAATGTGCTAAGGCTGTTCAAGAGAAGAATGTTGCATATCGTAATTGGCTTGTTTCTAATTCTCCAGTTTCATTTTCTGTGTACACGAAAGCTCGCAACAATTGTAAAGCAGTTATTAATCAATCAAAACTAGAGTTTGAACAGGCTAAGAGTAGAAAACTTGCTTCTTGCCGTAATGGTAGCAGAGCATTCTTGTCTCTTGCCAAAGCTATTGGGTGCAACTTTAGCCCATCTCTGCTTCCACCTCTGTCCAAATCAGATGGTTCTGTTGTCACTTCAGCCAAGGATAAAGCTGACCTGCTAGCATCCCATTTTTCTTCCAAATCATGTATTAAATAGATCTGGGTGAAACAATTCCCACCATTCCCAACACGCTCCATTCAATTCCCCGTGTGGTCTTCCGTCAAAAGGATGTCAGAAGTATTTTGACGAATCTTGATGCTAAGAAAGCTCCAGGTCCCGATGGTATTTCTCCACTTGTTCTCAAAACCTATGCTCCTGAACTTACTCCTATTCTTTGCCGCCTTTTTTCACTTTCTTATTCCAAAGGTGCTTTTCTTCTGCTTTGAAATTTGCTCATATCTAGCCAGTTCCTAAAAAGGGTGACAAATCCCTCCCATCCAATTATCGTCCCATTGCAATTACTTATACTCTTTCTAAAGTAATGGAGAAATCAATTAACCCCCAACTCTTAAACTATCTAGAAACCTTCCGTCTGATCAGCGATCCAGTATGGATTCCGTCAGGGTCGATCCACTTGTGATATTCTGGCCTATGTTACCCATTTATGACTAGTTCAATGGAAAGGTTCGGTGAAACACAAATAGTTGCTCTTGACATCTCAAAGGCTTTTGATCGTGTTTGGCATAAAGGTCTTCTAAACAAGCTTCCATCTTATGGTTTGCCAACTGTTTTTATTTTTATTTTTATTTTATTTTATTTTATTAATAACAAGATACACAACAGGTAACCATTAACAGTGTATCTGAGATCAGATCAATAAACATAATAACAATAATATGAAATCCAACAGGACGATAAACATTGATATAGATTAAAACGATAAAAGCATATGTACAAAAGAGGATTGTATTCAGTTAAGTTACCGGTAAAACAAGTAATAATTAATCCGTTAGAGAATAGAAAAATAATATAACAAATAATAAGCTACAATAATTAGATGTGAGCTAGTCACCTTGCAGTTTAAGTGAAGAGGCACACTTGTGGATGGAGTTCATCAGTGATTGGGAGTTGTCAAAGAAGTCAATGCGAGAGTCATTTGCTGATTTGCTGATTCTGTTCAGTGGACTGAACTTCATTAAGTCCGTGTTGGCAGAGTCAAGGCGAAACGGTGCAAGGTTCCTGACTTGTCTACAAGGAACATTGAAGTTTATTTTACTTAGGATATCAGATGCTTCGTAAATTCCAGTGATTACTTTGGCTAGAAGGGCGATGTCAGCAGTAACTCTTCTAGTGCACAGAGGCCTCAGATGAAAGTAATCACACAGCGATTCATAATACACTGAGTGATAGAATAGAGGATTGCGGTACGTAAGGTAACGGATAAAGTTTTTTTGGACTGC
This sequence comes from Mastigoproctus giganteus, assembly GCF_048544385.1. Taxonomy (NCBI): domain Eukaryota; kingdom Metazoa; phylum Arthropoda; class Arachnida; order Uropygi; family Thelyphonidae; genus Mastigoproctus; species Mastigoproctus giganteus. The sequence goes on from NC_143581.1 coordinate 231,149,636, forward strand.
TTCAATTTTGTTAGTTAAAGTCTTTGTGTGAGGATTCCAGATGGGTGAACTGAATTCAAGGATTGGCAGAACAATAGTTTTATAGAGGATAACCGCATATCTGTAGCTTTTGAACTTGTATGTGTTCCGTTTGATGAATCCCAGTGTTTTGAATGCTTTGCTGGTATAACCAATAACTGGATAACCAATTTAGTAATTGGTTATCCAGTTTTCTCTCATCGCTCATTGAGGGTGATGGTAGATGGCTCTCTGTCTTCTAACTTCTCCACTAATGCCGGTGTCCCCCAAGGTTCAGTTCTTTCCCCCACTCTTTTCCTCTTGTATATTAATGACCTTCTTCCATTGACTGGAAATCCTATCCATAGGTTTGCCGATGATAGCACATTGCATTCTACTTTCCATTGTGAGAAACCTTGTCCTGCTCAATCAGCTTCAACTTCTCGAAAATCTGTTACCAATTCCTTAAATGCCGATCTTCAGGTAATTCTCCAGTGGGGCAAAGACAACTTAGTTGATTTCAACCCTTCTAAAACTCAGTCTTGTCTTATATCTCGCAAAAAGGATTCTTCTGCTCCTATGCTTATCTTCAGTGACACTCCGATTTCTAGACAAAATGATATATCTCTTTTTGGGATTACCCTGACTTCTAATCTCTCTTGGCACAAGCACATTACAAATATTGCTTCCTCTGCATCTAAAAAACTTGGTTTTCTCTTTCGCTCTCGTCGTTACGTTTCTTCCAAACAGCTGCTCACTCTGTATAAATCGCAAATCCGCCCTGCCATGGAATATTGTTCCCACATCTGGGGTGGTGCCCCCAAAACCTCTCTCAGGCTTCTGAATTGGCTTCTATAATTCCCGCTCTCTCTTTCAAAACAGTCCGAACACGTGCCGCCACCAGCCAACATCCATTTACTGTCCAACTCCAAACTCACAGAATCAACTTTTGATCTTCCTCGTTTATTCATTCAACTGCCGTTTTCTGGAACAACCTTCCTTCATACGTATTTCCTGAAAATTACAGTCTACAGAAGTTCAAGTCCAATGTCAACAAATGTCTTCTTTCGTCTTCTTAACCTCCAACCCAAGCACGGTACTAAGTACTATAGGTTCTAATACCTCTCGTGTTTGGGGTTTACATGAAAAAAAAAAAAAAAAAAATTAGTGTGTCTAAACCAGACTACAGCAGCATAAGTGGTAATTGGTAAAACAGCAGCTTTGTTTAGTGTATGCAAAATATTATGGTTCAGACCCCAGTCCCGACAGGAAATGCGAACAATTTGAAAGACAATTTTTCTCACTTTGTTAGACATATGATTCAGATGGGAAAGAAAGGCAAGGCGATTTATTAATCAGTAATCCAAGGAATTTTGTGGTAGAAAAGGGAGAGATTTACCATTAATGTTTAAGAGAGGACGAGTTGGCAAAAGTGCATGCAAAATCATACACGTTTTACTGTGAGAAATAGTACGTTTGTTAAGCGTTGACCAATCAGAAAGTTGTTGAAGAACAGAATTTTCATTTTCTTCTAATGAATGGCGAGAATTTCCATAAAAAAGAAGAACTAAACCATCTGCGTATGCGAGTAATGAATAATTTGGGAAAACCTTTAGCAACCATTGGTTTAGAACATCACGTTAGACTTTCCGAGAAACTGTGTGAAAATTTGATCTGTCTATAAAATAATTCATAATAAGTCTGTATAGGCTAGCAGGGTAGTTCAGAGATCCAAGACGTTCGAGGGACTCTCCCGCCAAAGAGAGTCAAAGGCGCCGTTGAAGTCGACAAAAATTGCCAGGACTTATTTAGAAGACGATTCATTAATGAAATTCAGAAGCCAGGATTCTATATGAGAGAAAGCGTTCTAGGCTCTTACCAAAATTAGATAACAAAGCGATAGGTCTGAAAGTCCGGGGAAGATTAGGAGATTTGCCAGGCTTCAACAGAATTCGTAAGATGGCAGATTTCCAGGAATTTGGGAAAACAGACCATCGTAGACAGTTATTATATAAATTTAGAAGAACATTTAGACAGCAGGAGTGAAGTTTTATCAAGAACTCCCCTTCGATAAGATCTTCGCCAGGACACCGATTTAGTTTAATCCTGGCGATTGCAGAAGATAAATTCAAGAGCGGTAAAAGGAACAGCAACCGAGGAAGTAAAGTAATTAAGATTAAGTGATCGAATATCTGTATGCTAGGGTAAATCTAAAAGGGATCATCAGATAAGAAGAGAGCATCCAGAAGTGAATTACAGTATCTGTCCAAGAAAGAGATTCAGTGTTATTACTTATTACAGTGTTATAGATAATTATTTACATGTTTTTTTTTTTTAGATTTCCTTTTAGAAGAGTGAGTAGCAGCTTTGAGCAGAGTATTGTAAACAAGAGTAGCACAGTTATCTGGAAGCATATTTTCAGCAAATTGAAAAACAAGAAAATTCAGCAATCAAAATATTAGAGAATTTCTGCCAATTGGCATTTCGCAAGGTTTTTTTTTTTTTTTTGGTAGTTGTTGGCGCATCGGCTTCTGTGGCCCTAATGCACCTCCCAAGGTTTTTGCAGTACTTTGATCCAAGCCCGAGGCGAGATTCGAACCCGCGACCTTTGGGTTGCCACCCAGGCACTTTACCCACCCGGCGCATTTCGCAAGGAAAAGCGAGATGATACGGTAGTATACCGGGAAGAAATGGAAGGAGCAGGTTGAATCTGAAAGAAAATTGCGCGATGATCAGAAGAAGTCCAATCAACACAAACTGTCCAAGAACTGGTTTTGTTTTTGGATTGACCAATAAAAGAAGAAAAGGTAGAAGTAGATCAGGTTTGTTAAGAATATTAAGTCGGTGCTGCAGGATAAAATCTTCAGGAAGACGATCACGAGGGATGGAAAAAGAAGAGAATCAAGTCACAGACTTGGCATCAAAATTACCAGCTACAATAAAATTTCCAGGCACATGATTCTGAAAGCATGGTCAAGAAAAGATATAATTCCATTCAACTCATCTTAAGGAGGACAACAAACTGAAAATAAATAGATACAGTACTTCCAAATGGACTAGAGATATATGCGCAAGTTACAAATTGGGAACTTACACGGCCAATCAAATTAATCTCCAAAAGCACAGTAGCAGAACGAGGATGTTGATGTGGAGCCTATAAGACTCTTTTGGTGTAGGAAACCTAGTAATCGTGTTACACAAATAATAGGGCTGCTGAATTAACAAAATATCAATAGATTTCTCCAGAGAGACTTTCCGAAGTTCATCTGCAACAGTTTTTTATTTTTGACCATTAAGCTGAAGAATTTTAACAGAATTGAATGTGTCAGAACTATAATTATGATTTAAGTTTAAGGTTGTGTAAAAATATTGAGTACGATTCCTCACATTTTCCAAGCTTCGTATGTATTCACTACATACGAGGTAACATCTCTCTCTCTCTCTCTCTCTCTCTCGGCAACAACATGAATATCGTCAATAATAGCTGTCGTATTTGGATGACGTCCTCTGCCAGGAAAGTAAGACAAAGTTGCAATTCTTGTTTCTTCATAATGGACACTACTTTGGTACATCGTGGATAAATTTTTATATGCATTATTCAGTTAATTAGAGCCATTTTTATTACGTCAGATACAATTTGTAGATACCGCAAGAAACAGTGATCTTGGCGCATTTGATTATCTCGTATAGGTATGAGAAATTTGATTATTTATGACGCGAATTGGACGATGAGAATGAGCAGAAAAAAATTAAATTGTTAATTGAGATAATTGGTTGTTAAATCTCGCAGTTGCTTTGTCAAATGTTGCTTATTTCTTTATCTCTAAGTGTGTTTATTCTGTAAAAATCACTTAACATCATTTTCTGCGAAGGATATCTAATAGGCTGGGATGCTACACTACACTTATTGTAGAATGTTCGTAATTTGAAAATCCATACCCGGGTAATTAATTAGTAGCAGCATATTTGTCAACGAAGGCTTGGAGATCTAGGCTCCCACGAAATCAGTAACAAATAAATAGTGCAGGTGAGTTTAAAAATTCATTTTGGGTTTTCAGAATTTTGTTGATATCGATGGTCACGACATTGGACAATTTGAGGAACATGACATGTACACTGTTTTGTATTGTGATATGAATAGTATTTTTGCATAGTAGTAATAGAAACTGATGCAAGAAAGCAAGTTTATATAGAATCAGCAAAAAAAAAAAAAAAAAAAAAAAAAGAAAAACAGTTCACCCATCCGTACTCTCCAAGAATTTTTCCATTTCTCCCTTGAATTTATTCAACCCATCCACCACAATAACAGATGAAAGCCCGTTCCAATAATCAACCACCCGCTGACTGAAAGTAAACTTCCGCATATCTGTCAACTCAACTTGAACTTATGCCCCCTCATGTGTGGTCTCAGCAAGCGAAAGAATACTATTAACATTTAACATTCCGCTTACGCAATCTATTCAAGGCTTTAAACAACTCAATCAGATTTCTCCGCAGTTGCTAGTTTCGACACGCTGCAATTTTCAGAATTAATCTGGTGAGTATGGGCTTGGCACACCCAGGGTCCCGAGCTGGATATCATCATTCTTCTTTTTCTCGGTGATTCTTCTCTCTCTCTCTCTCTCTCTCTCTCTCTCTCTCTCTCTCTCTCTCTCTCTCTCTCTCTCTCGGTAATAGGGAAATTTTTTTGGCCGGTGCAGCATAAGCCTCAGGCTTCCTTGCACCATATAGCTAATAATAATAATAAAAGCTCCCCTTTGTTCCCTTCACCAATCTGATTGCTCTTCTCTGCACCCGTTCCAGCAGATCTACATCCTTCCTAAAGTGATGCATCCAGACCTGTATAGTACTCCAGATGAGGCTTAACCATAGCTTTATACAATGGGATAATCACCTCATTATCCCTGCTAGCAAAATTTCTGTCATATCATTGAAAAGACCCCACGAGCTGTCCTGGCAGCATGTCTGCACAGGTCAGAGAATTTCATGTCTGAGGGCACAATTAACCCCAGATGTTTTTATTCTCCACTACTCTGAGTGTAGTACCACGCAAATGATAGATTACTCTCGGGTTACTGCTACTCATGTGCAGTACCTTGCATTTGTCAATGTTAAACTTGAACTGCCATTTCTCATCACATCGAACCAATTTTCCTAGATCATGTTAGAGTAGCTCACCCCAATGACTGTCCTTAATCACCCAGCCAACATTTGTATCTTCTGTAAACTTAGACATCAAGCTTGATATCTTCATCAATGGACCCAGCACCGAACCCTGTGGAACTCCACTAATAACCCCACGAAGAGCAGTGCCCATTAATGACTACTCTCTGTCTTCTTCCACTTAACCATCCCTATATCCATAGCAGTAACTTGCCCTTAATGCCATGTTACTCCAGTTTGTACAACAGTCTTTTATGTGCAAGAGAATCAAAAGCCTTCCTGAAATCTAAGTATATGATTTATTATTTTTTTTTCATGCAGTTCCTCGATCAATGCATCACGGTAACCTATCAGATTAGTTAGAAAAGACGCCACTTAAAAATTCCGTGTTGTGATTACAATCTAATTGAATGCCTGTTTAAAGGGTTGTGCATTACTTCTTTGACCAGCGATTTCATTATTTTCCCTAGGACAGATTAAGCGAACGGGTTTGTAATTAATCATGTCGCCTTTTGATCCCCCATTTTTGAATTAGGGATATATTCGCATATCTCCAGTCCATAGAGACTTCTGCTGAATCCAAAGGTGCTCTCATAATTATGGCTAAGGGTTTGCTTACCTCCTTTGCTGCCTCCCTTATTATAATTGGACAGATTCCATCCATCCCAGGTGCATTTTTTATGACTATCCTCAACAATTTCTCCTCCACTTTCCTTTCAGTTATCACAAAGTCGTTTAGCATCTCGTTAGAGTATGATAAACTTCTGGGAATCCCTTCCCTAAAGAATTGCTCATGTGTGAATGTAGATACAAAATACCTATTCAGTTTATCAGAAATCTGAGCAGGTCATCAACAGTTAACCCACAGACATCAAGTGGCCCAATGTGATTCAACCCCTTCTACTGTTAATATAAGCATAGAAGTCTTTTCAGTTTTTTTTTTTTTTTTTTTTAATTCTTTGCCAGAGACTTCTCATAATCTGCCTTAGCATCCCTGACCAACTTTGTGACTTGATTTTAGACTAATTTATATCTACCCTAGGCTTCTGTATCAGCTGATAATTTATACGCAACCCGTGGATTTTCTTCCCTGCCACGTGTTTCAATAGTTCATTGGACATCCATTTAGGGTAAGCTTTGAACATTATTTCTTTGGTGGTATGAAAAGCCCAGTAGCTCCTTTGATTACTTCTCTGGGTACTTCCCATTTAGAATTTTCTGTTAGTAACATCATCAGTTTGTCCCACTCTGTAGAATTTAAAAACTGTTTGAGACCACAGTAATCACCTTTATGAAAGCAAAAAACCCTTCTATTTACCCCTGATGATAGTGACATCTTTCTTTAAGTAAATCCCAAATCAATACAATGTGATCACTGCCACCTAGTGGTTCCTTTATCTGCAGATTCGTAATGCATGAATAAACACTGCTGATAATCAGATCAAGAATATTACTCCCTCTGGTTGCCTCTCGAGCGTGCTGCTGCTGTAGCAAACAATCCTCATAAATCCCCAAAATTCATGCTAGTGTGCGAGTAACCAACCACAAGTTCCAGTCAGTATTTGGGAAGTTAAAATCCCCCATTATAAAACATTCTGATTTACTGGCTGCTGTCTGTCCATTTCTACACATTGTACTCCTCGAATTCGAATTCGGCATTCTTTATATCCTTGTGGTACCATGTCACTGATATCCCAACAGTATCCGCCTTTGATGTCTTGACCAGTACTTTAACAGCAGCTGCAGGCAAAGGTGAAAGTGATTCCTGCACTGCTTCTATTGGAATAAGCATCAAAATATACATGCACCTATTCTTATTCTTAGTTACCCAACACAGACCATGTATTTATTTGTTTCATGATGACCGCCAGCAGTCCTTGAAATCCCAGGTTGCTGCTTATTCCAATAGAAGCAGTGCAGGAATCACTTTCACCTCTCCCCGCAGTTACTGTTAATCTATTAGACTGTGAATCCCCCCCCCCCAGCTAGCAGTTTTCGACCCACTTAACACTGCCTCCATAGTATCAGCAAATATTCTTGCACCCTTTCTATTTAAGTGTATCCCATGTCTGTAGAAGCAGTATCTCCTGTTAACAAGTAGAGACCACGCTGAGAAAAAATTCTTTCCCGCTAACTTTGCACAATCTCTCGAGGGCCGAATTGATTGACAAGGCCTTCATCATATACTCCCTCCTATCGCGTCTGAGCAGAATTGCAGACACTTTCATTAACCCTAATTGGCGACTTTTTTCAACATTGAACTATACTTGTTAAGTAATCCGCAGATTTACTTTTAATGTCATTAGTGCCAACGTGTACAACAATATCTTTTTTGTGCACTTAAAAGATGATATCTGCTATAAAAGTCATATACTTTTACCCCTGACCGACATACCCTGGTCCTATTCCACCTTACAGAGCATATCCTGTTTCCCCGAGAATTGAGTCACCCACAATAACTAACTGGGACCAGAGCATTCTGCCTTGAAGATTGCCGTTGGATTGTCTGATGCACAAGAGTGAGCTCTGGCGTTGAGTTGGGCAGCTGAGCTTGATGTCCCCATTTTAATTCCTTCGATGGCATCTACCCTCCTCTTCACACTCTCGAAAACGCCCATCAGAACGCTGGGTTTGCGCCTAATTTCTTCACATTCTCTGCACCCAGTACACACAAAGATATCATCCTCCTTGGCTACATCAAGTCCTGTTCCAGAAAGCCCTGCAAACAAATCGTTAGTCGCTCATTTTTTAGGCTGTGATTCGTTGGAGAATAGTCACCTTCTGTACTCCTCCGAGCTGCAGCACTCCCGCTGCTTTGTTGCTGTAGTCTCGGCATGAATTCGGTTTAAATACAATTTAATTGATTAACAATGAAACTTAACAAGATGAATTGACAGTACTATCAATGAAAGACAACAGAGTGATACGTATCACGCTGTTGTTTTTCGATATAGATTATGTTATCAAGCTCAAGATATGCATTAGGCTATACCGTAACAATTGCAATGTTAAATTAATTTTATCCTTACTAAGAAGTAAAAATTACTTAGCTAAACACAAAAAAGATATATGCCCAAAAAGTGATTAGAACCGCTGATCTACTTATCACAATTAAAAACTTACTATTTCTCTGCTCTACTCATTAAATCAATTTAATAGCAGAGAAGAAGAAGAAGAAGAAGAAGAAAGAAGACCAATTTCATCCTTGTGTTAATTATTGTTAGTTCTTGTCTTTTTGCATAACCTGGATTTTGTCAATTCCAAATTCCTCTGCAGTTGACATTTTACGGCTATAGGATAAAATTAACACCACCCAGTGTATCATAATATTGTTTGAGTGGGTTTTTTGTTGTGTTCTCTCTTCACAAAGTTTTATTTGAAATTATTTGGTACTTGTAAATATATTAACATGATATAAAAAAGTGAATTACCGATCCCCTCCAGCGCATGAAAGGCGAAAACTGGGAATATAATACGACCACTTGTAAAGGCATCCAACAGAGTACAAACACTAGCAACACAACGCAGACCATCTTGACGACCTGAAAAAAATAACAATAAATAAAATGAAAACCGCTGCTGGTTGGCAGAAATTGGATTATTCGCTGAAAAAAAAAAAAAATCCTTTCCTACAGCAAACATTCATTGATTAATAACTTGTGGAGAAATTTTCGCTTAGCTTTTTCTGTTGGTTTGAAAGAATATTTAAACATGGTTTCTAACTATAATCAATGCTGTGATTTCTTTCTTTTAACAAAAATTATTATTTTCTATTGTTCATATGTAAAATTTAAAATTTTCATAAATATTCCTTTTTCGAGAATATTTGGTAGAGGGAAAATGCACGTGTACCTAAATCGCTAAGTTCCTGTAGTGCAATTTTTGATTAACTGCTGAATAAAAGTGTTTTCTTTTTATCAAATCTACGACTTTTGCACGTCGAATAGTTCTTATCTTTCATAATTGATTGCAGAGAAAAGGGTCAAAAGGGACTATTTTTCAAGTGTGTTTATCTTCAAGGTTGCATCTTTGTTAGCCAATCGTCACTATTATCTACTCCTCATTCTCACACTTTTGCTTCTCTTCCTTCGAAATTACCAGTAAAAATATTTTTTTAACGAACTTAAAAATTAAAAGTCTTACATTAATAAGAGCATGAATGTATTCTCCCATCTGCGTGTACAGAGAGGGGGAGCAGAGTAGACGTGGATCCAATAATATCTGTCCAGAGGCATAGTCGCACGAATGCAGCTTCAATGGCCTCCGTTGGTAGCACAGTTGGTAGAATCGCCGTCCTTCCCACACCGAGTGGTAAAGACCCACTTTCGAATCCCGTCGACGACTTGAGGAATTTTCATGGTTTTTTTTTTTTTTTTTTCATAGCGTGGCTGAGTTAGTTGGTCTCAGTTGCACTCGTTCCACCTTCCCACCCAGCAAACAGACAAATCGACCCAGAACACAAGCAACTATTATAAACAGCGCAATATAACCTAAGTTGCTGATGCGCCTAAAACAACAACAGCAACTGTCTCATCGTTGACCGATATTTCTTTTCAAGTCGAAGAAACAAAATAGAAAAATGATGTGCTTAAGTAAATGGAGTTTATTTTGGCTGCGAATGGTAGTGTGGTCTCAGTGTGTTCATAACAACACACAATGTATTGCGGATTCGCCTCAGTAATGTTCTTGCCTGCGCTCTTAGCTTGGCAATTACCTTAATGACAGCCATTTCCCCTCCTTTGGGAGCTGAGCAATTCAAAGCAGTGTCAGTTGATCCTGTCAGCAGAGGCAACTTGTTACCGACCGCGAAAACTAATCACCAGAGGACACTTCAAGGCTAACGGGACAAAGAAAAGGATAGATCGAAAATGGTCTCTTTTCTCTTTTTATACTTTTTCCGAGAGATTAGAAGGTGATGCAGGTTGAAGTTTAAAGGTGGGGAACTTAATATGCTTTGATTAACATGTAACATGAATAGCACTGCGTTCATTTAGCGATTTAATTACATTCAAAGTTTTAAACCACCTTCTGTTCTTTCTCCTACAATTGAAACTGTTATATCACTGTGTAATTCGCGGCCACAGCTTTGCCCCGATAAACGGAGTAGGTCAATCATTGTTCCGCATCTCCAGTCGCTTTCTCACAGAATATAAAGTGAATGTAATTCGAATATCACGATCCTTCGCTGTTGCCATGCCTAACTGCCAGTTTTTTAAATAAATTTTATATAACTTTACTTTTTTCTTTTCCTTTTGCAAGAGTTCAGGATCCCTGTATAACTGCAGCCCCTCAAGCATTATATGGTGTGCTACTGGTATCTAATTAACTGACTATATTGTAATTGTTCTTATTTATACTTCGGCACGACCACTTGGTTAGAAGGGTTTACAATTTGAATAACTTTGACCATGAATACAATTATTTTCCGATAGTAAATGATAATGGTAAACAGTGAGCAACTTGGTTTAATCCAATCTCCATACAACTTGTCTTTTGACTGGACATAGTTCCTTCTTTGCAGAGTTAAAGGGATTTGGAATCACTGAGCGTACTCTATACTTGCGGTTTCCCGTGAGATTGGAACCATCTTTTCTATGATTGTGTTTAGTTTTGTGACTTGAAGGGATAATTAATTGAAGAAGCGCCTAATCACCACTCTCTTACTCCTGGATGTGAACAACTACAGTGAAACTTCCCTTTAACGGACAGCCATGGGGAACGAAAATGTGTCCGTTAGAGAGAAGTGTCCGCTAACAAGAAGTCTGAGGGAGAGAAAAAAAAAAAGAAAGAAAGAAAAATCGTTAAACGTTTAATGTAAAATTAAATTAAATTATATACAGATTTTGCACAATATTTTTGAAAATAATATACATACAATTGTGCTATGCATATTATGACTTTATCTTAAGAAAAATACATACAGTAATCACTTATTTTCTTCTGCACCCTCTTCCGGCTGATAATTTTGTTTTCAACATTTGTTTGGAGTGAAGAAACCATTGAAAGTCCTTCAGTATCTTTCTTCTTCAGCAGCGAAAAACATTTTTAAACGATTGATTTGTATGAGCGCTTCTTCTATTTTCATCGGTGGTTCGTCGTTAATATGTTCTTCGACAGAATGACCTCCTTCCATTTCTTCATCCTCATGAGGAACTTCTTGAAAAATATCGATGATAATGTCATTGATATCTAGAGCACCATCTTCTGTAGTGAGGTTTGAGTCTATATCTTTGTAGCCAGGGTCACTTGTAGCGGAAGTATCGTACATTATCAATAGATGTTGAAGTTCTTGTTCTTCGTGGTGCTCCACATTGCTGTTCACAACTTCAATTTTTGCGTTTGAGAAGCCAGACTTTACAAAACAGTTCACGACAGTTTGTTTTCTAATCAGCATCTAAGAAAAGGATGCTGATTTTCTTTGCAAGGTCACTCGCACATGTTACATCGTTCATGTTTGCAATGAGATGTCTTAAAACACGTTTTCTGTAGTGAAGTTTAAAATTTTTTATTGTCCCTTGATCCAAGGGCTGACACTCTGCAGATGTGTTTGGTGGCAGAAAAATGATTTGAATGCTGGACAATTCAATGTGCGGGTGAGATGCAGCATTATCCATGAAAACAATAATTTTTCTGTTTTGACTAATCATGTTTTGGTTAAAGTGACTTATCCATTCGCTCATGATATCTCGTGTCATCCACGCTTTTTTATTAGACTTCCAGTCAACATCCAAAAGATTCAACTTTATGTCCTTGAAACAACGAGTATTTTGTGGGTTTCCTATAACAAGAGGTTGTTCAAAGTCTCCCAGCATATTTGTACACAATGGTACAGTCAAGCGTTCCTTAGAAATTTTTCCGCCCTGGCACTTTTCGTTTTTTAGACTCATTGTTTTTTCAGGAAGAGCTTTAAAAAAACAACCCTGTTTCGTCACAGTTGTAAATATCCTTAGCTTCAAAATCACGACATAAATCTTCCAATTTGACGGTCCACTCTGTTACAACCCCAGTATCAACAGATCCACCTTCACCACTTACGGTTTTCCAAGAAATTTTATGCCGAGTTTTGAACTTATCTAGCTATCCCACAGAAGCTTTGAACTCATTTACTCCCATAGATTTCGCAACCTCCAAAGCCTTTTCCCTAACGATAGGCCCATTAATGGGAATTTTTTTAGCACGTGCGCGACAAATTTGAAGTCCAACAGTTTTCAGGATTGATTTTTGAACCTGATCATTTACGTGTTGCCAAAATTGTTTGAGCAGTTCATTTTTTTTTTTTTTTTTGCTTTAGGATGTCGCTTACCTGCGTCTTCCCGATTTTGAATTTTGCAGCGAGATTGCGAACACTATTTTTTTTGCCGATCATACGCATTAATGAGTTCGACTATCTTTTAAAGTTAAATGTTTACGAGAAGACATTGTGCACTTCACACGACACTGAACAAAACTGAAAACTGAAACTGAAAAGACGAAAGGCCGACCATATTCCCCCCCCCCCCTCCCTGCACACACCGAATTCATCAGAAGTTTTACACGTGCCTTAAAATTCTTGAAAAAGGGTTTAGAACCGCGACGTAAACCTTGATAAAATTCAGAGAATCGGAAATAGAAAATAAACACACGATTGAGGCAATACGTGGAAGAAACGTTCCTAGAAAAAGGGCCGTGAGCTCGCCCGCTGTCCGTTATGGGGAGATCAAATTAAGTGCTAATCTAAACGAAACAGTGCAGATTGCCTGTTCGAGTCCGTTACAGAGAATGTCCGCTAGAAGCTGCAAACACGTTAAAACCAATGGAGGTGAGTTGGGGAATTTGAAAATGTCCGTTGTAGAGAGATGTCCGTTAACGAGAGGTGTCCGTTAGGAGAAGTTTCACTGTATTAGTTGTTCCAGGTGGGAAGGAGCAGCAGTGCGTAGCACACGCTTCTTGATTAGACCGGGGTTCGAGCCCGTCACCACCAAATACGGAGGATGCGGAAAGGTCAGGGAATGACCACCGCATATCCCGGAGCAATATGGCCTTAGTTGCTAATGCTCCTAAAAACAAAATAACAACAACAACAAAAGAAGGTTTTTACGAACTTCGAAATTTTGCAGTCGAGCTAATCAGAAGAAGGAGGATCTTGTGGCAGTTGGGGAAGCATGTACCAGATACTGAATGACAGTATATAAAAAAAGGGGAGGCTCGAAAAGGTCATAATGCGCTACATTAGAACGGAATATTATTACGGTAGACAGGGTGGACTCAGGATGAGTGGTACTGTTCTGATTATAGGTGGAAGTCTACCTGTGAACACTATGGTTTTTACTTAACCTCACGATACATCCTCCAGATGCTTCTTCCACTATCAGGTGATTCAAAGCAGTTATTGAAGAGACCGCTGACGCTTTATGGAAGCTCATTTAGGAGAAATTGGGTCTGTTGGATGGTATTGTGGTTACTCCTTAAATGGATGACCTGTGATGCTGGTGTTATGGTGGTTGGAGGGACTGATTGAGGTATTCCCCTTTATTGTTAATTGCTGTGCTGTTGGGACTATTCAAGTTTGAGGAAAAGTTGACTTCTTCAGCGAACGATTCTTAAAAGTTAACAGAGGGGTGAATGATATGCTTGCTTGCTACAAAGAAATCTACGATGAAAATAAAAAAGCCACTGTCCAGTCATCCATTAATATGTTCTTTCGTAAGGTTGAGCGGCCGATCCCTTCTAAATCTCCACAGCCCTCAACACCCGCGGCGGTTTCCTTTTCAGCTGAAGACATCTATTTTGGCAACGATACTCGAGAGGAAAAATTTACTGGCTTTATTCCTGTCTCCTCTCTTATTTTGTAATTTTATAATTTTCAAATATTTTTAAATTACACGCTTTTGTAATTTTTCCTGCGTATGAGATAAAAAATTGAAAACATACAATAAATAATTCTATTTACATGTTTGTTGAACAATTCTTTTTTGATTCAATCAATTCAGCGAGCACAGGTGCTAGTGCTGCACAAGAATAGGGAAAATTCCGACTTACGTAGGGTTTCGCGGAACGCAACCCTTATGTAAGTCGGGCAGTTCCTGTATTTATAGTTATTTAACAACGTACAATAAAAAACATATCCCATCAAGAAAAAGGGGGATTATACTGTAAAATATGATATAACCTCTCGACAATATGTTAAGTAGGTTACGCTATTTCTAATGATCAAGAGAACTAGTACAAATAGGCCAGTTCATCTCTAGTTAACCCACATTTCATCACTGAGTGCTTTTTCAAGACAGAGTATTCGAGAAGGACAGGTACTTCCCTTAGTGGTCTCAGGTCTAAGCACTCGACGAGGATTGGTGCTTCTGGTTGTGCATTTCATCACTGATTGGTCTTTTTAGCCAGTGTACTCGACGAGTCCATTGGAAACGTCAACGTCTAACTAAGCATATTGCAACGCTTATGAAGACCCATTTTCAACATATCCGTGTTCATCTTCTAACTACAATTTACTTTGAAGAATACGTATACAGTCTGACTGCAATTTACTTTGGAGAATGCTCCCACAGTGTGGAATTCAGCTTTCCGGGTTATATTTCATTTATTAAAAAGACTTTTTTCTCAGACTCTACATTACATTGAAATTGTATGCACTGACGGCAATTTCTCACTAGCTACTTTTTTGTTGCAGGAACTCCAATTTCATTTTATATGAACTGCAGGGCTCCAATGTCTTATAATGTGCTGGTACATGAAGCACAGACCTTTAATGTCTTGTAATGGAGTGGGAATTAGTGCTGTAAGTCTTTAATTATGTGTACAGTATTGTGATTAGTGGCGGGGATGCCAGGACAGCTGGCTGAGACCGCTTAGTACAATAAATAAATAAATAAATAAATAATTCCATCAGCATTGAGCATGCTCAGTCCATCCAAAGCTTTAAAGACCTCATTGAGATCACCTCGCAGGTGCCTAGTCTCCAGAGGCTAAAATTTGCAGAACTGAAACCTTTCTTGGTAAGAGCACCCGTTTGTTCTCCTAGCAAAAGTCATGTGCATCATTGGCAAAAACCAATGAGCTGTCCTGGCAGCCTGTCTGTACTGTTCAGAGAACTTTATATCTGACGGCACAATTACCCCCGGCGCCTTCGTAGCTAGGTGGGCAGGAGCAGCAGTGCGTAGCACACGCTTCTTGATTAGACTCGGGGTTCGAGCTCGTGACCAACAAATACGGATGATGCGGAAAGGTCAGAAAATGACCACCGAATATCCCTGGAGCAATATGGCCTTAGTTTCTAATGCTCCTAAAAACCAAATAACAAACAAACAATTACCGCCAGGACTTTTTCATTTTCCGTTACCTTGAGTACTGCACAGTTGGTACATTAATCTTGGGTTACTGCTACCCATATGCATTACATTGCATTTGTCAGTGTCAATGTTAAACTTCAGTTGCCAATTCTCAGCCCATCTGCCTAATTTTTCTAGATCCTGTTGCAGTAGCATACGTTATTACTGTTATTAACCAACCTGCCTATCATCTGCAAACTTAGATATTAAGCATGATATACCTTCATCAGTATCATTAATAAATATAGAAAACACCAATAGGCTCAACACCGAACCTTGGCAGACTCCACTAATAACATTAGTCCACGAAGAGCAGCGTCCATTGATTAACACCTCTGTCTTCTCCCACTCAACCATCTTTTTTCATAATAGTAACTTTCCCTTGACGCCACACTGCTCAAATTTGTACAGCAGTTTATTATGTGCAGCAGCATTAAAAGCTTTCCTGAAATTCAAATTCACATGATATCTAAAAATGCTTGTGAACTGCTGTTCATACGGTTGATCCCTGATCACTCCTGGCTTTCCCGGAGTATATACGAAAATTTTCTTTCATCTTCTCCCCTTGCCCTTTATTTTATTATTTAAAATCTTGACGGTTAAGACCTGTCGATTGATGGTCAGAGATAATGTTTATAATACTAATGAGGACGTTATCATCTGATTGGTTGGTAATTGATGGTGGGGAATATATTACAAGCGTCTTCGACAGTGGTTTCTTAAATTTCGACACAGCCACCCTCCTCATCCCCAATAAATAAAGCTGATTTCATTTGGGGTAGAGTTTGGCAAGAAATACATATATTCCACTTACTTTTAATAATGAAATTTGGGGCAATTTTTTCAAAAAAATTCGATTCAACCCCCCCCCCCCAAGTTGCTCACGATGCCGCGGTGATCACGATCAAAAGAGCCTTTATATGTATTCATATCTAGTATTTATAGTATTTCATTACTTGTCGGTAACAGTTAATGCTGAAACTTGTGTTCGGAATTAATACAGGGCGCTATGTTATATAGTAGCTATATCATTTACGGAGCTATATGCCTTGCCATAGATTCTCCAAAGTTAGAATTACCCCAAGCTGTCGTTGGGATGGGTCGACGTCGACGATTGTGCATCGGTCGATTAGAACTAGTCGTGCGAGAATGGACGAGCAACGTTTGAAATTTCAGTTTTGCTTCAAGCTTAGGAAAATGTCAAGCGAAGTGATGCATATTTATCACATTTCATGCCAGGTCAGTCGTTACTACTATGAAAACAAGACATTATTTGCTGTTATATTTTTTAAGTTGGCATCAAGAAAGTCTTGCACGATCACGCACTGCAGCATAAAACGGTGTCCATCTAATAGTGCCTGTCACAAAAATAAATTAGTTATTACCTCTTACTCTTATTCATATTGGAATGTCTTATTGGAATATCATCGGTTTGGCTGAAACAAGAAGAAGAAATGAATCACTTATAAATTTATCAAGTGGAAATCTGCTGTACACCAATGGAGAAAGGAGTGAAGGTGGAGTTGGGTTTCTGGTCCATAAAGATTTTAAAAACAACATTTTGGAATTCAAAAGTACATCACCAAGGGTGTCAAGACTAATACTCAAGATTTCTAAGCGGTACAAGCTAAAGATTATAATGATTTATGCACCAACATCGAGCCATGATGATGAAGAGGTTGAAGAAATGTACACCGAAATTGAGAGTCTTCTATATGAGCAGAAAATCTACTACACTATTATTATGGGGGACTTCAATGCTAAGGTTGGAAAAAGACAAAACAGCGCAGAAAGGGGAACTATAGGAAATTTTGGAATTGGTGAAAGAAATGAAAGAGGTGAAAGACTTGTGGAATTTGCAGAATCTCAAGGATTGTCAGTAATGAACACTTTTTTCAAGAAAAGGGTGAACAGAAAGTGGACAAGGAAGAGTCCAAATGGATAAACAACTAATGAAATCGACTTCATTCTCACTTACAGAAGATATATTGTGAATGATGTTACCGTCCTGAATAAGGTAAATGTTGGAAGTGATCACAGAATGGTAAGATGTACACTTGATATAAATGTAGGAAAGGAAAGGAAAAAACTGGCTCGAGTAAATAATACAAAGGTCTTTGAGATAACAGAGGAGGAGAAAAAGCAGTATGTACTGGAACTTAAGAACAAGTTTGAGTTTCTGCAGACTGCTCAGGACCAAGATATCGACAAGGAATATTACAACTTTCTGAAAGTGATAAAGCACAAGAAACCTATAAGGAAAAGGAAATCCAAAGAAGAAAAAATTAGTCAAACACTTGTCATGATGAACCGAAGAAGACAAATGAAGAGGAAGAAAAACACTGACAGCGAGAAAATTGAGTATACTGAGTTATGCAAAGCCATTAGAAAGAGACTCAGAGAGGACATAAGAAGATTTAACACAAGAAAAGTAGAACAAGCTTTAAGGGAAAACAAAGGATTTAAATCAGCAACCATGAGCAGTAATACAGAAAGACAAATGATACTGAAACTGAAGAATAGCGATGGTTTACTTATAAACAGCAGAGAAGGCATAATTCAAATAGAGAATTATACAAGGAGCGAGGGAATGATGCCAGCAGTGCGGAAGATGGGTCGGAAATTAGCAACACATACGACATACCCGATATTCTTCCTGATGAGGTAGAACATGCATTCAAGAAAATGTAGAATCAGAAAGCCCCGGGGGAAGATGAAGTTACTGTACAGTTGTTAAAATTGGGAGGAAGAAACATAACACCAAAACTGGCAAGACTCTTCACAAGGTGCATTAGAAAAGGTGTGATGCCCAAGGAGTGGAATTATGCAATCATAGTTTTGCTGCATAAGAAAGGAGATCAATCAGAAATTGGAAATTATAGACCAATTAGCCTGTTATCCCACATCTACAAATTGTTCACAAGGGTCGTTACTAACAGATTAGAAAGAACACTTGATGAGAATCAACCGAAAGAGCAAGCTGGCTTTAGGACAGGATTCTCAACTATGGATCACCTTCATGTAATATCACAGCTAATGGAGAAAGCAAATGAATATAAAACACCATTATGCCTGGCATTTGTGGATTATGAAAAGGCATTTGACTCCATACAGCATAAGGCAATGTTTCGGGCACTGGAAAGACAAGGCATAGAAACCCCATATATTATGATTTTGAAGAAAATATTTGAGAGTGCTACCTCCTTTATTAGACTAGACAAAGACAGTAGGAAATTTCAAATCGAGAAAGGAGTTCGACAAGGAGACACAATATATCCGAAGCTGTTTACTGTTGCCATTGAGGAAGCTTTCAGAAGATTAGACTGGTCGCAGAAAGGAGTCAATGTGAACGGAGAGTATCTAAACCATTTAGGATTTGCAGATGACATTATGGTCATAAGCCACGATCTCAAAGAATTAGAGGAAAATCTTAATCAGTTATGCACAGTTAGTAAGGATTTTGGGCTAAAGATGAATATGGCTAAAACAAAAGTAATGATGAACAAGTATGTCACAGAAAGGGAAATAATGATTGAAGGAGCAGTAATTGAAAAGGTGGAGTCATATACTTATCTGGGACAAGTTATTAGCTGTAATAATGATAAATGGCTAGAAGTCAAGAGAAGAATAAATTTTGGATGGATAACATTCAGGAAATATAGTCACATACTGAAGAGCAATATCCCAGTTTGTCTGAAACGTAAAATAATGAACGAGTGTATACTTCCCACCATGACTTATTTAAGTGAAACTTGGGTACTCACCAAAAGAATGGAAGAGAAGCTGAGAACTACACAGCGAAGAATGGAACGAATTATATTTGGAATTGGGCGCCTCCGTAGCCAGGTGGGAAGGAGCAGCAGTGCGTAGCACACGCTTCTTGATTAGACCGGGGTTCGAGCCCGTCACCACCAAATACGGAGGATGCGGAAAGGTCAGGGAATGACTACCGCATATTCCCGGAGCAATATGGCCTTAGTTGCTAATGCTCCTAAAAACCAAATAACAAACAAACATATTTGGAATCAGACTGTTAGATAAGAAGAGAAACACGTGGATTAGGCAGCAAACTCAAGTAAAGGACATTCTTATCAAAACTAAAGAACTAAAATGGTCTTGGGCAAGACACATAGCTCGAAGACATGATGACAGATGGACTAAGAAAATAGCAGAATGGTATCCAAGATGAGCTAGAAGAAAACCTGGAAGACAAAGGCAGAGTTGGATAGATGCAATTCAAGAGTTTGTGCGTAGTAAATGGATGGCCAGTGCTCAAAACAGAAGGAACTGGAAAGTTGCTGGAGAGGCCTTCATCCTGCAGTGGATTGAAAATGGCTGATGATGATGACTCTTATTCATGACATCTCCCCCACCGCTCAGTCTTTTTTTGCTTTCAATTCTCAATCGAGCAGTGAAATGTGATGATTAAGCAGATACGATATACAAATAGTTAAGAATTGCTTATTTGAGTTTGTAAGTAGAAGTTATATTGTATCCTAATTACTATAATTCTTGTTGATTTGTTATGCTTATACGCAATATTGATCAAACAAGTAAATCATGGGAAACTAACATTTACAGGGGAGATAAAGGAAAAACTATTGTACGTTTACATCTAAACGTACAGTAGTTTCGTTTTCATATAGTGAAAACGTCAGCAGCTGTGCTGAGAGAGAGAGAGAGAGAGATATTTCCGGTCAAAATCAACTAAAAGTAGGGTTTTTCGCCCCACAGGAACTATGCCAATTCTATTTCTTCGTAGGGAAATTACTCGGGGTCAAATGAGGCCCAGTACCTCATTGACTTTTTATGGAGAACTTTATTATCCTCTACTGAACAGTGGTGCTGAGTGACGTCTGTCCGTTTCCTTTGAACTCCGCAGCGGACGTCATATAAAGAAATGTCGCGCCTGGAAACCTGAGTTTCCATGACAACGAGAAAAAAAAAAAAAAACTTTTTACCATGCACGGCTTTTCGAGGTTAAATTGCTGTGGACAATTGGTTACTTCCTCCAAGTGTACATAGAGTTCACCAAGGACAGTGTGATCGTAGCGCCACCTATATTCGTAGGGTGGTTACATAATAAATAAATAAATAAAATAGATGGAAGAGATAGCGAAATAATGAATTTCCACAGAAACTTCTCATTAGAAAACAGGCCTTGTACGTCAGGTTGCATTATATCATCAACGTTTCTTGCGACGACCGACTAACTGGTTAAAATAAAAATATAATATATACATAAGATAAAATAGAAATAAAATAAAAGCGTTAAAATACAATAAGATAAAAGCGTTAAAATATATAGTAGCTTTCGAAGCGAAGTGCCTCTTCATCAGCTAGTCTGGGACTGGTTGACTTCAGTATATATTAATGGTTACAATAGCACAAGTCAGCTGGGCATGATCATGTATCACGAGTCTGGTGTCGGTAAAGCAGAATTACGTGCACGTGATGATCGCCAGCGTTCATCGCACTGCAATACAGTACATTCTATAATAGGGTGTACTCCCTATTATTGGTGGCTATGTGTAGTGCCTCAAGCCATGAGCGCTGGCGGTAATCACGTGAATAATCGACGATTTCAATATCCCGTTGGGGATCAAGATTGTGCTGCTCAACCCAATAATAATCGGTGACTGCCGAGCGTTCAAAATTAGCGGTTTGCAGAGCCACCTCATGTTCAGAAACCCGATCTTTCAATCTTCAACCAGACTCACCTACATAACACCCCCACAATCCGGACACGTAATACAGTATACGGAATCACTCCTTAGGAAAGGAGGAACAGGTGTTTTCACCTTAGAAATAATGGATTGTAATTTCCTCCCCGGAAGTTGCATGCATTGTATATGATGGAGACGGAAGATCCTAACAAAACGTTCCGATATGCCCGGATAATAGGGGATGTAGGCGGTAGAGATAAATTGATTGGCTCGAGGCGGGTTAGATTTCGTAACAAATTCGTGAAACTGAAGCTCACATCTATCTAGAACGTGAAGTGGATAGCCTCAATTTGAAAGCTCCGCCCTAATTTTTGAAATCTCCAATTGCCTGTTACCAGTCGAACTACTGAATACGGTGCTGTTTCTTGTATTCTGTCTGTCTTGTGAACTCCTCTGACCATTTGGTCGTCCCGGAGTATAAACAGAAAATTTATTTATTTTATTTAGAGTGCATCCAAGCGCCGGAGAATAATGTACGCGCAGTGCTACGTAAATGACCAGGGGCGTGCGAAAAGCCATAATTGGTAAATTGGCCTGCGCACATTGGCTTCATAAAAATGGTAGTTACTAAACGCGGATCCACTCGTTGGACTAACACATCCAAAAAAAAAAAAAAAAAAGGAAGGGTATTATCAACTTCTAGTTCAATCGTAAACTGAATGACGGGCGACAGGGAATTGAGATATTGCAGCAGCCCAGATTCTGATCCCCGGGGTACAATTACAAAAATATCATCAACATAACGACACCAGTGAGTGATAGGAATTGGTAAATTCAAGAAAATCTGACTCTCAAGTTCTTCCAAGGCGATAGGACTAACAGGGGCACCCATAGCTGTGCCCTGTATTTGGCGAAACAGAGAGCCATTGAACATGATCACACCCTTCCGTTAAACAGAGATTGAGAGCAGTACAAATATCATCTGTAGAGAACAACATTCTATCTCCCAATGTGGCATTCCTGCTGAAAAGACGTCTCGCGCTGGAAATGGCTTGTTGTACAGGAACAGAAGTGAACAGAGAAACCATATCAAGTTTGTTTGTTTGTTATTTGGTTTTTAGGAGCATTAGCAACTAAGGCCATATTGCTCCGGGGATATGCGGTGGTCATTCCCTGACCTTTCCGCATCATCCGTATTTGATGGTGACGGGCTCGAACCCCGGTCTAAATCAAGAAGCGTATGCTACGCACTGCTGCTCCTTCCCACCTGGCTACGGAGGCGCCAAACCATATCAAAGGAAACCATAACCTCGCTCTCAGAAATAATAAAATCTTTAATAATACGCAGAAAATGCGTACTATTGGAAACATTGTAAACAGTTTTCCCAACAAGGGGTGCTAATAACTTGGCAACATGTTTAGAAAGTTCATACGTAGGTGTATAGGTATAGGTGTATGACGCCAAATGCAGGGCAGAGCTATGGGTGCCCCTGCTAGTCCTATCGTGGCCAATATCGCTATGGAAGAACTTTATAAATAAATAAAATAAATAAATAAATTTTCTGTTTATACTCCAGGACGACCAAACGGTCAGAGGAGTTAACAAGATAGACAGAATACAAGAAACAGCACCGTATTCAGTAGTCACGGGCTTGAACCCCGGTCACTCAAGGCACGTGTACTTATGCACCCGCGCGCCTGACCACTAGGCTACGGCGGCCTACTCTATCTCTACCGCCATGGAAGAACCTTTATCTCTACCATGGAAGAACTTTATCTCCACCGCCTACATTCCCTATTATCCGGGTGTATCGGAACGTCTTGTTAGGATTTTGCATCTCCATCATATATGATGCGTGCAACTTCCGGGGAGGAAATTACAATCCATTATTTCTAAGGGATTTCTAAGAAAACACCTGTTCCTCCTTTCCTACGGAGTGATTCCGTATACCGTATTACGTGTCCGGATTGTGGGGGTGTTATGTAGACATGTATAGTTTCTTATGTAGGATGCACCTGAACGAGAGTTCAACTCCGTGTTTGTACACTGTGATGGTTACAGAGCACTGTAACAGGCCAGAAATGTGTGTAACGTTATGTTCCTGCAGTGTGTGAAGCCTGCCCAGTGTCCGTCTATCTCACGGGGAGGTAGGCCACAACTGCGCAGGAACCATGGCCAACCTCAACAGTCACGTACTGAATGTCCAAAGAGGGTTTGGAGCCATTCAAAAGAACCAAGTGCCAGCAAGCCGGAAACAGCGAGCACACACACACACACACACACACACACACACCTCCGTAGCCAGGTGGGAAGGAGCAGCAGTGCGTAGCACACGCTTCTTGATTAGACCGGGGTTCGAGCCCGTCACCACCAAATACGGAGGATGCGGAGAGGTCAGGGAATAACCGCCGCATATCCCGGAGCAATATGGCCTTAGTTGCTAATGCTCCTAAAAAACAAATAACACACACACACACTCCCAGGAGACAGGACAGCAGAAAACGAAGAAATAAGGATGAGAATAGCATAAAGTAAAAAAAATATATAATAATAAAAAAATATATATAAAATAAAAAAAATAAAATAAAATCTTTATCCATTTCTTGCCCACGTCTTTATGCAGTGCTGCCCAAAGTGGTCCACATAGAGAAAAAGGTGTATTGTCAAACAGAAGTAGTAATGTCATTCAATCATGATCGACAGAACAAGGTCTAGATATAATTCTGAATTCTGTTAATCTGGAGTGGTGTCAGAAGTCTCTGGTCGATGACGGTATCACTGAGCAGAGGTTTAGTTGAAGAGAGTCTTGATAAAGGATGAGTCAGAAAAGTGCAGCATCTGATAAAATCTTTGCGTGTTCTTGAAAACCACAACAATTTTGTATATGACGTCATCAGGACGACGAGGCTGCGCACAGTTGTATTATGATTTATGATGTGTTTTCAGTTTGATTTCTTGAATTAACATTGAGGTTGAGAGCATTCCTGCGATTAAAAACTGCATTGCAGAAGCTTTGAAGGGCCTGGAAATTGTTGACAGAAATGAGTATCTTCTCAACTCCGGGACACAAGTTTAGTACTGTTGCCTTAAGAGCCGATCTTAGATCGTCGTAAATGGAGCATCCAAAAAGTACGTGAGAAGAGTCTTCCGGTAGCCCAGTTAGTATGTAGGAGTTAAACAGTGAGGGTGAAAACCATTTTCTGGTGGATTATGAGAGTAGTGCAGTTACGTCGGGAACGAAGTTTTTGGTGATAGCTCCTTTTTCGGTAGAATTCCATATATTCTGCCAGGTGTTCACTAACAAATTCCAGCATCTGGTTCGCTCAGTTTTGGGATCGGCCTGAGGGTTAACAATGATTCCCTGAAATTCCGTAGAAATGCCTTTGCGGATGTAAAAGCAAAGCCCTCTAAACACAACATGCAGATAAAGTGGTATAGTGCTTGCAAGAGTCTGTAAGGTTGAAATTGATGCTGTTCGGCAAACGTGAAGTAGGCTAAGGAGAAAACAACGTTGAATAGTGGATAACTTGGTTTGTACAGTTTTGAGTGCAGTACGTCTGCCAGCATAGGTTGTAATTGGGATTATGGCAGCATTATAAAATAGATGTAGGGTTTTGTGTTCAATCCCCAGTCTTGTCTGGTAATTTGGAGCAGCATTACGGTAAAACTCTTAACTTTGACGGACAGATGTTGAATATGCTCAGTAAAGGAAAAGCGGTCGTCGATGATGACTCCTAAAAATTTGGTGCTTCGGACAAGTGGAAGTGATTTCTTGTCAAGTTTTACAACTGGTGGTCTGCCATAGTCTAATTTGTGTTTAAAAATCACGACCTTCGATTTGGTTGAGGATAATTTTAATTTGTTCTTAGAGGACCAGGATGATAGTTCAAAGAGTACTTTATTGGCATAGAGTTGTAATTCAGATCTTGAGTTTCCATTCACTAAAATGATAATGTCATCTGCATACGCAAGTTGTTGCACATTTTGAAATTCAGTCGTCCTAAGCAGCCAATCATCGAGAACTAGGTTCCAAATCAAGGGACCCAAAATTGATTTGGGGACAATCACGGGAGACAGATTTGTGAATCTTTGCTTTTAGTGATGACGGTGACGGTGCGATCGGCAAAGTAGTTTCAACAAGTTTATAAAGCTGAAGAGAGCAGTGATTGGAACGGAGTCTACTGAGGGCACTCTCCCACCATAAAGTATCAAAAGCGCCCTCAAAATCGATAAAGATTGCCATAACGTACTTGGAAGTGGAGCAGTCAATGAGGTGGTGGAGTTCTAATAAGGCGTCTTCGCATCCAAGCCCTTGCCTAAATCCGTATTGAAGAGAGGATGTGGAGCTTGTGGCTCCCTGCAGTGTGGTTATTTTATTGGCGATTATAGGTGAGTCTGGTAGAAGATTGAAAGATCGGGTTTCTGAACATGAGGTGGCTTTGCGAACCGCTAATTTTGAACGCTCCGCAGTCGCCGAACATTATTGGGTTGAGCAGCACAATCTTGATCCCCAACGGGATATTGAAATCGTCGACTATTCACCTGATTACCGCCAGCGCTCATGGCTTGAAGCATTACACACAGCCACCAATAATAATACTATGAATCGGACGAGGGGAGTACATTTACACCCTATTATAGAATGTACTGTATTGCAGTGCGATGAGCGCTGGCGATCATCACGTGCACGTAATTCTGCTTTACCGACACCAGACTCGTGATACATGATCATGCCCAGCTGACTTGAGCTATTGTAACCATTAATATATACTGAAGTCAACCAGTCAAAGACTAGCTGATGAAGAGGCGCTTCGCTTCGAAAGCTACTATATATTTTACCGCTTTTATTATATATATTTTAACTCTTTTATCTTATTGTATTTTAACGCTTTTATCTTATGTATATATTGTATTTTTATTTTAATAAATTTATTTTAACCCGTTAGTCGGTCGTCGCAAGAAACTTTGATGAGACATTTCTCAGTTGGTGGATATCTAATACGAAGGCAGGTAACGCACTGCTTCTCTTAAGCAAAGGGAAAAGTTGTTTGTTGAGACCAATAAAAATATTTTGTACACGCGGAAGATTCTGGATAAAGTGTTTGTTAACCGGGCAATCAACCCTGAAGATAATTTTTGTATGTATTTATCAACTTTTCATCCAAAGGGCACGCAGACTCTAAACCTAAATAATGGTGAGAACGCTGAGAATTACAGAGAATCAATACAAAACTAGTATTGAAATATGTAAAAATTTGATTAACAAAACAGAGTAAAGAGCATTTCTTATATATAGACGGTTTAACTGTAAAATCAATATTGTGATTATTCAATACATGAAGGAAACGGTAAAGAGGACTTCGAAGTAAATGTTGAGTACGACGGACAAGCAGTGAAAAATTAGTTTTATAACCAGAATTAAAGCGGGGTTTAGCATTAGCATTAGCAAGGGCACATGATGCAAGAAAGCAAGCTTATATAGCATTAGCCAAAAAAAAAAAAAAAAAAAAAAACACCCACACCCTTCTCATTTCACCCATCCACTCGCTCCAAATGTTTGTCTAGTTCTGCCTTGAATCTGTTTAAGTTATCAACTTCTACAACGAAAGATGGAAGTTTGTTCCAGCAATCAACCACCTGCTGGGTAAAGGAAACTTCCACACATCTATTCTACAACTGCCTTTTCTCAATTTAAATTTATGACCTCTCAGGCGATTATTCTGAGCAAGAGGAAAATTCCCATCAGCATTGAGCATGCTCAAACCATTCAAGGCTTTATACACCTCAATAAGATCACCTCGCAGATGCCTAGTCTCCAGACACTGTAATTTGCAAAACTTAAGCCTTTCTTCGTAAGAGCAACCCTTTGTTCCATTCACTAATCTTGTTGCTCTACATCCTTCTTAAAATGAGGCCTCCAGACCTCTATACAGTACTCAAGGTGTGGCCTGACCATTGTCTTGTATAAGGGGATAATCACCTCCTTATCCCTAATAGAAAAATTTCTGTATATCATTGACAATACACCATGAGCTACTCTTGCAGACCGTCTGCACTGCTCAGAAAACTTCATATCTGCCTGCTCAATTACCTCCAGGTGCTTTTCACTCTCTACCACTGTCAGTGTAGTACCACAGAGTTGATACGTTACTCTGGGGTTACTGCTTCCCATATGCAGTGCTTTACATTTGTCAATGTTAAACTTCAGTTGCCACTACTCAGCCCATCTGCTCAACTTTTCTAGATCCTGTTGCAGCAGTGTACTGTCATTACTGTCATAAGTGAAAGGTATTTGTTCAAGAAGAGATGGAGAATCGATAATATAGTTTATTGTATCATAAGTAAAAAGAAACCCATGGAGTTGTTTTCTGGAGTGAAGAGGAACAATTCTGAAGTGACGACAGAAACTCCACAGTTTCGACGGTGAAAGAAAAGGCGATTTGAAAAGTATAAGAATATCACGAATTTAATTTGAATTCTCTCAGATCTGTGAGAAAGATATTCCTGTTGTGGAGACCAAATAATATCACAATCAAAAATGGGAAGTATGAGCTGCTTGTGGAGAAGAATTATAACTTTGTCACTGTTGAAAATCAAGGAAGAACGCTTAATTCATCCAAGAAACTTGTAACTCTGAGATATTACGTGATCAACATGGGAAGAGGTATGGGATCGAAATAGGACACCGAAGTCCTTGATATATATCAGTACTTACACTTAGAGAGTTTCCAATATAATAATCGCGTGTGTTGAATATCATTATTCTCCAAATGAATAATAATATTCTCTTTACCGACCTTAAAATCTGAAAATATGTTGGTGACATCATTAATTGTTGCTCCCAGCAGTAATCTGGTTCTAGTCCACCTATCCTTATTACAAAAAATGCATCCCGTTTCCCTGGGAAGTAGTGATTTTCAAGACATCTTGTTATGTAGGTTGAGGAACGGATCAATGGTGAAGAAACGTAACCATTTCATGATGCTTAGTATTACTGATCTTTTTTATTACTTTATGCTTACTTATATACCAGGGCTTCACCTTATGGGAAAAGCGGTTACTGTCCGGTATGTCAGAGTTCTATGGGCAAAACTGTGCTCTTCTCTTTTCACTTCTTATTCTAATTTTTACATATGATGATAGAGTAATTCAAGAGTGATTGTGGGACTGTTACTATTCTATTTCTACTCTTTCATTTCGCCTAATTTAGCATCTGCTTATTGCATACCCACTTCTAACCCTCTCTCTCTCTCTCTCTCTCTCGCTGTATTTTTATATAATTATAAAATTGGATTAATTTGCATATAAATTGTTCTGACTGCTATCTATTGGGCTAGCTGTTATTCTGTCTGTCTACTAAATTGTTAACAAATTATTTTTCTCACTAAGGCCTCATGGCCTATCTTTCAAATAATAATTAGCTGATGCGTACAGTTAGAAGCAGACACCGTCTGCTAATTATTATTTGGATGTACTGAATGGCTAGCCTTGGTAACGTACCATTGAGTGTATCCTCTTACTAATAATTGGTGGCATTAATTTTATTAGCCGTGTGGTGTTTTAGGGCTTTCTCTTTGTTTTAGCTCACAGTACTCTTACTATTTCCCCCACTTGTTTAATTAACCAGCCTATTTCTTTTTGCCCCCTCTAGCTCTATCGTCATACTTGGTTTATATTTGCATTCTTAGCTTGCATTTGGTTATTTCTCTCTTTATACGACTGGTAGCATGTTAGATACCTTGATTATCTAATTTTCCATGTATTCCTATAGTGTTAATTTGTTATGTTAATCTACTTTACATAACTTTACTTGCCTTTATTTCATGTCTTGGACTAGTTTCAATAATTGTGTGCGTGCGCGCAGGAATAATGATAAAATATATGAAAATAAGCAAACTGTATATTTCCTTCTTCGAGTAGGTAACTATCCTGCTGACCTTTAAATATTTCCAAGCTGTCAGCTCAACTTCTCCCGGAGGTAAGGTAACTTATTACCGTAATTCATAAGTTTGATGGCTAAAAGTAAACTTCCTACAATCCAGTCTAAATTTAGTACTAATTCTCTTTCCTGTAGTTAGAATTTATGTCCTCTAGTTTTGGAATCTCATGAAATGAAAATTTCGTCTTTATTAAGTTTATTACCTCTTCTCAAGCCTTATCGATATCAGTTAGGTCCCCTTCTAAGGTGCCTGGTTGCTAGGATCTGTAGCCGATATATTTAAGTCTTTCGTTATATGGGCACCCTTTTACAGATCTCATCAGTGGGGTGCCGGTTTTTAGATTCCTTTCAAGCAGCTGCTTGATGTTTCTTTTTTTTTTTTTTTTTTTTTTAGGTGCGGTATCCATATTTGGACACATTATTCCAAGCGTGGTGTATAGTTGCCTATTACAGTAGGATTATGACCTCCCTATCTGTGACAAGCAAATGTTTGATAAATCATCGATAGGACATCATGGACTTTCTTGTTGCCTGTTTATATTTCCTTAGAGAACTTCACGCTCGACCGTATCGTAACTCTCAAATCTCTTTCTTCCTCTACTTTTTTTTAATTCAACCCCACCCACCAAGTATTTTCTTCCTCAAGCTTTGATAACAGAACTATCTGTAATGTTAATATTCGAGAATTGCGAAACCATTTTATTTTGTCGTTCAAAATACCAAATAAATTTTTTGGTGCTAGCCTTCCCTTCTGACCAGAAATAACACCGCACGATGTCAACAAATATCAAACTAGGGCAGAGAAAAACAACTGGCATGTCAAGTTCACTACTATGCCTTCTCTTTCATAGCGTTAATACGGAGTCGGAAGCCAGTTGGACGCCTGTTGTATTTCTCCATACTTTGGCAGAGAGAACAAAAATAATCGTAATAACACATAAAATTTATACGAAAATCCTACGAACTGATTCAAGGTTAAGATTGCGCGAAATGTGATAGTCTGCACCATTGCTTTTGAAGATTTTTGATCCTTTTTTTTTTCAAATTAAATATTTTTGTGAGACACAGATATATTTAAAAATAATTAAATAAAAGAAAATTCAAGAATAAAACAAACTATACCGAACATTTAAAAACTCTTCCTAACTTTTTAAAACTTTCTCAAACCCTGTGCGGGTATTTGTAATTTTGTATTACAGTCTAAAACCTATTAGATAGAGATCGCAGTATAGTTCATTCCATATTGAACCATGTTATTTACGAGATAATGTTATTTTTATATGTATTGAAATAAAACAACAAAACTATTAGACGTATAAACAAATCCCAATTTAATCCTACCGTCTAGCTAAGCTCATTGTGATCAGTGCTCGCATACGTCATGCATTCGAAGGAATACACGACAAGAACTCGCATTTTAAGAAATCATTGAGAAAGGAGAGGAGGCGCTTTGGAAAGTAACAAACGACGTGATCACCATAGAATGAAGGAATTGACAGGCAGACGAGGCATGGGCAAATACGATGAGGCAAGTTAGAACACATCAAAAAATACGCTTCAACTTCCATCGAAGGGACTCTAGGATGTTCAAAGGGGAAAATTGGTTTACCAAAGCATTCCACGTCGGAAAAATATTTCATTTCCAGTGCACATAACTTCGGCCTCCTGTCTACGAATATTTACTGGTCTTTTTCGTCTCCTGCGTCGCTGAGGTCAGTATTCGGCACGGACGCCTATTTTATTTATTTATTTATTGGCTGTACGAGGCGGTCCCTGTCAAATTGGGGCAACCCAGCCGTATATTTACAATACCATATATACAGTATTACAGATACAATTCATAATATCGCACAGAGAATGAGGTACATCCATTCAAAAGTAACAAAAGGCAACAATGTCCAAAGTCCATTCGCAGAAGAACTCTCCAAGAAGAAGTGAGGAATCCAAGTCGCACGCAGTACATGGAACTGCGTGATCTCACTGAAATCGTACTTATAGTCTGCCACAGCACAAGGAACTACACGTTATTATGAGCCATTCGAAATGTTTTTTCTGAGAAAAGCAATGGATAATCTACCTGAAGTCATGCAGCACAAGGAACTGCATTTACTAAAATCGTAATGCATAGCACAAGAAACCAGTGAACTGTATTAATAATGACGTGATTGCCTTGCTAAGTGATCAGTGCAGTACAATAATGAGCTGTAATAGATGTTCCTTATCTGAAACTAATGCCTGTACATGTTGTTTGTTAGTAAAGTGATCGTCTCTGCGTTAAGATTGATGCAATGCATAACAATAAGTGCAACGCCAATAGCTGCAACTAATAGTTCTATAGTTCCTCTTTATATTACGCGAAGAAGATTATCTTTTTCTCTCACTCTGAAACGATTTAGGCATATTTGCCCGCACAGGGTTAAGCTCCCACCTATAATTAGAACGGTACCACACATCCTGCGCCTACCCTGTTGAAATTCGTTCTAATGATCAGTCAACCTGGTTGTTCTCTAGTCTAGGGTTTCCCAAACATTTTAGACATGCTGAGCCCTACATCAGAAAGAAAAAACATTCCGGAGCCTTAATAAAAAATACACTAAAAATAGAAATGGTCGGCCGCTAGTACCAGATCTTTACGTATATAACACGCACATTGACAGTCCAAGGTCTCCCAGGAAAGGCCAAATTTACTTTTTACTTTTATGTACAGCGTATTCTGATTCAATTTTACAGTTTTAGAAAAAAATATTAACATTCTAAAATTTCCTCACGGAGCCCCAGATAACTATGGCGGAGCCCAAGGGCTCTGCGGAGCATAGTTTGAAAAACCCTTCTCTAGTCACACGGCCTCATTGCACGATGGAACGGTTAATTTCTTTGCTCCTCTATTTGTAGCAAGATTAACTGTCTTCGAAATAACTGGACAGCAAACTCTTGGAAGGATTTAAAATCCGCCTCTCTTCCTACCAGAAGTTGTTCACGTCCGAGATTCAACGCATATAGATTCGGCGACCCTGCTATTAATTCCTCCCTAAGATCGGAGTACTAATAACAGTCATATATATCCCCAAGTTTAATCTTTCCCACAGATGTAAGCAGAACGGTCCGCAATACCTAACTCATGTAACTTACAAAAAAATGTATCCATGTTCTACGAAGAAAAAGGTTGCTTATAAATTTGGACTAAACCATCTGGACCAAGATTTATAATTCTATAATATCTATTAATATTTACACGCTGAAGGAATCTGTTTCTAATGCGACCCTTAGTACTATCATTCTATTTCTCCTGCCATTGACTTACCAAGAGAACTCAGATATTGTTCTTCTCGTCTATACACCACCGCAGTCGATTTCAATTGATAGACTTCTCACTACACGCCTAAGTAAAAACACGACTTGATAACTAAATGTAGGTCTAGAGGCAGCCGTCCCCCGGTCAGGACCTGCAACGCGTCGTTGGGAACAGTTTTGCAGGCCGCACATAGCTTCAATAATATTGCACGCTGTATTGCTAACAGCCTTGACGTTCACCTTTTGTAACTCACTGTCTAACCATGCATGTACACCATAACTAACAATTGGCAGAAAGATGTAATCATGGAACAAATTCAGTGTTAATTCTTTTATTCCCCACTTCTATACTCTGTGTGTTCCCGATCATGGGTTAAGAGGAACATTATAAACCTCTGATAGTTCGTTTTGAGGTTGGATTACAGAAGTCAGCTTCCTACACTAACCCGTAAAAACTGTATCTTCCAGGTTTGTTTACCTTCTGAAGAGGTGCACCGATACGGAAACTAATTTAAAGCAGATGAGATGTTCTGCTGGTAGAAAAATTCCTTATATTAGTTCCCTCTGTCCTGATTGCAGTTGTTGCAGTGTGTAATGCAAAACTGAAGATTTTGGGGAATTACCAGCATGACAACGTTTTATCCCTGTTGTTACGGCTGGTTTGATAATTAATTCAGGCAAGATAATTAAAAGCAGGCAGGAGATTATTCCAGGAGAGTAACGAGGCAATGAAAACATAAATAATAATAAATTTTCTGTTTATGCTCCGGGATGACCATACGATCGGAGAAGGTCACAAGACAGAGAAAATACAAGAAACCGGCACCGTATTTAGTAATTTGATGAGATTAAACCACGAACTCAAAAGGCACGTGTACTTAATGCATTCGGGTACGTGACCACTCGGCTACAGAGACTTTATTTCCTTTTTTCTATAAGCACTTTCTTGCATGATTTTGCATGTGCCTTATTTGTAAACAGAATAATCTTCCAATCCCCCCCTCCCCAAAAAAAACATGGATAGGCTAGATTTTTCCTTCTTTTTCTATGCTATTCACCTGTTTTCCCCTCCTTCTCCTCAAAGAAAAGAAAATAAAAGAAAAAAAAATGAAGGCTTGATTACCTCTTGTAAGCAGGAGTGACCATATAACACCGATAAAGGATTGGTTGCACAAATATTTGTTATGGATTGTCGAGCCAGAGTAACAAATTGAAGCACAAGCTAGTTTCGGATTATTGGAACTTAATGAGCAATACTTGGTCTCCCTTGCTAGCGGTTGCGAGAGCATTTGTAAATCTCGACACCATTGCCGAAAGCTAATGTTTCGGGCATTTGTAAACACGGTACTAAATTAACCTTCGTGTTTCTTGGTCTTGATGAGCTGACAGTTTCAGGAGTGATGCAAATGCTTGTTCATTAACCGATAGGCTTGCGAGGAGAAAGACGATACGTACACTGTCCACATTGTGTGAATACACTGATTCTATCAGCACCGTACAATGGCTATATCAGAGTCTCCACTTGCTAATGTCCCCCATTGTCTGTATGCTTTCGACGCTTCAGTGCTCTGCTCTTGTCTTATACATAACAACAATTATCCCCTCGCGGATTATAAATTAGTTTTCTATTGCCCTTCCAAAGGGATCAGTCCACATATGTCCGAATTGTTTAATAGTCTATAGTTCTCTGGACTTTGTATTTCCAGTAAATTCTATGCTGCAATTCTTGGAAGTCCAAGTATAGTGTTGTTTGCATACATGTATGTGTAAGAGTCTCTGTGTTAGTGGTCCTCTGGGATAGCATAGGAGTTTCGCTGTTTGGTGTATCTGGGTTCGATATCTGTCTGTGGCTGAAGGTTTTTTTTTCCCTAAAGTTCTCTTCAATCGAGGCTGTAATTAGCCGATTTCAGGCAGAGGGAATTGGCTTCCCCATTGAGGTAAACTGTTGTTGGTTTTAGGAGTATTAGCAACTAAGGACATATTGCTTTGTGTATACTGTCTGTAAATTGCGTGTGTTCTGGTGTCGATTTTCTGTTTGCTGGACGAAATACCCGAAGGTTTTTTTTTCCCTAAAGTTCTCTTCAATCGAGGCTGTAATTAGCCGATTTCAGGCAGAGGGAATTGGCTTCCCCATTGAGGTAAACTGTTGTTGGTTTTAGGAGTATTAGCAACTAAGGACATATTGCTTTGTGTATACTGTCTGTAAATTGCGTGTGTTCTGGTGTCGATTTTCTGTTTGCTGGACGAAATACCCGAATCTCCGGGAGAAAAAACGGTGCTAACCTCGCCTGAGACCGACTAACTGAGCCACGTTATAAAAAGCCTATAGAAATTCCTCACGTCATCGATGGGACTCGAACCCAGGTCTTTCCTACCCGGTGTGGGTTGTTGTTGTTGTTGTTGTGGAGGTTTAATGGTGCATAAGCTATTTTGGCTATAATACGCCTCCGGTGTGGGCGCCTCCGTAGTCAGGTGGGAAGGAGCAACAGTGCGTAACACACGCTTCTTGATTAGACCGTGGTTCGAGCCTGTCACCACCAAATACGGAGGATATGGAAAGGTCAGGGAATGACCACCGCATATCCCGGAGCAATATGGCCTTAGTTGCTAATGCTCCTAAAAACCAAACAACAACAACAGCCTCCGGTGTGGGGAGGACGGCGATTTACCAACTGCGCTACCCACGAGGGCACTGAGGTTAACAGACGATGTGATCTCCACAGAATGAAGGAATTGACACGAGGCCAATACGATGATGCAAAATTCGACATTTCAACTTCCAGCGAAGTGACTTGATTAGTTTTTCATCCTGCATAACATTACAATCGGCCGTCAACATGCACTTCTACATACATAATACAAAATAGTGCCATGTGGTCTAAGCGCCTAAAATCCAGCAACTGTCACTCTGGCTTGTAAGTGATAAAAAGCACACAGAAGCTTAAATTAACAATATATATATATATATATATATATATATATATATATATATATATATATATATATATATATATATATATATATATATAATGTAAATAATAGTAATACAGTAGTATTCGCCATATAATGCAAAGAAGCCACAGACTTTTGCTGCACTGAGGGGGGGTAACCGAAGTAGATGAGAAAATACAAATTATATGCCTTCTCACAAAGGTAAGCATCCAGTTGACCTTTGAATTTATTCGCTTCAACCTGAACTACTTGCGAAGCTAATTCTCATAATCTCGGCGTTGGTTCAATCTGTAATCCCGAAGGAGTAAGTTAGTACTGGGACTAAGTGTTTATGGCTGTGATCATGTGTCCACTATTAAAGTTTGATTTTAGCAGGTTTCTAAATCGCTGTTGGTATTTCTCAGTGAGACGGGCCTTGATCTCCATGTGTTCTAACTGCTGAGTTTGCCTAATCCTCAGACATTTGTTATTTCTCCTCTGTTGTGGCTTCATCTCTTCCTGACGTCAGATCCCATCCTGACGTCAGTGCTGAACTCTTCGTTGATCAGGAGCAGCTTTTGGAGTTGATTTTCGGTTGCTGCATAAAGTTTTATGTCACATGTATCTCAGGTGAGAGAGGGTGTACAGTTGCTTCCACCCTGATTTTAGAGTATATCCGTACTTGCTCTTAGTGGGTTCAGTGCTAGACATTATTATTATTTCTCCCTGATTGAGGGGTACACGTCGTGATGGGTATTGCTACCAAGTACACAGGGTGGTTGTTATGTCTGGTGTTACTGTTGGTCGAGGATCTCTGACTATCCTACAGGTGTTCAGGATTGCGACTTTCTGGAGTTCCTTGTAGGAGTTCACTGGGAGACCTATTGCTGCTAAGCTGTTATGTAGGGTGTTTTGCACCATACCCATGGTTGTCACGATGATCGGGATGGTCATAACTTGTTGCATATGCCACATCTCTTTGATCTCCTGTCTTAGGTTCGTGTACTTCCTAAGTTTTTTTCTCCGTGGATTTTCTGCAGGTAGCCAGTGTTGGGTACTATGTCAATCAGATAGGTAGCCTTTTCCTTCTTGTCTACAAGGGTTATGCCCGGTCTGTTGTGCGGGATTATCTTATCCGTTATTATGGCGCTTTCCCAGTAAAGCTTGTGAGTTGGGGTCTCTAGTACTGCCTGAGGTTCGTACTTGTACGGTACACTTTCTTCGATCAACTGGTATTTCCTTGCTAGCCTTCTGATGTATTATCCTTATTATTATTATTATTATTTTTTGAACTAATATACATAATTTTATCTAGGAGGGTGGTACACTATCCGCCAATACTTAAATAAATACATAATTTTATACATACAACTCTATACACTATTAGATGACTCACCAGAATCAAGAATGACTCACGAGACTGGTTAAGCACATTAAATTAGTTAATGTGTTTAACTAATTAAAAAAAAAAACAATAGTTAAGCACATTAACTAATTTTTTTTACTGCGTTTATATGGCAACCTTGATTCTTTTTTGTGCTTCCCGTTTCCTTCATGTTTTTTTCAAACTTTGTAGCTTTGTACACAAAGGACAGAATTCATGAGATACCTAGATCCCGAACAACGCGACGCTGCCACCCTTCTCACTAATCGAACGCACTTCTTAGCAGATATATAGGTGCACCGCATCACTGAATTCACGTAGACGGTAATTCGATATCAGTATGGATAAACGTCGTGAGTTAACCGACTTTGAACGAGGGATGATAGTGGATGTCGACGCATGGGTCACTCTATCGCGCAGGTAGTACAGAAATTACGCTATCCACGTTGGACAGTATCAAGAGTGTATCGGGAATATGCCATTTCCGGAATAACATCTCATCGTGGACAGCGCTGTGGGCATTCCATTCGAAATGCCTTAAGCCAACCACTTCCTGTCCAATAGTACATCCGTGGCTTGGTTCTTACTTTATAACGGCAACAGAGTTTTAGAATTTTGAATATTGAATTGTTATAATGAACTCAAAAATAATTCTAAAACAAACTAACGCGTTAGTCATTTAGCGCGGTCTAAGAATGATCTGCTTCGAAATTTCTACACATCATAATGAGCATGGTTTCCGTCCCTGCCTGGTGGAGGCGGACTTCGGAATACTGCGTCAACAAATTTATTTAAGTATGAGAACAATCGTTTATTAGCAAACAGGACACAAAGACGACCCCTCTCCAAGACCACACCAACAGAGCTTTCTAAAGTATTTCTAAAATCCAAATATTGTGAGCAGTCTAAAATTATATGCTCTGAGGTTTCCACTATGCCGCAGGAATAAAGGTCAGAATCTTTCAATGCCAGCTGAAACAATTTATGAGCTAGACCGTGTCCTGTTAATAAAAATATAGATTTTAAGCTGAACTGCAACCAAGGCTTAACTATTGTGTTTACAGTTTCCACGTTTGGGAAAAACATAAAGGTTTGCTGACCCTTATCCGAGTTTTGACATTTTGTTTGCCACAAGTTAATTATCTCTTGTTTTATTTTCCTCTTTTCTTCCTTAAAATCACTTTGAGAATACACATAGTTTTCTTGGGGACACAAAGTAATGCCAAGGATTGTTTTCCTTTGTATGTTGTTCTTTGTGTAATACAACAATCCTCTCAAGCAAAACTTCGAATTGTGCAGGTAATCTCCCTGCAACAATCTGAAATGCATCAGAAGAAACAGTCCGACGAGCACGAGTGACACATAGTAACACAAATCTTTGGGCTTGAATGAGATACTTCTGAATTAATGTGTTACTAACTATGGTCCCAAGCTCCAGAGGCATAGGTCACAATTGGAACAAATAGGCAGTTATAGAGTAGATTCAAAGATCGACCTTTGATGCTCCAATCAGTCCTGACCACTCTCCGGAGCTTGGCATATAGAAGTCTTACTTTACTTTTGATATATTTCACGTGCTCCGTGAAAAAAATAATCTTTCTTCTATTTGAAGCCCCAAGTATTTTGTCACTCTAGCATATCGAACCGTCTCTCCAAACAGCCGCAAGGTGGGAGGTCGATTCATACTAAATGCCTTTTAGCAGCATCTGCACCATTTTCCCCATAGAAACCTCTAATTTGTTAAAGTTACTCCACTCCTGCAGCGCACACTGAACATTTTCAGCTCTGGCTTTAAGCTGCGAACGAGAATTCCCATTAACAATTATGGTTATATCTTCGGCAAACGCTAAGTGCTCCACATCATCTGACTCAGTCTCTAGGACTTCGTCCAAAACAATGTTCCAGACGAAGGGGCCCATCACCGAGCCCTGTGGACATCCTATAAATACCTCTCTTTCAATCTTACAATATTTATTTCTTACTATTCTATTAAAGAAATAATCTTTGAATACAGATTATATGGACATTCTGCTTTCCGTATTCTAGACAGGACGTTCTTCCACCAGAGCCGATCGAAGGCACCCTTGAAATCAATAAATATCGCCAAGACATATCTTGCATCGCTCAATTCATTCCACAGTCTGGACTAATCTATGTGCAGCATCTTATGTACTTTTTTTTTTCTTGTTTATACTTCGGCACGACCACCAGGTCAGTGGAGGTTACAATAATCAATCAATACAAATGTTACTTATACCCTTCTTAAAGCCTTACTGGCTCAAAGAACACATAGATTTATTTTTATATTTTCATTAAGCTTTTTATCATCAGTCTTTCATACACTTTGCTCAAAACTGAAAAAAGAGCAATGGGTTCATATGCTCCGGTTTCATTCAATAATCTACCCGTTCCTTTAATAAGTAATCTCAAATAGGCGTCCTTCCAGCTACCAGGGAAAGCACCCTGCCTCAAACGTTATACAAGTCCACAAATATTTGTGGAATTTACTGAAACACACGTTTCATAACTCTTACTTGAATTTTATCTGGACCCTGCGATTTGCCTACCCTCTCCCGGTCCACTGCCGAACTTACTTCTTCCATTGAAAAATCCTCCTCAACCGTATTCAATGATACAAGTTATTCTGTTCTTTCATTTGTGCCTGCAACAAAGAGTTCTGGTGCTCATCAATACTTGGAAAAAGATCGTCCAGTATCCTGTTTACTGAATCAGACCAATTTATAGTCATTACTTTTATCTCCAGTTGTACTAGTTATATTTATTATTCCTTTTTTATTAGTTATTATGTTAAAATTCCCCAAGGATATCTGGATCCCTGCTCCAATGGGATTTCTTAGAACTACTAACAGCTTTACATTACTGTTTTCTTTACTCTCTATAATTATTTAAATAGTTGTTCAACAGATCAACATCTTCAAATCGCCTGTGTCTCTGACATTGCCTTCTTAATCTATTTGTTTGCTTTCGAAGTTCTGTAAGTTCTGCATTCCACCAAAACAGCGGTCTGCTTACAGTATGACTACTCCTCATACTAACTTTACATGAATTAATTATAGCATTACTTAATTCCTGTACGTATTTGTTAACATCTAAATCACACCAGTTTATACCTACAGTTAACCTCAAGTACTGTGCATCGGACCTAGGCGAATTCGCATCTTTCTCAGCATATCGATCAATATCATAGATGTTTCGAATATCATCTTCATTTTTGATTAGAAACAGAATCGCGTTATGGTCACTCATGGTGTAATCCTCCATAACTTTCCAATTTCTTATTTTACTTTTAATAGCTTCTGAAGCAAGAGTAAGGTCAATATAAGACTGGTCATTAACAGTAGAGAATGTCGGAGAGTGCCTGCCCGAATTAACTACCTCCATCCCTGAGGCAGCTATATACTCTTCGAGCAATAACTCTCTCTCGTCAGTGTTTTCACTATCCAAGAAAGGAGAATTGGAGTTAGAGTCAAGAGACTCGATCAACTAGCTAGAACCTACCAGATTGTTTAACTTTTCAAGTTACTCAACATATGGTATTATTATCTCTGAATGCCGGCAGTAAATTGTTACCAGGTAGGACCTCCCAAACCCGCCAATCACCTCAATGCATATTGCATTTCGGTTACACAAAGACATCACTTTTGTAACTACAAGTTTTCTTGTTGTTATGATGATTGCGGCGT
Organism: Mastigoproctus giganteus; assembly: GCF_048544385.1. Classification (NCBI taxonomy): domain Eukaryota; kingdom Metazoa; phylum Arthropoda; class Arachnida; order Uropygi; family Thelyphonidae; genus Mastigoproctus; species Mastigoproctus giganteus. Next base: position 231,190,031 of record NC_143581.1, read on the forward strand.
TAGAGGAATCCCCCTTCCGACAACACTCTATACTGCTGCGGGTAATATCTTACCTGCTCATTTACGGCATAAGGTTCCTGGAGAAGAGCGATGTCATCTTTCTCCATCAGATTGTTAATCTGCAAGGCTATATGTTATACAGATAATATATTTGCTATGTATTGCAACCAATTTTTCTTTATTTGTTTTGGCAAATGTTTTTGACATAATATTGTTAAATTGATCATGATGCTAGCTCTGGCTGGGCTAATCGTTGGACCACAATTGGTCCAACGAAAATTGGTCCTCACACACAAAAGACCAAATTGGTCTTTTGTGTGAGGTATTAATTTAATTGATATGATGTTTGTTAACCCTTTATTACCTTTTTTTAACTTCAGTTAACTGCTATATGTTAAATACTTACATTTATTAATTATAGGTATTACTATAATTTAGGCCAATCAAATCGGAGCTAAGCTGAAGTAGTTGAGAATTGGTCTCTTTGAAAAAAGACCACTTAACAGTCTTTTTTTTTTTTTTTTTTTTCCAGATTTCGACTTTTTTTTTGTCCCATAATTAAAACCTTGATCAGGGTAGTGGCACACACAGATATTAGATAAAACAGCGGTATACTTCTCCTTTGGGGGCAGTACCTTTTATTTCGAGTAATACAATACCATGGAAATTCCTGGCGAAGTGCTTCAATAAACTTAGTTTGTTCATTGCTACGTACAGATTGAGTCTATGCCTTTCCTACATAATGGGTTTATATAGCTCTCACAGCATAAAGCTTTTGCCATAAATCCATGTGATTGACCTCGGTATATAAAGCTGCCTCTTAATCAATGATTCTAATTTCAACCAAACCTGTAACATTAATGATATTATCAAGCTTTCACGACTTTCTGTTGACACCACGTATGATTTTCAAGGAATACAGTTGTCATTATAAACAGTATTTCCCCAACTTAAAATTCAATTTCTTTAGCTGTATAACAACACCTTGCTTATGTAAAATACTCTCTAACAGACTGCCTTCTGAATATAAATGTAATGTGAATTAATTTATACTGTATTTTCACAATTATCTTCTTTCCTTTAAGTTCTTATTATATTAGTCTATATAACATCATATTATTCATAAACCTGCAATCCACAATACACCTTTTACAGACACTTGCAGTTCAATTCATAATACCTATGTAATTTGTACGGGACGCATCTGTCATTCAGTCCAAACTCTTCTACTCAATTGCCTATTTTATTCAATCTTCATAATGAAATAACTTTGCAATTATCCTTGTGTAAAATATTTATTTTCAGCTTATCTTACTTTTATACTTTTTCTCAATATTTTTATTTTAATTTCACTTCTACCAATTACTTTGCAAAGCCATTCATTTTTTTTTTCTCTATCTCCCATATATTCTCCCCCCCCCTTTTTTTTTTTCTCTTTCTCCTTTACAATTATAGTACTGTCTGAAATACACTCTTGGACATATTACAAACGTATATTTTCGTCTCACTATTCTTAATTTCTGAGCTACTTAACGTTCATTTTCTAATACGTTCGCCTATTCTCTTCTATAATTATTTCGGCCCTTTCAAGATTCTGCTCTGTAAATGACATTCCTGAATACCTCACATTTCTTTTCATGGCGTCTTCTCTCTGTGGATTCCTTCTTCCATCAAATGCAAGTACGTTTTTTATGTATGTGTGTGGGTTTCACATTGTGAGAAAAGCGATAAAACTTTCTTGCGTCATCATTGACGGGTTTCAAACCCAGGCCTTTTTTACCAGATGTGGAGATGGCTGTGATTATACACACGTGCTCAGGTCGGATTTAAACTCGTTGTGACCCTAAGCTATAACATATATTAGAACCTTCTCTCTTACAGTTCACCTTTTAAAATATTTAAACAAAAAAAGGATTGTTTAAGACGGAGCGAGGCCTCTTGTAATATGAGGCCCTAGCTGTAGCTTGTTTAGATTGTATGTAAATCCGGCCCCGCACGTGCTATCCACAAGGACGTCTAGATGCTTCCGAAGTCTAGTCTAATTAATGGGAACGATTCTCTAACAGGTTTGCGTGGACCTACTGTAGCAGTTGTATGAAGATCAACGGGCAGCGTCCGAACCACCTCTTGTAATAGAATCTGTAAACGTTTAAAATTTCAATTTTTAATTTCGTTAACTTCCTCTTGTCATTATCTTTTGTTCCTCATTTTTTTCGCTGCACTTTTCTTCTTTTCAGCCTTATCAATATATCATATATAAATTTTTCAATTCACTATTAACTACAATTTTTCACTTAACAATGCCGTTCACTGCTAAATAATACTTTGTTTCTTTTGTTTAGCCAAGTCCTTTCCCTTCCATGCCAACTGGGTTTCCCACACACGCTCACACACATACGATCTACACCTCTATTTATTACAGGAGATTGGCATATACTCGTATATAGCTCTTTCAGTTACAACTCTTTATCCGTTTCAAATTGTTCAATGAGAACCATCAATACAGCGTCGTTGCGTTTCCTACTGGTCTAAACCTTCACTTTTATGAGTATCCATCTTGTTTTTTTACGGAAGGGGCTAAAGAGGAATGCATTGCAGTCTTAATGGAAAATTAAATTTGTAGCGTAGTTGAGCAAGAAGTTTCGTCATCTGTGGTTGAGCAAGAAGTTTCGTCGTCTGTGGTTGAGCAAGAAGTTTCGTCGAAGGACTCTTTTCAAGGATTAGAACTTGTACGTCCTTTTTTTTTTTTTCTCATGCGCCGTCATCTGTTTGCATACATTTCTAGACTAGTCTTCTCTACCATGTGCCTTTAGCTGCTTGGCTTTGATTTCTCCGCCACGCTCTTGCCCTAAAACCTCACAAGCCTCATGGAAGTCGCCCGATATTTATACGTCAAGCTTTTAAGTAGTTCTTGAAAGTTCTTTTTTCTTTGGTAATTCTCTGTGTCCCTCATTTTAAAGTTTAAACTCGCCGCTTCCTTTCTTTGTTTTGTTGTTATTCGATATAGTATGTCTTCACTTCTCTTCTCTATAAAAATATATGTACTGGTAAGATTAGAAGTTTTGCAGTTATGCCGCGACTATTTCTAGTAATTCATTAAAGATACTCTAACACTAAAGTATTTTTGAAGCTCTAAATCAAGGGAATGTATAACTTTTCTAAATTTATGCTGTGTAAACGTCTTAATGGTTATTAGAACGTGCATCCTATGAGTGTTTTGTGAGTTTGTATAACATACTAGTGGGCATTACATACCTATGACATTGCTGATAACCATTCAACAAAATCAATAATTTAGCTCTCGATTGCTGGCAGAAAAAAAGATAAAACAGACATATAACAAAAATATTTGTAATTCTGAAAGCATGAAATCGTGATCCGCCGTAGAATTTTTCTCATTTAACTTGAACGAAGTTTCCTGAAAATTGCGAACTGCTTCTTTTACCAAATCATGAAGCTAGTTATGTCTATTAATATTTTTATTAAAAAATAATATATTTAATAGTTTTCTTTATTTAACTTATTATATATTATTTAATAATGAATAAAATAAAAGTTGGTATTAAAAAAATGCCGCCACCGTTCTGAATGACTGGGAATTTTAAATATTAGTTCAGTAGGATGATTTTAAAAACAAATAAGCCACAAATTATTTCTAAAGGAGAAATGTTATCTTACTCTTTTCTTGGCCCGTTGATGAATATTAAGACTCGCTGGATTTCTCTCCCCAGGAGGCTCCGCAATCCACAGTTTTCGGATAATGAGCGAATATGCAGTTGCCATGATGGCGATAGGCAAGAAGAACAACGTCATGGACACGAATGTGTAATACAGTTGCATCGAAGGATATCTCCTAAAACATCTTTTGACCTCCTCATCGTAATCGAACACAAAGGGCCACTCTTCCACACAAGTGTACTCCAGGAAGTTGATCCACTGAAAAACAATGTTCTCTAATTCAGAAATTGTACGTAGAAGTAAATATGAGCAATAAAGGTTAAAAAATAATGTGTTAGCGACCCGACCAAACTGTGGTATATTTTGTGACGATAGTGAACTGGTGTCAGTGTATCGTAATGTAATATCTGGTTAGGTTGCCCATGTTGAATGATAGGCTGTTTAGCTCAGATGGCAGTAGAAACTGCCACGATCTGGCTACCATCCCTGTGGAGGCAAGGATGGTAGCCAAATGGAGCTGCGTAAAGTGTAAAGTGTGTTTAGGGTCGAACGGCACCAGGGGTTCCCCCCATCTCAGCCTAGTTTACATTGTGGTGTGATACAGTTCACTGTAAAGGCCAGAGATTTAAAAGTATATGGATCTTGAGGTGTGTGATGTCGTGTACCATTGTTCTTCTGGCCATTTAGCCGCTAGACCCCTGCTGAGGCCCGACGTTGCCCACACTTCGCCCCGTGGAGGCAGACCAGGTACCCAGTAGTTGTAGTTTACTCTGGCAGCACTCTGGGGCTGCGTAGCCGCAGGCCGCTCAGAGTGCCCGGCACATGAATAATTGTACCTAGGGTATGCCAGCAGAACAATGCCCAAAGCATGAGACCGTCGCCAATGGCTTGTTTCGTTCCAACGGTGCATCCAAGCGCCATCACTTCCCCAGGTAAACGACGGACACGTACCCGGTCGTCCACATGGTGCAACAGGAAGTGGTTCATCGGACCAGACGACCTTCTTCCAATCACTCAAGGTCCAGTTTCGATGTTCGCGTGTCCATTGTAGGCGCTGTCGCCGGTGATCCGTGGTTAGCATGGGCTCTGAGCGGCCTGCGGCTACGCAGCTCCATTTTAAGCAGGGTTCGATATTGTCTTGTGACACATTACTCCCATCATCAACATTCCAATTACTGGCGAGTTGCGCCACAGCCGCCGTTCTGTTGTCACGTACCATCCGGGAGAGCCTTCGCTCACCTCGAGCATCGATGAGCCGTAGTCGTTCAACACTTTGCCTGCGGTTCGCGGGTTTTCGCTCCTCGGACCACTTTCGGTAGGTGCTAACCACGGCTGACTTTGAGCATCCCACCAGCGGTGCCGTTTCGAATATGCTCTGACCCAGTCGTCTGGCCTTTATAATTTGGCCTTTGTCAAACTCGCTTAAGTCCGCTGCTTTCCCATCTGAAGAACAAGAGTAACACTGATTAAGGGAGCTCAGTATCAGGTGTTTTTTATGCCGTGTCCCGACCCGCGCACGCGCCCTAGTTCACCTGCAGTTGCTTCGATTTGCATAACGACTCAGCAGTCATAATTTTTTGGCCCATTGGTGTATATATATATTAGTTTACATCGGTATATCGAAAAAAAGAAATAATGGTACCGCGACTTGGCACAATGCTTGATGTGAAATGGGACAGCCCAATTATAGGCAATTGCAAGCGACGTTATGAAACGGAGCTCAGTTATAATTTGAAGATCAGCTTACATTGAGCTAAATCGTCAAGATATTTTGTTTCTATAATTTTTTTTGTAAAAATGCTGCACATTTTTGTTTGAATATCTGCTATACCTAATTCAAATAATTGTTTGAATTAGGTGTAGCACCCTTCTTTTTTCTGCACTCTTCTATCCAGTTGACCTCTTATGTTTCTAACCATCCTACTAACCCGACATCATCACATGTCAACCCCAAAGCGTGTCTATCTGTTCAAATAACTCTGACTATTCAGGGAATAAAACGAAAATTAGTAATATATATTATTTATTTTTATTTAAATCATTTCGAGATAAATATCTCGCTTTACAAACGTGTGAAATACCTGGGTGGTGGGAATACATGGGTACGTAGTCACATTATTTAAATTACATATATTAGTTAATTGCTACCGGAGTTTATAAGATCAGAAATATCATTCAAGCGATTAAAATAATTATTAGTAGTACTGCATAATCTAATTATGTTTGCAGATTATATAGTATAATTTACCTGTTTTCAATTACGATAACCTCGAATACAATTAATATAGTGTTTTCATAAATTTGTATTCATTTACAATACATAATCATTTATGTATTGTAAATTTGGTAGCAGAATTGGCAAAAATGCTTATTTTTTTTACACCTTATGAGAGGATTATGACGCTGAGAATTGCATAAAGTGTCATTTAAACCATCTTCTAGAATTATGCATCTATCTACATCGATGGAACATCTTGCAAAATTTGTATAGTTTAACAAATATTGAGACCAGTTACAATTTTATTTATTTATTTTTCTTTTTTTGGCCATTGTAGACCTTGTTTATCTGGTCACGTTTGTTTTCTTGCCAGCAAGTCGCTCATATTTTGCATAAAATCAGCATACAATTTATCATAAAATTTGCTGCTGAAAAATCTTGTGCCCTGTCAGTGGCGAATCCTTATTCTACTTTTTCTCTAAATAGCTCATCACCCCAATATATAAAGAAATATGGAACTCTAAAGAAGTAGGGACCTCTTTCTGGGAATGCAATTAGAAACGTGATCGCGAAATTTTTGGTGGAATTATTTCGTGGTTGTGCCGCTATGAATCGGCTTGGGCATGGATTTTTGGGAAGCTTTGAAGCTGTGGAACTTGAACGTCTATTGATAAAATAGAAAACATAAATATTCAGAACAAAATCCTGTCTTCTTTTGCAATGAGCCATCTTTGCCATCATTCAGTTGTCGCTACACCTGAAAACGAGTTCGAGTTCCTCCTCTTTCTTTCCGAAGCTTCTAAGATGGCACGTTAATCCGCTTTCTCTCCGGAATATTACACGATAATCACATCGTCACTTATCAATTGCATTTTGCCGCTAACAAGCCATGACACTTGGACAGTTTTAAGAGTCTCTCCAAACAATCTGTTTCCTCTTGCACACCCGATGTTACTGGATAGATTACCCTTCGCCACTTATTCTTCATTTCTCTGATGACATTTTCAGCTTAAATATGAGCCACGCATTTCCATATATATTGCTATCGATTTCCGCTTGTTTCTGACCTTCCAACTAGCCCGGCTGTCATCACGACCTCAAAGCGTGCCGATCTATTCAAATAACTCCACGAATAATCTCCTCTTTCAACCGAAATGTGTGTGTGTGTGTGTGTAAGGGATAAAAGAGAATTTGAGAAAATAAAACACCTCGTGATGTACATCTTTTTTTTTTTTTTTTTTTTTTTTGGTGGGGGACGTTAGAAAGTGAAATTGAAATGGGGACCTTGAGATTCAATTGTGTGCATTCTAAAATGTCGGTTTGTCTGTTTGCCAATTCCAGAAAACAGTTTGTAGTTCAAGAAAGTCCTAGGTAAATATTCTGGATCAAAGGGGATTTCTTTAAGGAATTCTTCCCCTATTCCTGCCTCTCGTTTTCATATGAAAAGGCAGAGAGAAATAGGAGGTAGCGCAGCTTTGCCCTTTTAATAAAGGACAAAGCAACGCTGATGTTTTAAATTGTCCACGAAAATATCCGGTATAAAAATATTAGTAAAAATATCCGGTATAAATGCAGTCTTCCGGCTCTAAAGAGGAAAGGAAACACTTTGGCTAACGGATGATAAGGAGTCCTTGGATGTTTTTAATAAGACTGTCGAGGTGGGTGAGGGAAAGAGAGAGGAGGTGCATATGGAAGCGAACTAAATAATCTTTTAATCCTTTAAAGTATCTTCGGTTCTCTACTCCTGTTATGCAAATTGTGAACTGAAGTTCAGCTCTTCGGTCAGAAGTATAGTACCAGGAAATTGCGAACTGCAGTTGAAAGATCATAGCACAGAATTGGAAGATACATTATGATCAATCGCTCAATTTTGCGCAACCGGTGAACTAACGCTGGCATCATACCTATCCAAGTGTAGTATATATTGTCTAGCACACTGGGGTTCCCCTATCTCCGCCATTACTACTCTTGTGAAGAAATACAGAACTCTGTAAAGGTCAGAGTGTAGGGTAGTGTGTGTGTGTGTGCGTGGAAGGTGGACTGTGGAACACAACTGAACCCACGTTGCCCGTCCATCGACATGTGGAGTCGAGCCAGGAAGTAGGGATAACTTCTTTCTGGAAGGGCTAACCCCAGAGTCGCCTGAGCTTTCTGGGAAAAAGCCTTAAAATAATAATAAATAAATAAAATAACCCACAGAGCAATAATGAGCAAGCCCAGTGCCGACAGAACTTCTCTTTTGAATAGAGTAATGCTCATTTTTGTAATTGCATTTTTCTTTTTAAGACAACTTTAGTGTAACTTTATGCAAATAATGCATATCATGTCATAGAAATGTACAGTATTTCTCTAATAGTTTACACGTTAGCTTAGGCTATAAGCACTTTTCCGGTAAACCAAGAAAATGTCAAATGACTTTTTCTTGGTGAATTACAAAAATGTTTACTACAAAATGATTTTGTAGTTAACGTTGCCTGACACGAAACTCTCGAATTACAACAGTATGTAAGATTGTATAAAGTACACTTCTGTACAACAACAGCATTCAAAGTGAGCCTTTAGGCCAATAGAGCATATGTAATAAATTATTTAGTATAAGGATTTAGAAAGAAGTATTCCCAGTGAGCCATGAGGCCAAAAGAACCGATAAAGGCTAAGATAACCTGAGTTGGTTTAATGCTTTACACCATATCATTTCTTTTGGCCTCATGGTTCACTGGGAATACTTTTATTCTAAATCCTTATGCTAAATTATGCTTATCTTACATCTGCTCTATTAGTCTAAAGGCTCACTTTGAAGGCGTAACTGGCGAGTATGTTAACTTTTGTGGTACCTGGATAGCATCGTTGGTAGCATTGCCGAACTCCCCACACCGGGTGGGAAAGTCCTATATTCGAATCCCATCAATGACGTGAGGAATTTTTTTGGATTTTTTTCGCGATGTAACTGAGTTAGTTGTTCTCAGCCGAAGGTAGCATAGTTTTTTGCTCCCGGAAACTTGGAGTTTGCAGGACAAAAAAATCCGTGTTTCTGGGAGAAATCGACCATAGAAAACGCACAATTTACAAACAGTATGTACGGTGCAGTACACCCTGAGTTGTTAATGTGTCTACAACAAACATGATCTAACAACTTCTGTGGTAGTCCCTACCCCAGAAGTTGTTAGATCATGGAATGGAGTGTATGGTTAAAGATTCCATTAAGAACCATCTCAACAAGAATGACATCTTGATCAAACCCTTAATCCTTAATGAACCTGTACTTAGTTGGTTTCATATAAATTTTGACATTTTATATCTAAACCTTAGGAAAGCTTTCGATACTGTCCATCATGGAAAGTTGCCCTATAAACTAGAAGTTTGATTTACTGGTAAGATCCTATGCTGGATTGAGAATGGTTAAAAAAAAATAATACAAAGGTTGTTATAAACCTTCTGTCTTTTTTCGGGACCTAAACTGTTACGCTGGTTCATCCCGAAGTGGGTGAACCAGCGTAAGTTTAGGTTCCTCAGGGATCACTGGTGGGTCTTCTCTTTCTGATTTTCAAAAATGATATTGATCAGTATCCTAGATAAGCTGCCCAAAATTATTGATGATTTGAAGATGGGAAGGGCGGTTAAAAATCCGAGCCGAGCCATGTTGTTTCAAAGGACTTAGATCAGTTACTTATATGATCCAGAAAATGGCAACTAAATGTAAGGGTCTGCAGTTGTAGAATGGCCCTCGCATACAGCACAAGTGCATATGGGCACCGTTATCCCCATACGAAATTCGGAAAAGGCCTGATTTCGAATTCCGTCAGTGATACGAAGAATTTTTACGGACTCGTCGTTCCTTTCGCATTCGCACCATGTAAGGGCCGCCGCCACCTTGAAAGTCAGTGTTTTCGGCATTAAAAGACGCGAAGGCGTAAAGATTGTTGGAGAATCGAACGTTTTCTTGGGATTGTATCCCTTTTTCCGTGTTGTTAAAGAACAAAGTCTTTAAAGCATCTGGATAGGTATCTTCCGTTGGCAAACATACCTTCCTTCCGTGACAACACGAATGTGCGGCTCTTCCGAGTTCGCTGTGATAAGATAATCCACCGCAATGTTGACATTCATGTACCATATCACCTAAATCTCAGTATGAGACTTCAGTGGTTTCTTTATAATCAGGATCTCGTGAAATCCTGATTATGTTACGTGTGAGCTGTGTAACGGTTTGCTGAGTTTCGGTCTGTTTTTCGTCCATATTCGCTACCCGCTTCCTGTAGTGTTGATTTTCCACTTGCTACGTCGTCATTGAACTTATTCTATGATTAGTTCGTAACCTTTCGGCATGTTTCTCTATATTGCCATGAAGACTCATGACGGCGTCGTTTTCTCTCGGAATCGGTGATTTCCAATCTAGTTCGCGGCATTGGGTTAATTAGTACGTATAATTAGTAAATCAAACGTCACGGGTTCGAGACACCTGTCGAAACGCACTGATCAATATCTAATCAGGAAATAACCCATGTAATGCATGAGCAATATTGTTGGATCAGAAAAAGAACCACGTGCATGAGGTTTGTGAACGTTATGGAGGCAATTAGGGATCGAACAAGTGACGTAATTTCCCATTGGCTGGAATAAATATCACTGGAGGAAAACTTTTTTAATGTAGAGAGAGATAATTATTATTAATTTGTATTATTATATATATAATTTTATTTATTTTTCATTTTTGTTTTATTTATTTGCCCTTTGCAGAATGCATGTCGCTTCCTAATACAATATTGCTAATACTAAATATTAAAGAATATTTTAAGAGACAGATAACTGGGTTTTATCCGCGTGGGTAACAAAGTGATTATAATCATCATTTGCCTCACACCGAGTGGAAATGACCCGGGATCGAATCCCGTCAATGACCAGAGGAACGTTTTGACTAGATATCTCTAAAACTATAGAACTCTATTTATAAAACTATCAAATGTCTGTATAAATAGATAAAACGAAAAATAATAACTCTATTGCGACTATTAACGGGCAATGTAAAGATGTGATCGTTTCACGGTAATTCTTTGACACTTACCAGTCACAATAACTCGTGCGCCTAGCATGGGTATCTTTTGCTTATTTGCAGCATAATATTGACGCAACTATTGGTTGGCTTTCGACAAGGAGACACAATATCTCCGAAGTTGTTTACTGCTGCCCTTGAGGAAGCTTTCAGACTGGTCGCAGAAAGGAGTTAATGTGAATGGAGAGTACCTAAACCATTTACGATTTGCATTTGCAGATGACATTGTGATCATAAGCCATGATCCCAAAGAATTAGAGGAAAAACTTAATCAGTTGTGCAGAGTTAGTAAGGATTTCGAATTAAAGATGAATATGGCTAAAACAAAAGTAATGATGAACAAGTATGCCACAGAAAGGGATATAATCATTGAAGGAGCAGTAATTGAAAAGGCGGATTCATATACTTATCTGGGACAAGTCATTAGCTGTAAGTAAGATAAATGGCTGGAAGTCAAGAGAAGAATGAATTTTGGATGGGTAGCATTCAGGAAATATAATCACATACTGAGGAGCGATATTCCAATTTGTCTGAAACGTAAAATAATGAACCAATGTATACTCCCCACCATGACTTATGGAAGTGAAACTTGGGCACTCACCAAAAGAATGGAAGAGAAGCTGAGAACTACACAGAGAAGAATGGAACAAATTATATTATATTAGGAATCAGACTGTTAGATGAGAAAAGAAACACATGGATTAGGCAGCAAACACAAATAAAGTACAGGGTTGTTAAAATTAAAGTATCCCTATTTAGAGGGCTCTGGAGCGAGTTCTAAGTCCAGTACTGAAGAGAAATTTGGACAACAGGTACAATAAAGAATGCGCTCGCTATGAAAAAAAAATCAGTTACAAAATTTTTCGCTATATGGCGCGTAATTATCGTAGTTACGATTATGCAAATAACTTATGTTATTTGCATAATTGTAAGTTATTGCCACAGCGCCACTACTTAGATCTACTGTACTCTATAAAAGCAAATCAGTCTCTTCAAAATCATACAGTAGATGTTTGCCCGAGCTACAGCAGCAATGCCAACAACGTTGCAGGAAAAGGCGCTATTAGTGAAGCTGTACTACCAGAACAGCAACAATGCAGCTGCGGCTATCAGACAATTCCGGTGTCAGAAGCGCATAAGGCCCAAGTGGATCTATGACTGTTTGTGCTGTCCGCAAATTGGTTGCGAAATTGAAGCGACACGACATCTTGATGTTCAACCAGGTAGAGGTCAAGAACGAGTGGACTCCTTTCGTGTTAAAGATGTGGCAATGACTGTCGTGGATTTATCAAGTCAATCTCCATGTGGTAGCGGATGTGTACCAGCTGTTTGTCGTGAAGTGGACATGCCGTACTCCACTGTAAGGCTAGTAATGCGTCTGGTGTTGCTGTACTATCCTTACAAGATGCACATGCTACAGCAGCTATAGCATGGTGATGCAGATATTCGTTTCACATTCGCACTTCAGTTTCTGGCGCGAATGACAATGGATATCACTTGGCCATGGAACATCCTTTGGAGTGATGAAGCCCACTTCTGCTTAAATGGACAAGTGAATACGCACAACTATCGCATTTGGGCAACAGAAAACCCTCGAGTTATCCAAGAGGTTCCGTTGCATTCTCTGAAAGTGACAGTGTGGTGTGGATTTACGGCCACATTCATGACTGGGCCATATTTTTTTGAACAGGTAACACCGACTGGCCCCGCACCTGTTCCGTCACTGGACAGCGATATTATGAAATGTTTGCAAATTTCGCAATACCAGAGCTGCAACAACGTGGGTGCCTTCAGGATACCATATTCATGCAAGATGGTGCTCCACCCCTCATCCACCGTTGTGTCCATAGATTGGTAAGGCAACACTTTACAGACGAACCGGTCATCAGCCGTTGTGTCCAGACTACTTAGCTACGCCGATCACCGGACCTCACCCCATGCGACTTCTGGTTGTGGGGTTTTTTAAAGAACCAGGCGTATCGGGAAGGAAGTAAAACTCTGGCAGATCTGAAGGACAGCATTAGACGTCATGTGCTGGCTATTCCAGTTGACATATTACGTTCTGCTGTAGAAAATGCTGTTCTTCGAATGGAAACTGTTGTTGATCAAAATGGAGGACACGTTGAACAATTGTAGCGCTGTTCAAGCGATTTGTATTGCCACAGCGCCATATAGTGACAAATTTTGTAACTATTTTTTTCCCAATAAATAGCGAGCGCATTGTTTCTCTTCAGTACGAGCCTTAGAACTCGTTCCAGAACGCTCTACATAGTGATACTTTAATTTTAACAACCTTGTACATTCTTATCAAAACTAAAGAACTTAAATGGTCTTGGGCAGGACACAGCTGCAAGACATGGTGACAGATGGAATAAGAAAAAAAAATAATATACAAAATTTGTATATATATATATATATATATATCTTTATTGTGTATAAAAGAAAGTGTGTCTACAAAGTACCTTTCACACCAGGAATGCCAGGGGCTTCACATCAGCTGATGGACAAAGGCTTTGAGGACGGGCCCCACATCGAGATTCGGGTTCATCCCCCAGTGCAAGTTTCAGTTAAATTATTCACAATATATTCATAAAGATATTATACAGTATTTTTGATATTATGAAGACATACTTTTTAAATTTATTATACTGCCCACATTACTGTGCAGTTTACCTGGTTGAGTTTAGGCCATCAAGGATCTGTCTTCGGTATTTGCGATCCTTGACAAATTTGTAGAGATCGCCGTCGATTGCTTGGACCGTGATAAGCATCTGCAAGGGAAAACGGTCGTTAAGGGCTAGTCTATTAGGGTTGGCTATGAGTGTGAGAGCTGATCTCAGTCCGGGTTGAGGGATTATAACAGAATGGTACCCAAGAGGAGCTAAAAGAAAATCTGGGAGACAACAACGGAGATGAACAGATGAAATTCAAGAGTTCGTGGGCAGTAAATGGATGCCCATCGCACAAAACAGAAAGAACTGGAAAGTTGATGGAGAGGCCTTTATTGTGTATAAAATCCACTACTTTATACTGTAGTGAATTGAAAATGGCTAATGATGATGATTATGATAGGTTGGCTTGTATTTTTCTGTAAATAAATAGCATTTTTCAATGAGGAATATGCTATTGCTATTTATTTTCAATAAGATACCGTCAGCCTAATAGCTATTTGAGTGATTTTGTGATATCATGTCCACATGTCACCTGCCATGTGATCTCATGGGAGGGTTTGATATTCGCCAAATGAATGCAAACAGCGATAACAGAAAATTGTAGTATGACAAATATCAGGTTGTAGAAGTATGAACTGAAAAGAAGATTCTAGAAATATAAACTTACAAAACAAAATTGAGAATAAGATTTAACATTAATCATTTAAACTTTTTTCTAGAAATGAAGCTAATTAAGCTTTTATTTTGAATTAAGAGATGCGGTAAGGGTAGCAGAGCACAAATACAAATTGCTGTAATACTATTAAATTAGATATACAAGTAGCGTCAGTACTTGTACAGCTGATTAAATAAGAAAATATAAGCGATTCTACCAATCGATATTAGAGCATATCTATGCTTACATCTCAATATTATAGATTATTGTTAACCCCATTCCTCTTGTGTAATAGTGGTCTTTGATGTAGTGTACCATAATACAGGGATCGAGGATGAACCAGTTTTTTTTTTTAACACGTGTAGAAAAAATAAAAATAATAATAACCAAGATACTACGGACATAAGAACGCAATACACATATTTATTTTAGCCATGCAATGTTGTAACTGATAAAATACGGATATTATTACCTGAAACTTGTGGTATTTTCGATATATCAGAAAGGGGATGGACACTAGGGCCGACACAAGCCAGATCACTGTGATAACTGCACTGGTCCTTTGCTTGGTAATCCGTACGTGTAGAGGAAATATGATTGCAATGAAGCGATCACATGAAATGGCCGAGAGCGTGAGAACACTTGACGTTAGACATATCACTGAAAACAACGAAAAGAAACCCTCAGGCACATACATCAAGAACATTTATTACATAAAAAAATCAAGAGAATGTTATTAGTACATGTGTTATACTTGTATTAAAGTCTGCACAACCTTATGACAGTTGACGAAGATCTTGATCGCAGGGCCATGCAATACACCATTACGGTGTTGGGTCCCGGATGTTTGGTTGGTATTTTATGCCACTATGTTTTGGTATTAGTATTAGAGTATTAGCCGTAAAGTGCAAGTTAGCCACAGGTTTTTGACAAAACACACACACACACACACACACACACACACACACACACACACACACACACACACACACACACACACACACACACACGTGTTTCTTGCTACTACTTGGGACCGGTCCAGCAGATCATCTAATCTCCCTAAACTATCGTCAGCCTCAATACCCATAAAGACAATTTATTCAAACGATTAAACTTCCTTTTAGTGCCGCCCCTCATAGCCTTAATACACCACAGTGAGAATATTTCTAAGGTACCCCGCAGCGTGTAGCACATTGGTTCTAATCACCGTTCTCCCACACCATGGAAAAAATCCGAATCCTGTCAATCATCCGAGGAATTTTTATAGCTAATTTAGTTGGTCTGAGGCGTTGGTTTGCCTTATGTGCCGATTGCCGATGGTTTGGCTTATGCTTTGCGCTTCGGTTTTCGGTTTTCGAGGCGCAGTGCATAATCCAGACAGCACCAATTAGCGGTCTCACATTTCATCTCGTGTAGTCGAGTACCCAGAATCATCTCTCCAGGTGACCAATGATTCTAGGTAACCAAGTGGCCAGAACAACACAGCAAAATACACCCAAACCGACACTAATCTCATATCTCGCCCTTTTGTACCGATATTGTTCTTTACAGAGATACGTGGCGGAGTTGAACTAAGTTCAGGGAGCAGCCTCTTACAGATACACATATCACTTTTCATCTTCCCTGACCACTGAACAGTGAAATCGGTCCTTCGGAGTAATCTCGCTACACTTATTCCGATAAAATGGGCAAGTTGTCAAGGATGCCAGGAGAATGATTGTTGTCCGAGTGTATTATGTCAATAGTGAAGTTCGGAGGATGTGCAGCTATTTCTCATGGCATGGCCTCGGGCCTGAGGTGGTGGTGAAGGGAATCACGAACACTAGTGCCTAACTTAACATCATAGAAAATTCCATGCTGATTATGATGTAGCAGCTCTTTGGTACTGATCCATGTTTGTTTCAGCAGGATAATTCCTCATGCCATACTGCCAGTGCTCTTCGAGAATGGTTCGGGGACAAAAGTTGAAATACCCAGGGCAGAGGTTTGTCGGGCTTTCACCTGGACTGAAAGCCAGACAAACACGTCCCGCATCAGCAATCAACTGATCACTGTTCTGTAGGAGGATTGGCAGAGCATACCCTCCGCAGTCTTTCAGTTGATTAATAGCGGAATGTATCATAATGGCGAAAACGGAGTCCGACATGCTATTAGCGTGAGTACCAGTGACGTCGTATAAAAATTACGACTGCCCTGATACTCTTTGGAGATTACCTTCCCGGAAAGTTCCTTTCGCACCCAGAAAAGGTCATGCTTTGTATGCGCTATATGCAGAATTCATTCTGAATTGAATTGCTACCATGCAAATACGATTAATATATACTTCTGAACTGTTTTAGCCAAGATTAATTGCAAAATGACTTGTGTTGATGAACGGAAAAGATGTAATGTTCCTGTACGCAAAAACTTTTACACCTGAAAAAAAATTGATTCTAAAATTCATGACTATCTTCGAAATGAATCCTCCGTGTTTGTTCTGATCGATTTGAAATGTGTGAAACGATTTTGAGAATTAAACTGAAAACGAGATCGACAGTCATTAGACCCAAAATCTCGAAAACTTTAAAAATCAAAAGTGGGAAAGTAATATCAAAGTAATTTCTACCATTAAAAATAAAGAATTATTTTATTTTATTTCATTATATATATACATATATATATACATATATATATATATATATATATATAGATAGACAGAATAGGTCATAAGGTCATCAGAATAGGTCATAAGGTCATAAGGTCATCCATGTTCTGTATGTTATACTTTGGAATAATATTTTTGCTTAACTTGTATTTTATTTTTTCAAAATTTATATTCTAAATTATTTTTTACAACGTGTCCGCGTACACGTGTTTTTTTTTTTTTTTTTTTTTTTTTTTTTTGACATACAGAACATGTCAGAAACAGAAGTAAGAGTATTGCTGTTCTTTTTCATAATTTAGGTGGATGACCTCTGAAGATGACACAGAAATTATGAAAGATACTGCAATGCTATTTCTACTTTGGTCGTTCTTTTCAATAATCTGCTATTTCTATTTTCGTTCTTTTCAAATTTTACATTTTTCAAAATTCGCACTTTGTTTATAACGTTACTCTTTTCCGTTCTTCCCCCCCTTTATTCAACATACATCGCTCCCAGGGTACACGGTATTTTCATTATTAGCATAAGTTAAATTAAAGATTTGCACATAACATTAAAATAATTTTCTATATATACATTATGGTTGTAGGGTACCTTTGCTCTTGCAGTGTCCCTGATCCATAATTCATATTATTGATATTCCATTTTATCTCTATTCAAATTCAAATCCATTTTCTTTCTTTACTTAATTTTAATTTTTATTCATAATTATATATATATATATATATATATATATATAATGAAATAATTTTTTTTTGTATTTGAAGGGCGTTTGCAAATTTCTTTTATAAAGTTTCTTTGTTCCGAAAGTTCGCCATAACGATGGGGCGGGGGGGGGGGGTGCATATTTGGCAGTTTGTGCCAACTGGATATCTTCACTGACCTTGAGCTCGTTACGCAGTTATTATCCAATTCCGCTGTCGGCTGGTCTTGGCAACTTACCAGCGAGCCACTCCTAGAGGACTTGGGTCAATGTAGTTCTAACCTTCTTTATAAATTACTGTTTAAAATGATTTACAAATCACATTGTTGTTCTTGGTTTGGAGACATTGTTCTAATATTTCATTCATCCCGGAATTCCATCTTAAAATAGATGGGGAAATTATGGAAGTGATTATAATCCGGATTAGATTTTGAATTTAAAACTTGAAATTTTTATGTACATAGTTAAATTTAAACTAGTAATGTGAATTAGATACGATTTCTATAGAACAGCATGACTGTTAGCATCTTAATCTCTAGCCAATTTATTTTTATATTTCCTATATTTCAGTTCGGAGTAATGACTAGGTCACGATCCTAACTAGTTGTAAAGTTAAACGAGAATCCAGTCATAAAAGACTTTCTTGTCTTCTGAGAGTGGTTCGACTTCTATGTTATCTAGTTTATGTTTTAGTGTTCTAAGAGTATAATGCTTAATCAAAGTGTCTAATAATAATGAAACGATGCCACTATAATAACATTTTTTTTTTTTTTTTTTTATTGTGTATAGACGTGATGCGATTTCGCTAGCTTATGTCTGTTCTGAGTCTTAATGCTTGGCGCTGTGAAACAGTGGCAGTACAGATTTATAGGCCGACAAAGTTGTTACTACAGGCAAATTTACATTTTGCAGTTTGGATGTGCATTCCGGATGATTCATTTTAAGTGAAAAAGTATAAATTGCATTCCATCTGAATTTCATCCAAAGTGAAGATCAAATGTGAAGAGTGAATCAAGTAGACAGAATTCCTATTTTTGTGAATCGAGTGGATGATTCATCCGCAGTGAAAAGGGAGTTACACCTGTAAACATATATTCTCGTTGCATTCTGGACATTTAGTGAACAGTCGTGAAGGACATTTTGTTTTCAAACTGTAGTTGGAGCTGTCAGCTGTATAATAATCTGTAATAAAGGCATTAAATTGTAAGGATGAGCATATGCATATATTTTTGGAAGCTCACAAAAATTGTGAGTGCCTGTAGAACAGTTTTGTTGATGCTCTGAATTGCTCTCGCCGCTTGATCCACAGTCTTATCCACCAACGACGACGTGGACGTTCTCTCTCTGTCATTTCGTTTAATAATTTATTACCTTCACCCTCCTCCTGTCATTTCGTTTAATAATTTAGTACATTCAGACTTCTGCACGTATTAATTAATTGCAACACTCACTGTTTCAGTCGCCGACATTTTGGAAACTGATGAAATTAAACTGCAGTTACGTTAAATCGTTCTAAATTGTCAGCGTACAACTCTGTTTCTCTGTATATCCGGGATGTACATCCGAAGTGAAAAACGTAAATCGATAGCCTAGACGCATCTGTACAATATATACATTTTCATTTCACCCATCTTATTTAAGAAAAATGTGAAAACCTTGTATTCTTGCAATCAGTTTTTCATTAATGTAGCACAAACGTAGTATAGATTTGTTATGAGCAAGTTTAGTATGCTCTAGTGTGCAACTACGTTAGTGTGGATGACTTCCTGAGTATTCCTGAAGATACTAATAGTTCATGTAAATGTCTTACTTTTATGCACTTGAAGCGTCTACTGCTGTGTTTAGCAGTATTGATCTAATTTGATTTTCTGGCTGTACAGTGTGAGTCACGAGGATTATTGTCATAGGGTTTTAGGCTCATCGGCAACTTTTTGCTCCGTATTAGTATGTCTGTAAATTGCATGTGTTCTGTGGTCGATTTGCTATTAGTTAGACAAAAAACCGGAGTTTCCGGGAGAAGAAACCAATCTATCCTTGCCTGAGACCAACTAACTCAGCCACATTGTGAAGAAGGTCCATAAAAATTCCTGGCGTCATTGACGGGATTCGAAATTAGGTCTTATCCAGCCGGTGTAGGGAGGTTGATGATTGATTTGGTAGTTTGTTGGCGCATCGGCTTCTGTGGCCATATTGCACCTCCCAAGGTTTTTGCAGTACTTTGATCCAAGCCCGAGGCGGGAATCGAACCCGCGACCTTTGGGTTGCCGGGCAGGTACTTTACCCACTCGGCTAGCCCGGTCGGCGGTGTAGGGAGGACGGCGATTCTACCAACATGCTAGCCACGAGGGCGAGTCATGGGGAATATACATAATTTTTAGAAGAGACAATTCCTTGTAAGAATTTTATGTTAACATTCCAATCTATAAATAGTTATGGAGTGATAAGAAAAATGGCAAAAATAATAAAAGTAATAAAATTACTTATCTAATAAAATGTTCATTCATTCTGTGTAAAAAGTAAAGTGCAGCCATTATCAACCCACTGCAGGATGGAAGCCTCCTCAACAATTCATGCTGAGGGAAATGGACCATAATCTGCCACGCTGGTCCAGTCCGGGTTGGCAGATCGACCGTATTTAGCAGTCAGGGGCTTGAACCCCGGTCTACTCAAAGAGTGTGTGCTACTGCACTCCCGCTCCTGACCACTCGGCTACGGAGGCCGTACGTTTTCTTATTCTTATTTTGTTTTTCTGTTTTAAACTTCTTAGTTATTTTGAGGCGCTTAGCATATATGCATAATGCGTTGTTGTTTTCCCCATTTTCTGTCCGTCAGCATGTAATAACTGGACTTAAAATGAATTGATGGTTTTCATGAAAGTTTATATTTGGACCTTTAAAAAATTTGGCGAGTCATTCCAAATTGCATTACAATCTGACCAATAGAAATCCAGCAATTATATTTATTTTCATATATATCACATAGGCTGTGCAATTTGATTTATGCTTGTTGCCATACGCTGGTTGGAGGAGTGAATGGATAATATGGCGAATGCGCAGAAACGTTTTCTTTTGTTTTGTTTTTGTTATAAATCATGAATTATTTATATTTGTCTGAAATGTAATACACTACTTACATAAGTAACTTATTAGAAATTCAAACAGCCATAGCTTCATAACTGTTTAGAATCGTACGCATATTTATATAACATTTATTTACTTGTTTATATAACATTTATTTACCTGGAATGATCTTAGAAATCACATTCCGAAGTTATGCTCTTTCTTCATGATCATGCTGTAGTTTGGGGTTTATGATTATTATTATTGATTTTTGTTTACTATAGCATTATAACTGCCACCAAGGGGTTATTTTATCTGCAAATTTCTAATGCATGAATAATGACTGTTCAAGCAGTATTATCCCTCTGAATAATCAGAGGGATAATACTGCTTGACCTGATAATAAGGTGAAGAGTATTATCCCTCTGGTTGCCTCTCGAACGTGCTGCTGTAAAAAACAATCATTCAATAAATCCACAAAAGTCTTGCTAGTGTAGGGCTGACTTACCGACAAGTTCCGATCAACATCCGAGAAGTTAAAATCCCCTATTATAAGACATTTTGATTTACTGGACACTCTATTTCTCTCTATAGTTGTTGGTTGTACTCATCAAAGGCATTAGGCCTATAACACACTGTACTCTCACTTTTGCTTTTCCAGTGCTTATGTCACACCAAACTGTCTGAACATTGCACTAGCTACCCATGTCAACTGGATGCACTGCCTTAGATTTTGTGTTTCATAACTAATAACACAACTCCTCCTCTCTTCCTATCCTGTCTGTCCACATTGTACTCCCCAAATTCCAATTCTGCATCCCTTATATTTGTGTGACAGTACATCGCTGATATCCCAGCAGTATCCACCTTTGATGCCTTGACCAGCACTTCAAATTCATCAAATTTTTTCATATATTCCTAGCTGTTGTCGTGTGGAGCATCAGCGACTAAGTCATATTACTCTGTGTATATTAGCTGTACATTGCGTGTGTTCTGTGGTAAATTTTTTGTTTGGTGGACGAAAAACGTGAGTTTTCAGGAGAAAAAACCGTGCTACCCTCTTTGAGACCGACTAACTCAGCACGTTGTGGAAAAGGCGTATAAATATTCCTCACGTCATCGACGAGACTCGAACTCAGGTCTTTTCCACCTGGTGTGGGGAAGACGGTGGTTCTACCAATGTACTGCCCACGAGGGCATACTCTTAGCACATGCAAGTATACATCACCTTTTCTTACTCTTAGTTACCCTAACCATTTATTTACTTGTTCCATGGGCGCCTCCGTAGCCAGGTGGGAAGGAGCAGCAGTGCGTAGCACACGCTTCTTGATTAGACCTGGGTTCGAGCTCGTCACCACCAAATATGGAGGATGCGGAAAGGTCAGGGAATGACCACCGCATATCCCGGAGCAATATGGCCTTAGTTGCTAATGCTCCTGAAAACCAAATAACAAACAAACAAACTTGCTCCATGATGACTCTCAGCAGTTCTTGAAATCTCCAGCAACTTACTTTCCAGGCTTCCAGCAGTGCAGAATTCGATGTCCTGTAGAACATCGAATTCTGCAGCCAAGGTCATTCTCCAAAGTTACTGGCAACGCTGCAGGGCACATTATAAATACATTTATTTAAATAAATTTTCTTTTTATACTCCCGGACGACCAAACGATCAGAGGAGTTCACAAAATAGACAGAATACAAGAAACAGCACCGTATTCAGCTGTCACGGGCTTGAACCCCGGTCATTCAAGGCACATATGCTTATGCACCCTCGCGCCTGACCACTTGGTTACGGTGGCCTTAAACATAAGATTCGAACCGCGGAAAGAGAAAATGCCGGCATTTGACGTTACCACACGGCTACTATAACCGTTTATCCTGCTGGAAGAAATCTGTGTCATCTGGTAACACAGTTACCATAATGATCAATTACTTCGTAAGGATCGACTTCCACGAACCTGGAGTTTCACATTTATCAGTTGTCATCGCGACACATATGCCACTAGCAGGGAGGAACGGCCGATGCTAAAACACTGGAATGGTCATAATGTTTTGACTGGTCAGGTATATAGGTTATTAGCCACGTAGTTGCATCTACAAGGATAAATCATACCTTTTTAAATACTCCTAGCCAGGAATGGAGTTTATGTTACTAACCAAAATGGAATGAGTCTATTTTTAAATATCAAATTAAGTAATTGATGCGTTTATTTTGGACAAATGACAAACTCGCGTGTGAAATTTGAATATTATAAGAAAAATAATAACAGCTGAATGCATATTGTAATGGATAAAATGCTTTGTGATAAATCCAGATGCAGACGTTTTTTTTCCTCTGTTTCTTCTCCTCTACTTTTTTTCGGCTGACTGTTCCTTGATTCTTTTGACAGAAAAAAAATTAACGAAGTGATGTAAATGAGAGACATAAATAAAAAAGGATGTCACCGGGAAGGCAATGTATAGTGATTAAATAATTCTAACCTTAATATAGACAACGCTTCATGTACTTAGCAAAGCTCACCAGTTCCTCCTGGTTTCATTCCGGAACGTGAAGAATTAAAATTTAAGTAGAAAGATGTTCCCATATGAAGGTACATATTTGCATGATTTAATGTCTTCCTACTAAAATCTGATCGAAACACTAAAAATAATAAAATAAAATAAAAATTCAGGGGCTCAAACGAACAGAATGACATTTTCGTAGTAATCTTGACTGCAGCCAAATAAATGTATAAAACGTGAAACCGACCTTATTTTTGAATTTAATAACCAATCTGCATGGCCTTCTACGATCCACTGGATCAGGAATATCACAGACAAGTTGATCACAGAATCCGGCTTACCTCGTGGTAAAGTAAAATCACTGCGAAATATGTGACCATAGCACTAATTATTAAACTTTTATAACACGCATTTTAAAATACAGTAGAGCGTCGATAATCCGAACTAATTGGGACCGGGGTTAGTTCGGACTTTCGATTTGTACGGATTTTCAAACTTATCAAAAATACAGTTCCGGAGACTGAAAAAAAAAAAAAAAAAAAAAAAAAGGTTCAGTAAGTTTAGAAAAAAAACAAAAAACTAAGTTGTACTTACTTATTTTTATTCATAGGTAACAAAACAAATGGAACTTTCAGTCACAATTACAGAATATGTATAGGCCTTTAACGAAAATAATTAATTATCTTTTGCTGTGCTGCCAGATCTCTCGCTCTTTTCAGCAAGAGTAGTTCAGTTGGACAGTATTCAGTTTGTTGCTCATACTTAGCCCTCGTGGGTAGCACAGTTGGTAAAATTACCGTCCCTCCCCACTGAATGTAAAAGTCCTGAGTTCGAGTCCCATCAGTGATGGGAGGAATTTTTATGGACTCTTTTCACAACGTGACTGAGTTAGTCGGTCTCAGGCGAGGGTAGCATGGTTTTTCGTTCAGCAAACAGAAAATCGACCACAGAACACCCAATTTACAGACAGTATATATGGAGCAATATGGCCTTAGTGCTGATACTCCCAGAACCCAACTACAACAACCAACTGCATCTTCGAGGGATGGGTCATTATCTGTTCAAGTTTCGATGCGAACTTGAAATTTTTTTCCTTGTTTTTAATTTCTGTTATGGTTGACTTTTCAACCTCATAAAATCTTGCTAACGAAGATATGCTTTCTCCCTTTGAAACTCTGTTTAAAATCTCGATTTAATTGTTAAAAATTTCTGCTTCCCTTTAAAAGACGAAGAAGAAGACCATAACTTCAGTATGGTAAAATAAAACTCTGTAGATGTCCAGAATCTCTTCATTCCTGTATCTAAACTTCGTAAACATTTTACTCCATATCTCACTTGCGCATATCGTGTTAGTTGCAATTTCTGCGAGCCGTGTTCTTTGTTATTGATTGATGCTTATCTTTTTTTTTTTTATTTACTATTTTCGAGTTTACAACCCGCTTCCACCAAAAAAAAAAAAAAAGTCAGCGAACAGAAATATCAGATTACAAAGTGATGTGTTTAGTTAGTACTGTATGTATTGTAAGATCTGAAAATCTTACAAAAATAAAATATTTTTTTTTGACTTCTGAAGTTAGTTTTCCTTTTTGGATTCTTGCCGTTGGGAGAAATGTTAATAGCGTCAGTTCAATAAACAAGAATTATCCAGTAAGGATTGTAAAACTTAAAAGGTAGGAAGAACGAAAAACAGGAAAATTAGCTTTGCATCCGTCAAAACAGAAAACTGACGGAGAATACTATGACAAACCCAGCAGGGGGTCCGGCGCTGCAAAAACAACTTAAGTTTTATGAGGGGTCACGCACCGGAAACGCATACGGCAAAACGCACACTAGTTTCTAAAAATAGATGCTATAGTAGCTAGTGTCACAATTTGTGGTTTTTCTGAAGTGCTATAGAGACAAGCTGTGATGACACAGGAGGAGGTGTTTTGATGCATTCGGCCTACATGAAAGAGCTCAACGGATGTTAACAGGTAGGAAATAAAAAAGGAGAGGGGTATTGTGAATCACGTGCCACTAGGCTGGCTGACCTGCCAACAAATGAAAGGATAAAAATGAATATAGGAAAGAGGTGATTGGAAGAAACCCACTGTGGGGAGGCGTGGAAAATTCAGGAGTAAGAGATTGTTTTTGGTCGGGTGAGTGGGAGAAGAAGTGCGGAGGACAGGAAGAAGAGAGTGGGTCAGTGTCAGTGAGTTGGGCAGCAAGATGAGAGTGGGTGAGTGTCAGTGAGTTGGGCAGTAAGAGGAGAGTGGGTCAGTGTCAGTGAGTTGGGCAGTAAGATGAGAGGGGTTCAGTGTCAGTGAGTGGGGCAGTAAGATGAGAGTTGGAGAAGAAAAGAAAGGAATGAGTTTTTTTAGATAGAGTAGCCGGCGGAGAAAAGTGGCTAAGTTTAATGTGTAGTCAGTATGAGGGGTAGATAAGCTTTAAGTGAACAGTTAAGTCAGTGATCTAATAAGTAGTGAGAGAAGCAGTCGAGTAAGTGGAAGATGAAGTTGAGGTGCAGAAGTCGGTCAGACAGTCAGTCAAAAGTAGACTGAGTTTTGAAGTGAGAGATGAACACGTGCCATAGAAAAGAGGGAAAAATTTTCAAGATCCTTAAAGTAGATGAGAAGGAGTCAACTCCATTATGAAGGAACGAGATTGCCTGATATTCTGAGAGCAAGTACGCTGGAGCTGATGAAATCCGAAGCCGGACAAAAAGAGTACAGCCATTCTGATCAGATGAAATTAATGCGTCCATAAAGAAATACAAAGGTACCCAGGAAGGAATCCAGCATCTTATGTCGAACGCCCCCAGTGATTGTGAGATGCGACCCAGATAGAAAGGATCCCCTACTCGCTTAGAGAAGGATGTACCGTGAAGTCTGCCAAGTTATGTCAGTAAGTGATTAGTTTGTTTAAGTACTCTCACCATCACATCGATTATAGACACTTGATAACCAATTTATCAGAACTTTTGATTGAACACATATGTATAAGTAGTACTATATTATAATGAATAAGTTAGTGAATGTTATGAACTGAAGGACATTACCCAGGGCAAGTCAATATATATAGATAAATTTTGGAAGGGAATAGATATAAAATTTTTGAAGTGATTGATACTTGTTAATATTTGGTTAAATAAGTGAATGACTAAGTATGAATTTTGAAAGGGGAT
This sequence comes from Mastigoproctus giganteus, assembly GCF_048544385.1. Classification (NCBI taxonomy): domain Eukaryota; kingdom Metazoa; phylum Arthropoda; class Arachnida; order Uropygi; family Thelyphonidae; genus Mastigoproctus; species Mastigoproctus giganteus. The sequence continues at coordinate 231,216,370 of NC_143581.1, forward strand.
AGACGGATGTCAGTAACCCCCGAATGTGCAAGTAGTTAATTGTAGAAATTTGATAGTATTGATTACCTAGATTAGAGAAGGTTGTAGGCTATAATCTGTTAGAAACCAGAGTAATGATTTATACTGAAATTAAGAGTATCGGAGCTTTATCAATTTGGAGTAGGAATTGTTTTGTAATGAAAGGAGAATGTTAATAGATTCTTTTGAAAGTTAATTGAACTCAGGAGTAAGGAAGTAGAAACATTTTGTTAGTTTAAAAGAGGAGATAGTTGTTTATGATTTATGTAAAGGAAATAGCCCTCCTTGAGTTTGCTCAATAGGCAAATTACTTTGCTCATTTACATTCTGTTATAAGAAGATGAAATTAAATCTATTTGGTCATGAGTTTAATAAATTTCTTTTGTTTGATGTATCTATGTAAAAGTGTCCAATAAACTGTATTTTTATTATACAACATTTGTGTGTCTCTTTGTTATTCTGAGAAAAAGCCTATCCAAAGGGAATTAAACTCATCAAGGAGATTTTCCCCTAGAACTTGGAAATTTTCTGTGAAGTAAAATAGTCAGATTGCGCAAGTGGGGAGTTATTATAAAGGGGAGTTGTTAAAAGGGGAAATATAACCAAATATATAAAATAACATTTTCAAAAATCCCCCCCCCCACAATTGGCGAAAGCAAGCCAGGATATAATTCCCAAACGGAAGGCAGTGTACCAGAATAGCAAGGAAATAAGTTAAGCCCAGTTGCTGAAACTGAGAAAAAAATTCAGCTGGCGAGCCAGAATACATATCATATCGATTTAGAATTGTTGTATAATATAAAATTGAATATTGGTTGAAAAATATTAAGGTAAATAATGGTGGAGATAAAAAGTTAAGCATTGAGTTGATTATTTATATGGTATTGGATTGATCATCAGATAAATTTGCTAAGATAAGAAATTTATAGATTTAAAGTGTTAAACATTGAAACACGTTTAATTATGTATTAGTGAATTGATCACAGATTGAACTTGGATTGAGTAGATAAAGGTGAATATAAAGAAAGGAATATTGAAGCATTAGGAGTAATTAAGGGTATAGGAATTCATTATTAGGCTAAGAGATAAGCATTTAGGACAGATTAAACTTAAAAAGGGCAATTATATTACTGTTAATTAATTTGTCAATTAAATTAAAGATGGCTACAAGAAGGGCACATAGCAGTAGGGACAGGGAAAGAACAGAAAATAATGGAAGGGAAGAATCAGTGGAAACAAGTTCTAGCATAGTGAGTAACAATAATGGATCCCTTAGATTAAGTAAGTTCTTAAAAGTTTTTAGGGGCGAACCATCGGAAAGTGTAGACTATTTCCTACGTAAACTGATAATGATAAAAGAAAAGGAAGGGCTAACAGAATTAGAGGTAGTCACTATGGCCGAGTTTAAATTAGAAGGCGCAGCACAGAGAAAATATTTAGAAACTACGCAGTCCACAGAAGTTGAAACTCTCGAACAATTCGAGAAAATATTAAGAAAGCTATTCTCTGAGAAAATTACCTTCCTGGAAGGAATCAATAGGCTAAGCAACATAACACAAACCAGTCGCGAAACCGTGGAAGAATACTATAAGAAGTTTAGAACAATTAAACTAAACACCGAAGTTTCCGAAAATGAAAATGGAGCCTTCGATAAAATTCTAATGGACCAGTTTTTATCGGGAATTAGAGAAAGATATAGGCGAGAGATACTAAGGAGAAAGCCAAAATCCTTAGCAGAAGCGGCAGAACTAGCCGTCGAAGAGGAGAAACTAGATTTTCACGGTAGGGGGAACACTAGAAAGGATGTTAACATATTAGTATCCGAAGGGGAAACAAAACCCGAAAACAGTAGGGATAAGAAATTAGATGGTTTAGAGAAACAGATCGCAGGGGTGGAAGCCAAATTAAACAAGTTATTAGAAGAATTTAATACCAAGAAACAAATAAAGGAAGGGAACAAGGAACAGTTAGGCGAGAATACGAGGACCTGGGGAAGGCACAATTACTTAGAGGAAAACGGAGATGGAAGAGAAGGATGGAAAACTGGAGAGGGTGGCAAGGGTAGAATTCGTAGGTGGTGCTATAGATGCCAAAGGACAGATCACTGGACCCGTGACTGCAAGGGAGGCGAACTAGCAGAAGGATTCGAGGGGAGGAGAGAAAAACGGGGTTATAAAAATAACTGGGGAGATTATTGGGATCGAAATAGAGACTATCGATCGAGTAGGCCAAAAAACTCAGAACAGGTAAGGGAGGAAGCGCGCACTAATTATAGAAAGGGGAGCCATTGGCAGGAATACGGTAGGGAGTGCTGGTACAGAAATAGGCATCACGAGAGCAGAAATGAATACTGTCACGACAGGGGCACAAATCAAAGGCAGCAAATAAGCATGAATGCTCTGCACCTTAAATGCTGGAAAAATAATTCATGTGAAAAAAGGAGCAATAAATCAGGCAGCACAAGGAGGAAACCACACACACATAGAAGTAAGTTTATAAATAGAGAACCTATAGTTGTGGCCACCCTAGGACATAAATGGAATCATCCAAGTCTAGTCAAGTGTTATAGGTGTAACAGATATGGGCATATAGCTAGATTTTGCCCAGCAAGAAGAGTACATCACAGAGATGAATATAAAGCTGATGACCCAAGAAATGAATGGAAACTGAAGAGGGGTCGGTTCTATCCATGGCGACCAAAAAACCTGAAATCCGGGCCAAGCGAAAACGAAAGTAGATCCCATAGGATCAAAGTTGGTTATCAGATGAGAGAAAATGATGATAAATGTAAGACACCGACTGCAGTGGTGGAAGCGAAAGGAAACATAAGGAAAGGCAATGAGAGGCAAGTGCAAAGAACGAGTCAAAAGTTACCGCAAAGAAAAAAAGATGTTGATAAAGTTCTGATTGCGCAGGAAGAATTAAGAAGATTAAGGAGAAAGAGAAGAATTAGAGAAAATGACGAAACAAGGCAACAAGCAGAAAACAAAATAGTGAATGTGGAATTAGTAGAATTAACAGAGAAGGTTAGGCAAAATTCAGGGCAAATAATATCTCAAAGGGAAGGGAGACTAGAAAATAAAAATAGGAAACCTCAAACGGGAGTAGCAGGACAGTGGAAAGAAGGACTTGCGAATCACAGTGCAGAAAGGGCAATTAAACTGAAAGAATCAAACAGACTCCAGCAATTATATTTAGTGGGAGGATTAATTGATGAGTACATGGGATGGGAATAGTTTTAGGAAAGCCCAAAATATACATTTAATTAATGTACTTGTATATAATTGTAAATATTTGGCATCAGAAGGTAGTATAAAATAAGTGGTTGTATATTAGAGAGATGTAAATAGATGTAGGCGGTTAAATTCCAGGGAAGGTGAAGGAGTATAGAAAAAAAAAAAAAAAAATGAGAAAAAAAAATTCTACACAGGTATAATTTTTTTTGGGGGAGGAGCGGCAATTGTAAGATCTGAAAATCTTACAAAAATAAAATATTTTTTTTGACTTCTGAAGTTAGTTTTCCTTTTTGGATTCTTGCCGTTGGGAGAAATGTTAATAGCGTCAGTTCAATAAACAAGAATTATCCAGTAAGGATTGTAAAACTTAAAAGGTAGGAAGAACGAAAAACAGGAAAATTAGCTTTGCATCCGTCAAAACAGAAAACTGACGGAGAATACTATGACAAACCCAGCAGGGGGTCCGGCGCTGCAAAAACAACTTAAGTTTTATGAGGGGTCACGCACCGGAAACGCATACGGCAAAACGCACACTAGTTTCTAAAAATAGATGCTATAGTAGCTAGTGTCACAATTTGTGGTTTTTCTGAAGTGCTATAGAGACAAGCTGTGATGACACAGGAGGAGGTGTTTTGATGCATTCGGCCTACATGAAAGAGCTCAACGGATGTTAACAGGTAGGAAATAAAAAAGGAGAGGGGTATTGTGAATCACGTGCCACTAGGCTGGCTGACCTGCCAACAAATGAAAGGATAAAAATGAATATAGGAAAGAGGTGATTGGAAGAAACCCACTGTGGGGAGGCGTGGAAAATTCAGGAGTAAGAGATTGTTTTTGGTCGGGTGAGTGGGAGAAGAAGTGCGGAGGACAGGAAGAAGAGAGTGGGTCAGTGTCAGTGAGTTGGGCAGCAAGATGAGAGTGGGTGAGTGTCAGTGAGTTGGGCAGTAAGAGGAGAGTGGGTCAGTGTCAGTGAGTTGGGCAGTAAGATGAGAGGGGTTCAGTGTCAGTGAGTGGGGCAGTAAGATGAGAGTTGGAGAAGAAAAGAAAGGAATGAGTTTTTTTAGATAGAGTAGCCGGCGGAGAAAAGTGGCTAAGTTTAATGTGTAGTCAGTATGAGGGGTAGATAAGCTTTAAGTGAACAGTTAAGTCAGTGATCTAATAAGTAGTGAGAGAAGCAGTCGAGTAAGTGGAAGATGAAGTTGAGGTGCAGAAGTCGGTCAGACAGTCAGTCAAAAGTAGACTGAGTTTTGAAGTGAGAGATGAACACGTGCCATAGAAAAGAGGGAAAAATTTTCAAGATCCTTAAAGTAGATGAGAAGGAGTCAACTCCATTATGAAGGAACGAGATTGCCTGATATTCTGAGAGCAAGTACGCTGGAGCTGATGAAATCCGAAGCCGGACAAAAAGAGTACAGCCATTCTGATCAGATGAAATTAATGCGTCCATAAAGAAATACAAAGGTACCCAGGAAGGAATCCAGCATCTTATGTCGAACGCCCCCAGTGATTGTGAGATGCGACCCAGATAGAAAGGATCCCCTACTCGCTTAGAGAAGGATGTACCGTGAAGTCTGCCAAGTTATGTCAGTAAGTGATTAGTTTGTTTAAGTACTCTCACCATCACATCGATTATAGACACTTGATAACCAATTTATCAGAACTTTTGATTGAACACATATGTATAAGTAGTACTATATTATAATGAATAAGTTAGACTATGTATATAAAGTGCTTAGCATCATAATACACAGCCATTTCTGAATAAACAGAAAATTTTTAAGGTGGCATCGTTTTGGGTTATATCTCATATTGTGAATACCTTCACAACGAGTTGCCATGATATTGCACTACTTCGAATAAGTAACGCTTCACCTAAGGAGAAGACTAGTGTTACTTATTCTCAGATAGGTACCACCACCCAGACAGCACTGTTTGAGGGCTATTTGGCCCTTCGTCAGTGAGTGGGTAGGTACCCAAGTGATGCAATGATGGCAAAAACAGTTATGAAGTATAACTCCACAATATGAGAGATGCCTGATGGTGTATGATGTATTTAGACTAAGGCGCATTTAGGGCTAGAGCCTCAAGCTGCGAACAAATTTAGACTATGTATATAAAGTGCTTAGCATCATAATACACAGCCATTTCTGAATAAACAGAAAATTTTTAAGGTGGCATCGTTTTGGGTTATATCTCATATTGTGAATACCTTCACAACGAGTTGCCATGATATTGCACTACTTCGAATAAGTAACGCTTCACCTAAGGAGAAGACTAGTGTTACTTATTCTCAGATAGGTACCACCACCCAGACAGCACTGTTTCAGGGCTATTTGGCCCTTCGTCAGTGAGTGGGTAGGTACCCAAGTGATGCAATGATGGCAAAAACAGTTATGAAGTATAACTCCACAATATGAGAGATGCCTGATGGTGTATGATGTATTTAGACTAAGGCGCATTTAGGGCTAGAGCCTCAAGCTGCGAACAAATTTAGACTATGTATATAAAGTGCTTAGCATCATAATACACAGCCATTTCTGAATAAACAGAAAATTTTTAAGGTGGCATCGTTTTGGGTTATATCTCATATTGTGAATACCTTCACAACGAGTTGCCATGATATTGCACTACTTCGAATAAGTAACGCTTCACCTAAGGAGAAGACTAGTGTTACTTATTCTCAGATAGGTACCACCACCCAGACAGCACTGTTTCAGGGCTATTTGATGTATGTATGTGAATATCTACTCGAATATCCACTTGTCCCTATTAGACTTAGAAAAGCAAAAAAGGTAGAGGGAAAGTTATAGTAGGAGTGGAAGAGGAAAAGAAACAGTGTAGAAGAATGAAAGGGACAGTAACTCCTTCAACTCACACCACTCAAAAACTCATAAACTCCTCGAATAGGCAACGCTTCCCCAGTGGAGAAGGCTGTTGTTACCTATTCTTGGAAACTCCGGACATCATCAAGCTCCCCCTAGCAGCACTGTTTCAGGGCTATTTGGCCCTTCGTCAGTGAGTGGGTAGGTACCCAAGTGATGCAATGATGGCAAAAACAGTTATGAAGTATAACTCCACAATATGAGAGATGCCTGATGGTGTATGATGTATTTAGACTAAGGCGCATTTAGGGCTAGAGCCTCAAGCTGCGAACAAATTTAGACTATGTATATAAAGTGCTTAGCATCATAATACACAGCCATTTCTGAATAAACAGAAAATTTTTAAGGTGGCATCGTTTTGGGTTATATCTCATATTGTGAATACCTTCACAACGAGTTGCCATGATATTGCACTACTTCGAATAAGTAACGCTTCACCTAAGGAGAAGACTAGTGTTACTTATTCTCAGATAGGTACCTAAATGCGCCTTAGTCTAAATACATCATACACCATCAGGCATCTCTCATATTGTGGAGTTATACTTCATAACTGTTTTTGCCATCATTGCATCACTTGGGTACCTACCCACTCACTGACGAAGGGCCAAATAGCCCTGAAACAGTGCTGTCTGGGTGGTGGTACCTATCTGAGAATAAGTAACACTAGTCTTCTCCTTAGGTGAAGCGTTACTTATTCGAAGTAGTGCAATATCATGGCAACTCGTTGTGAAGGTATTCACAATATGAGATATAACCCAAAACGATGCCACCTTAAAAATTTTCTGTTTATTCAGAAATGGCTGTGTATTATGATGCTAAGCACTTTATATACATAGTCTAAATTTGTTCGCAGCTTGAGGCTCTAGCCCTAAATGCGCCTTAGTCTAAATACATCATACACCATCAGGCATCTCTCATATTGTGGAGTTATACTTCATAACTGTTTTTGCCATCATTGCATCACTTGGGTACCTACCCACTCACTGACGAAGGGCCAAATAGCCCTGAAACAGTGCTGTCTGGGTGGTGGTACCTATCTGAGAATAAGTAACACTAGTCTTCTCCTTAGGTGAAGCGTTACTTATTCGAAGTAGTGCAATATCATGGCAACTCGTTGTGAAGGTATTCACAATATGAGATATAACCCAAAACGATGCCACCTTAAAAATTTTCTGTTTATTCAGAAATGGCTGTGTATTATGATGCTAAGCACTTTATATACATAGTCTAAATTTGTTCGCAGCTTGAGGCTCTAGCCCTAAATGCGCCTTAGTCTAAATACATCATACACCATCAGGCATCTCTCATATTGTGGAGTTATACTTCATAACTGTTTTTGCCATCATTGCATCACTTGGGTACCTACCCACTCACTGACGAAGGGCCAAATAGCCCTGAAACAGTGCTGTCTGGGTGGTGGTACCTATCTGAGAATAAGTAACACTAGTCTTCTCCTTAGGTGAAGCGTTACTTATTCGAAGTAGTGCAATATCATGGCAACTCGTTGTGAAGGTATTCACAATATGAGATATAACCCAAAACGATGCCACCTTAAAAATTTTCTGTTTATTCAGAAATGGCTGTGTATTATGATGCTAAGCACTTTATATACATAGTCTAAATTTGTTCGCAGCTTGAGGCTCTAGCCCTAAATGCGCCTTAGTCTGAATAAGTTAGTGAATGTTATGAACTGAAGGACATTACCCAGGGCAAGTCAATATATATAGATAAATTTTGGAAGGGAATAGATATAAAATTTTTGAAGTGATTGATACTTGTTAATATTTGGTTAAATAAGTGAATGACTAAGTATGAATTTTGAAAGGGGATAGACGGATGTCAGTAACCCCCGAATGTGCAAGTAGTTAATTGTAGAAATTTGATAGTATTGATTACCTAGATTAGAGAAGGTTGTAGGCTATAATCTGTTAGAAACCAGAGTAATGATTTATACTGAAATTAAGAGTATCGGAGCTTTATCAATTTGGAGTAGGAATTGTTTTGTAATGAAAGGAGAATGTTAATAGATTCTTTTGAAAGTTAATTGAACTCAGGAGTAAGGAAGTAGAAACATTTTGTTAGTTTAAAAGAGGAGATAGTTGTTTATGATTTATGTAAAGGAAATAGCCCTCCTTGAGTTTGCTCAATAGGCAAATTACTTTGCTCATTTACATTCTGTTATAAGAAGATGAAATTAAATCTATTTGGTCATGAGTTTAATAAATTTCTTTTGTTTGATGTATCTATGTAAACGTGTCCAATAAACTGTATTTTTATTATACAACATTTGTGTGTCTCTTTGTTATTCTGAGAAAAAGCCTATCCAAAGGGAATTAAACTCATCAAGGAGATTTTCCCCTAGAACTTGGAAATTTTCTGTGAAGTAAAATAGTCAGATTGCGCAAGTGGGGAGTTATTATAAAGGGGAGTTGTTAAAAGGGGAAATATAACCAAATATATAAAATAACATTTTCAAAAATCCCCCCCCCCCCACAATTGGCGAAAGCAAGCCAGGATATAATTCCCAAACGGAAGGCAGTGTACCAGAATAGCAAGGAAATAAGTTAAGCCCAGTTGCTGAAACTGAGAAAAAAATTCAGCTGGCGAGCCAGAATACATATCATATCGATTTAGAATTGTTGTATAATATAAAATTGAATATTGGTTGAAAAATATTAAGGTAAATAATGGTGGAGATAAAAAGTTAAGCATTGAGTTGATTATTTATATGGTATTGGATTGATCATCAGATAAATTTGCTAAGATAAGAAATTTATAGATTTAAAGTGTTAAACATTGAAACACGTTTAATTATGTATTAGTGAATTGATCACAGATTGAACTTGGATTGAGTAGATAAAGGTGAATATAAAGAAAGGAATATTGAAGCATTAGGAGTAATTAAGGGTATAGGAATTCATTATTAGGCTAAGAGATAAGCATTTAGGACAGATTAAACTTAAAAAGGGCAATTATATTACTGTTAATTAATTTGTCAATTAAATTAAAGATGGCTACAAGAAGGGCACATAGCAGTAGGGACAGGGAAAGAACAGAAAATAATGGAAGGGAAGAATCAGTGGAAACAAGTTCTAGCATAGTGAGTAACAATAATGGATCCCTTAGATTAAGTAAGTTCTTAAAAGTTTTTAGGGGCGAACCATCGGAAAGTGTAGACTATTTCCTGCGTAAACTGATAATGATAAAAGAAAAGGAAGGGCTAACAGAATTAGAGGTAGTCACTATGGCCGAGTTTAAATTAGAAGGCGCAGCACAGAGAAAATATTTAGAAACTACGCAGTCCACAGAAGTTGAAACTCTCGAACAATTCGAGAAAATATTAAGAAAGCTATTCTCTGAGAAAATTACCTTCCTGGAAGGAATCAATAGGCTAAGCAACATAACACAAACCAGTCGCGAAACCGTGGAAGAATACTATAAGAAGTTTAGAACAATTAAACTAAACACCGAAGTTTCCGAAAATGAAAATGGAGCCTTCGATAAAATTCTAATGGACCAGTTTTTATCGGGAATTAGAGAAAGATATAGGCGAGAGATACTAAGGAGAAAGCCAAAATCCTTAGCAGAAGCGGCAGAACTAGCCGTCGAAGAGGAGAAACTAGATTTTCACGGTAGGGGGAACACTAGAAAGGATGTTAACATATTAGTATCCGAAGGGGAAACAAAACCCGAAAACAGTAGGGATAAGAAATTAGATGGTTTAGAGAAACAGATCGCAGGGGTGGAAGCCAAATTAAACAAGTTATTAGAAGAATTTAATACCAAGAAACAAATAAAGGAAGGGAACAAGGAACAGTTAGGCGAGAATACGAGGACCTGGGGAAGGCACAATTACTTAGAGGAAAACGGAGATGGAAGAGAAGGATGGAAAACTGGAGAGGGTGGCAAGGGTAGAATTCGTAGGTGGTGCTATAGATGCCAAAGGACAGATCACTGGACCCGTGACTGCAAGGGAGGCGAACTAGCAGAAGGATTCGAGGGGAGGAGAGAAAAACGGGGTTATAAAAATAACTGGGGAGATTATTGGGATCGAAATAGAGACTATCGATCGAGTAGGCCAAAAAACTCAGAACAGGTAAGGGAGGAAGCGCGCACTAATTATAGAAAGGGGAGCCATTGGCAGGAATACGGTAGGGAGTGCTGGTACAGAAATAGGCATCACGAGAGCAGAAATGAATACTGTCACGACAGGGGCACAAATCAAAGGCAGCAAATAAGCATGAATGCTCTGCACCTTAAATGCTGGAAAAATAATTCATGTGAAAAAAGGAGCAATAAATCAGGCAGCACAAGGAGGAAACCACACACACATAGAAGTAAGTTTATAAATAGAGAACCTATAGTTGTGGCCACCCTAGGACATAAATGGAATCATCCAAGTCTAGTCAAGTGTTATAGGTGTAACAGATATGGGCATATAGCTAGATTTTGCCCAGCAAGAAGAGTACATCACAGAGATGAATATAAAGCTGATGACCCAAGAAATGAATGGAAACTGAAGAGGGGTCGGTTCTATCCATGGCGACCAAAAAACCTGAAATCCGGGCCAAGCGAAAACGAAAGTAGATCCCATAGGATCAAAGTTGGTTATCAGATGAGAGAAAATGATGATAAATGTAAGACACCGACTGCAGTGGTGGAAGCGAAAGGAAACATAAGGAAAGGCAATGAGAGGCAAGTGCAAAGAACGAGTCAAAAGTTACCGCAAAGAAAAAAAGATGTTGATAAAGTTCTGATTGCGCAGGAAGAATTAAGAAGATTAAGGAGAAAGAGAAGAATTAGAGAAAATGACGAAACAAGGCAACAAGCAGAAAACAAAATAGTGAATGTGGAATTAGTAGAATTAACAGAGAAGGTTAGGCAAAATTCAGGGCAAATAATATCTCAAAGGGAAGGGAGACTAGAAAATAAAAATAGGAAACCTCAAACGGGAGTAGCAGGACAGTGGAAAGAAGGACTTGCGAATCACAGTGCAGAAAGGGCAATTAAACTGAAAGAATCAAACAGACTCCAGCAATTATATTTAGTGGGAGGATTAATTGATGAGTACATGGGATGGGAATAGTTTTAGGAAAGCCCAAAATATACATTTAATTAATGTACTTGTATATAATTGTAAATATTTGGCATCAGAAGGTAGTATAAAATAAGTGGTTGTATATTAGAGAGATGTAAATAGATGTAGGCGGTTAAATTCCAGGGAAGGTGAAGGAGTATAGAAAAAAAAAAAAAAAAATGAGAAAAAAAAATTCTACACAGGTATAATTTTTTTTGGGGGAGGAGCGGCAATTGTAAGATCTGAAAATCTTACAAAAATAAAATATTTTTTTTGACTTCTGAAGTTAGTTTTCCTTTTTGGATTCTTGCCGTTGGGAGAAATGTTAATAGCGTCAGTTCAATAAACAAGAATTATCCAGTAAGGATTGTAAAACTTAAAAGGTAGGAAGAACGAAAAACAGGAAAATTAGCTTTGCATCCGTCAAAACAGAAAACTGACGGAGAATACTATGACAAACCCAGCAGGGGGTCCGGCGCTGCAAAAACAACTTAAGTTTTATGAGGGGTCACGCACCGGAAACGCATACGGCAAAACGCACACTAGTTTCTAAAAATAGATGCTATAGTAGCTAGTGTCACAATTTGTGGTTTTTCTGAAGTGCTATAGAGACAAGCTGTGATGACACAGGAGGAGGTGTTTTGATGCATTCGGCCTACATGAAAGAGCTCAACGGATGTTAACAGGTAGGAAATAAAAAAGGAGAGGGGTATTGTGAATCACGTGCCACTAGGCTGGCTGACCTGCCAACAAATGAAAGGATAAAAATGAATATAGGAAAGAGGTGATTGGAAGAAACCCACTGTGGGGAGGCGTGGAAAATTCAGGAGTAAGAGATTGTTTTTGGTCGGGTGAGTGGGAGAAGAAGTGCGGAGGACAGGAAGAAGAGAGTGGGTCAGTGTCAGTGAGTTGGGCAGCAAGATGAGAGTGGGTGAGTGTCAGTGAGTTGGGCAGTAAGAGGAGAGTGGGTCAGTGTCAGTGAGTTGGGCAGTAAGATGAGAGGGGTTCAGTGTCAGTGAGTGGGGCAGTAAGATGAGAGTTGGAGAAGAAAAGAAAGGAATGAGTTTTTTTAGATAGAGTAGCCGGCGGAGAAAAGTGGCTAAGTTTAATGTGTAGTCAGTATGAGGGGTAGATAAGCTTTAAGTGAACAGTTAAGTCAGTGATCTAATAAGTAGTGAGAGAAGCAGTCGAGTAAGTGGAAGATGAAGTTGAGGTGCAGAAGTCGGTCAGACAGTCAGTCAAAAGTAGACTGAGTTTTGAAGTGAGAGATGAACACGTGCCATAGAAAAGAGGGAAAAATTTTCAAGATCCTTAAAGTAGATGAGAAGGAGTCAACTCCATTATGAAGGAACGAGATTGCCTGATATTCTGAGAGCAAGTACGCTGGAGCTGATGAAATCCGAAGCCGGACAAAAAGAGTACAGCCATTCTGATCAGATGAAATTAATGCGTCCATAAAGAAATACAAAGGTACCCAGGAAGGAATCCAGCATCTTATGTCGAACGCCCCCAGTGATTGTGAGATGCGACCCAGATAGAAAGGATCCCCTACTCGCTTAGAGAAGGATGTACCGTGAAGTCTGCCAAGTTATGTCAGTAAGTGATTAGTTTGTTTAAGTACTCTCACCATCACATCGATTATAGACACTTGATAACCAATTTATCAGAACTTTTGATTGAACACATATGTATAAGTAGTACTATATTATAATGAATAAGTTAGACTATGTATATAAAGTGCTTAGCATCATAATACACAGCCATTTCTGAATAAACAGAAAATTTTTAAGGTGGCATCGTTTTGGGTTATATCTCATATTGTGAATACCTTCACAACGAGTTGCCATGATATTGCACTACTTCGAATAAGTAACGCTTCACCTAAGGAGAAGACTAGTGTTACTTATTCTCAGATAGGTACCACCACCCAGACAGCACTGTTTGAGGGCTATTTGGCCCTTCGTCAGTGAGTGGGTAGGTACCCAAGTGATGCAATGATGGCAAAAACAGTTATGAAGTATAACTCCACAATATGAGAGATGCCTGATGGTGTATGATGTATTTAGACTAAGGCGCATTTAGGGCTAGAGCCTCAAGCTGCGAACAAATTTAGACTATGTATATAAAGTGCTTAGCATCATAATACACAGCCATTTCTGAATAAACAGAAAATTTTTAAGGTGGCATCGTTTTGGGTTATATCTCATATTGTGAATACCTTCACAACGAGTTGCCATGATATTGCACTACTTCGAATAAGTAACGCTTCACCTAAGGAGAAGACTAGTGTTACTTATTCTCAGATAGGTACCACCACCCAGACAGCACTGTTTCAGGGCTATTTGGCCCTTCGTCAGTGAGTGGGTAGGTACCCAAGTGATGCAATGATGGCAAAAACAGTTATGAAGTATAACTCCACAATATGAGAGATGCCTGATGGTGTATGATGTATTTAGACTAAGGCGCATTTAGGGCTAGAGCCTCAAGCTGCGAACAAATTTAGACTATGTATATAAAGTGCTTAGCATCATAATACACAGCCATTTCTGAATAAACAGAAAATTTTTAAGGTGGCATCGTTTTGGGTTATATCTCATATTGTGAATACCTTCACAACGAGTTGCCATGATATTGCACTACTTCGAATAAGTAACGCTTCACCTAAGGAGAAGACTAGTGTTACTTATTCTCAGATAGGTACCACCACCCAGACAGCACTGTTTCAGGGCTATTTGATGTATGTATGTGAATATCTACTCGAATATCCACTTGTCCCTATTAGACTTAGAAAAGCAAAAAAGCTAGAGGGAAAGTTATAGTAGGAGTGGAAGAGGAAAAGAAACAGTGTAGAAGAATGAAAGGGACAGTAACTCCTTCAACTCACACCACTCAAAAACTCATAAACTCCTCGAATAGGCAACGCTTCCCCAGTGGAGAAGGCTGTTGTTACCTATTCTTGGAAACTCCGGACATCATCAAGCTCCCCCTAGCAGCACTGTTTCAGGGCTATTTGGCCCTTCGTCAGTGAGTGGGTAGGTACCCAAGTGATGCAATGATGGCAAAAACAGTTATGAAGTATAACTCCACAATATGAGAGATGCCTGATGGTGTATGATGTATTTAGACTAAGGCGCATTTAGGGCTAGAGCCTCAAGCTGCGAACAAATTTAGACTATGTATATAAAGTGCTTAGCATCATAATACACAGCCATTTCTGAATAAACAGAAAATTTTTAAGGTGGCATCGTTTTGGGTTATATCTCATATTGTGAATACCTTCACAACGAGTTGCCATGATATTGCACTACTTCGAATAAGTAACGCTTCACCTAAGGAGAAGACTAGTGTTACTTATTCTCAGATAGGTACCTAAATGCGCCTTAGTCTAAATACATCATACACCATCAGGCATCTCTCATATTGTGGAGTTATACTTCATAACTGTTTTTGCCATCATTGCATCACTTGGGTACCTACCCACTCACTGACGAAGGGCCAAATAGCCCTGAAACAGTGCTGTCTGGGTGGTGGTACCTATCTGAGAATAAGTAACACTAGTCTTCTCCTTAGGTGAAGCGTTACTTATTCGAAGTAGTGCAATATCATGGCAACTCGTTGTGAAGGTATTCACAATATGAGATATAACCCAAAACGATGCCACCTTAAAAATTTTCTGTTTATTCAGAAATGGCTGTGTATTATGATGCTAAGCACTTTATATACATAGTCTAAATTTGTTCGCAGCTTGAGGCTCTAGCCCTAAATGCGCCTTAGTCTAAATACATCATACACCATCAGGCATCTCTCATATTGTGGAGTTATACTTCATAACTGTTTTTGCCATCATTGCATCACTTGGGTACCTACCCACTCACTGACGAAGGGCCAAATAGCCCTGAAACAGTGCTGTCTGGGTGGTGGTACCTATCTGAGAATAAGTAACACTAGTCTTCTCCTTAGGTGAAGCGTTACTTATTCGAAGTAGTGCAATATCATGGCAACTCGTTGTGAAGGTATTCACAATATGAGATATAACCCAAAACGATGCCACCTTAAAAATTTTCTGTTTATTCAGAAATGGCTGTGTATTATGATGCTAAGCACTTTATATACATAGTCTAAATTTGTTCGCAGCTTGAGGCTCTAGCCCTAAATGCGCCTTAGTCTAAATACATCATACACCATCAGGCATCTCTCATATTGTGGAGTTATACTTCATAACTGTTTTTGCCATCATTGCATCACTTGGGTACCTACCCACTCACTGACGAAGGGCCAAATAGCCCTGAAACAGTGCTGTCTGGGTGGTGGTACCTATCTGAGAATAAGTAACACTAGTCTTCTCCTTAGGTGAAGCGTTACTTATTCGAAGTAGTGCAATATCATGGCAACTCGTTGTGAAGGTATTCACAATATGAGATATAACCCAAAACGATGCCACCTTAAAAATTTTCTGTTTATTCAGAAATGGCTGTGTATTATGATGCTAAGCACTTTATATACATAGTCTAAATTTGTTCGCAGCTTGAGGCTCTAGCCCTAAATGCGCCTTAGTCTGAATAAGTTAGTGAATGTTATGAACTGAAGGACATTACCCAGGGCAAGTCAATATATATAGATAAATTTTGGAAGGGAATAGATATAAAATTTTTGAAGTGATTGATACTTGTTAATATTTGGTTAAATAAGTGAATGACTAAGTATGAATTTTGAAAGGGGATAGACGGATGTCAGTAACCCCCGAATGTGCAAGTAGTTAATTGTAGAAATTTGATAGTATTGATTACCTAGATTAGAGAAGGTTGTAGGCTATAATCTGTTAGAAACCAGAGTAATGATTTATACTGAAATTAAGAGTATCGGAGCTTTATCAATTTGGAGTAGGAATTGTTTTGTAATGAAAGGAGAATGTTAATAGATTCTTTTGAAAGTTAATTGAACTCAGGAGTAAGGAAGTAGAAACATTTTGTTAGTTTAAAAGAGGAGATAGTTGTTTATGATTTATGTAAAGGAAATAGCCCTCCTTGAGTTTGCTCAATAGGCAAATTACTTTGCTCATTTACATTCTGTTATAAGAAGATGAAATTAAATCTATTTGGTCATGAGTTTAATAAATTTCTTTTGTTTGATGTATCTATGTAAACGTGTCCAATAAACTGTATTTTTATTATACAACATTTGTGTGTCTCTTTGTTATTCTGAGAAAAAGCCTATCCAAAGGGAATTAAACTCATCAAGGAGATTTTCCCCTAGAACTTGGAAATTTTCTGTGAAGTAAAATAGTCAGATTGCGCAAGTGGGGAGTTATTATAAAGGGGAGTTGTTAAAAGGGGAAATATAACCAAATATATAAAATAACATTTTCAAAAATCCCCCCCCCCCACAGTATATTAATTAAACTCTGTACCTAAGCCTAAATATAAAATTTATTTTGCTAACCTGTGAATAATATTTTTTCGATTGTCACGTATCATTTAATTTTGTTAATTGGTAACGTAAAATAATAGTATAAATTTGTGCTTTATATCTTCATTTTTATAACCTGTGGGTAATATTCCTTCGATTTTCGCTTATTACAAATGCCGTCTAATAGAATCAAAATTCAATTCCCAAACGTGATCAGACAACTAGTGCTTACTGCAATTGTTTCGTGGCACCAGCATTAAAAAAAATAAATAAATAAAAAAATAAATGTTGTCTCGTTCGGATTATTGACGTTCGTATTTTCGACGCTCTACTTGTATCTTCAGATACAGTCGACTTTTAGAAACATTTATTACGAAATTGATTCATCATCCACTATGCGCCTAATGTGTTACCAGCCGACCGGGCTAACCAGGTGGGTAAAGTTCCAGCCTACAAACTCAAACGTCGCGGGTTCGAATCCCGCCTTGGCTTGGATCAGAGTAAAATGCAAAAACTTTGCGAGGTGCATTACGGCCACAGAACCGATGCGCTAACAAAAAAAACAAAAAAAAAAAAAAAGGAATTTTTCTTACCAGATTAAAGATATGACTAATGCAGAATAATGGCTCCATATAAAAAAAAAAAAAAAAAAGACTACGAATTGTCCAAAAATACTGTCTATTAAAAGGATTTTATAAAATAATGCATTTAGCAAACTAAAATTCAAGCATTGTGCAGTACATAGTTGGTCATAATTCTGTGATCTCAGTGATCACAGAATTATGACCAACTATCTAATACAGTGTTGGGTCAGCGTTTGCACGGATAACAGCCACTATTTGCCTAGGCATTGACTCCACTAGATATCATACCATTTCAATTGAGGTCCAGCGAATTTGGAGGCCAATCAAGATGGCAGATATCGTCACTGTGTTCCTCGAACCACTTGTGCTCAGTATGGTCCCGATGCCACGGCGTATTTTCTTCTTGCAATCTCCTGTTTTTCACAGGGATAAAATGAATTACAGCATGGTGCACCTGAATTACAGCATGGTGCACCTGGTCTCCTAAGAACTTCTGGTAGACCTCACCAGTAAATCAATTCATTAAAGGCTCAAGAAATTAGTACTGTTGTGCCGTGTTGGTCCACTGAATTGACTCATTTTAGACGAGAAGTTTTATAGCCAGGTAAAACTACCAGTCTAATAGAGGAGGAGAGATGAGTGAAGTACAGTTACTGAAGAAAATATACAGGGTTAAAAGGAGACAATGTTATAAATTGATTATGGATAAGAAATTAAAGGTATGGAAAAATGTGGTATCTACCATAGGAAATACAGACTCGTGGGGTCTTATTTATAGGATACTTAAAAATAAGATGGCAGAAAATATTTTTAATACAGTAGTTAGTGAGGATGGTGAGACAATAAATTGGGTTTCTACGGTGAGAGCTATTGTTGATCAGCTATTTCTTGAAGATGATCGGGGAAAAAAAAAAAAAAAAAAAACACTACATGTTGAAAGTCGACGAGGAACAATACTAACGAGCTAACGAGCATACTGAGTTATTTACTGATAAAGAACTAATAGTCGCTGTGTCTAAGTAGAATAATAATAAGGGTCCCAGACATGACTTGGCTCAAAATGTAGCTAAAGTCAAAATGTTTCCAGCTGTTTTTAATATGTACAATAGGTATCTTTTGGAGGGTGTCTTTCCAGAAATATGGAGTCTGCTCTATTAAAGATATTAAGGAAGCCAGGGAAACAGGTTACTGATCCTAGGACATATAGATATATATCATTGCTTGCAAATCTGGGCAAGTTATATGAAAGGCTATTGTTGATTCAAATACAACAGTTGGTAAATTGTCAATTGATAAATTAGTATAGATTTCAAACTCGGAAATCTGCAGAGGATGCTGTAGCAGACTTGATAGAATATTGTAATAATTCATTCAAGGAGATATGTTATGGCACTGTTCATTGATTTCGAGGGGGCGTTTGACTCTCTGGGGTGGGAAAGTGTCTCGAGTGTTCTTAGGAAGCTCGGATATAGTTTCCAGCTTTACCAAGTTATTAGGAGCTATTTCTCTAACCGAAGTATTCAGGTTAAAGCTCAACATCTGTCATATAGTAGGAGGGTGTATAGAGGTTCTCAAGGATCAGTTTTGGGTCCACTTTTTTGGAACTTGGTATTAGATGACTGGCTCTATAGATTCCTATAGAGCCAGTCATCATGCACACTGCCATAAGATAGCGTATGCGGACGACTTAGTTACTGGTGATACAGGTAGCTCTAAGAAGACCTTGGAGGAAGCAGTTGCACCTGTATTATGGGATTTAGAAACTTTATCTAATATTAGTGTTACAAATTTCATCCAATAAACAGTAATGATGGTTTTTAATCATCATTTTGATTATTTGAGTTTTAATAAATGGAGTACAAATACCACATGTTCCTAGAAGTAAATATTTAAGCATTATAATTGATGATCGGTTTAGCTTTTTGCCCCATATTGCTGGTATTACTCAGAAAATAAAAAGTTTTACATCTGCTATTATTAGAATTACAAGATCGGAGTGGGGCCTACAGAAAAATACTTTCACATCCTTTACTATAAGGCTGTCTTTTTGCCTATAGTTGCCTACGCATCTGGAATATGGTATAATAAAGTGATTATGATCCAAGTACTGATAAATTATTGTCTTTGCAGAGATTCATGCTATTAGCTATATTTCGAGCGTGTAGAACTGTGTTGACCAATTAAGAAGAAAAAGAGAATACTGCAGCAGTTATATGATTCATGGAAAGTAAATGGACTGATAGTGAGACTGGTAGAGTTACAATGAATTTTATTCCTAATGTGAAGTATATTTCATGTACATCTTCAGGGAAATGGTTTTATTCTTCTATGGTCACGTCTTAAATTTTAACAGTACATGGGTCGCTTAAATCCGAAAATTGCATTAGTTTGGATTAGAGATTGATAGTCATTGTGATTGTGGCTTAGATGAAACTTGGGCGCATGTGTTATATGAGTGCCTCTATTACTCCGACGAGAGGCAAGAAATGATAGACCAGGTCCCACAACTACAGGCAGGGTAAGAACAATTATTACTGGCAACAACAAGTAATTCTAGTGCCTTCCAGAAGTTTTGTATTCGTGCCTTTGGTAGAAGAAATGTGGTGGTTTCTGATAGTCTTGGTATGGTGTATAGTAACAATTTATAAGTACTTTGTGACTTGCAGTTGGCCTGATATCCATGTATGCTCTTTCTTCTCTCTCTTTTTTTTGGGAGGGATACCTAGGTACGGGATATTGCTGGTAACCTATGGGCTGCGGGATTTTTTTATGTTATTTTATTTAATTTTTTGCTGGTACCCAGGTGTGGGCGACCTGGGTACGAGATTGTTAGCATCCACTGGTTACATTCCTTCCAGTGGATGCGGGATTGTGTGGATTACATAGACAGGGGACATAGACCGTTATCCACGTGCCGAGGGTCGGGCACCAGCCAGCAGCTCCCCAGGTGACAGCTTCTCCCTGGTGGCAAAGTGGCCTGACATAAACAACATATAGTACACACGCTAAATACATACACAAACATGCATTTAGATTACACGTCAGGCCCGTTTTACAGGGATTCTGTATACTATCTCAGAGATATCGTGTACAGATGTATATCCGGGCCACAGTAAACAGGGTACAAATACATTCCATACATACAGACCTCACCAGTGAAATTGATACACCCCAGAGATTCTAGGCCTTGCCAGCAAAACATGCCCCATATTAAACAATCACCGTCACCTGTCTGCTAGCTATGTGCATAGTCCATAATGGATGGGGTGGTCACATTCTGTGATCAGTGAGTGCATGGCTACTGTAAATTTTCATTTAAAGAAAAACATCTATTTACACTCCGAGATAGAGTGTAAGAACATTACCGTATTTAGCAGTCACGTGAACTGAAACTTTCGGTTAACTCATACGCCTGCACTATACTTTTATCATAAATTTTCACTCGCTACGCCATGTTCATTTTATTTTCTTGATTCAGAATATTACCCATTTGAGAAAAGGCCTTTAGTTTCCGGTTGCATAATAGTTATAAAATGTATTGTTACTACCGAAAAAACTGAAAACTGATACGTTTATTAAACTAAGATACAAAAATAAGCTAAGAACAAAAAACAAAAGAGCTTTCGGGGCAAGGTGCCCCTTCTTCAGCTTGACGATACTACAAATACGGTACGTATTTGTACCATCATGGTACAAACAGCTTATTTTTGTATCTTAGTATAATAAACATCGGAGAACGTGTGCTAACATTTTTTTAAAAATTTATTGTGTTGAGAAAATCCTTTCCAAACTGTTGTCGTTCCACCGTGTATATTGCGTAAATGGCGTACTAGATAAAGGCCAATCAGTATAGTGATGTTCATGTACCGTACGGTGATGTTGTGTTATGTAGTTTGTGTTAAGTGCCTGGCTTCTCACTCCAGATGGCTGCAGAAACTGCAGTCGTCTGATTTCCCTTCTTGGAACGAGAAGCTAAGCCAGGTTATGTTGCTGTAGCGTTTGTAGATGAGCGCGCCTATGGAGCTGTCTTTCCGTGCTGGAGGAGAGAGAGAGAGGTATACTGATGTTCAAAGAAAGTGCATCATCTAGGAATTTCACATTTCTAACCCTTTTTCGCGATGGTATGTTACCTTAATGACTAGCATCAAAATAGAAATATAAACAAACGATATTTATTAATAGTTAGGGCAAAGCTAAGTAATATTTGACAGGTGCTCTCAAAATATTCCAAAATGAGCATTTGCAACCTTTATACAACAGTTTTGGTAAATACGACATTTATGACAGAAATATTATCAGAAGCCCTCAATTTGCTTCAGTTTATCATTTTAAATGGAAAACAAAACGAAAAGTTCATCAGGTACAAACTAATCTTTAATTGAACCGCCTCTGGCCCTGATGACAGCAGCACACCTTCGAGACATTGACAAGATCAATTTCTGAAGATAATCAACTGATAGTTCGTGGTTCCAAATACGAATTATGGCTTCCTGAAGTTCACGAAGGGTCTTTGGTTTCTTTGCATGCCAACAGTTCTCTATAGGATTCAGGTCCGAGCTGTTTCCTGGCCAGCTAAGAGTTGTAATGGACCGTTCTTCGAACCATTTTTTCACCTGTAACAAATGTAAACACATTACTGTCGAACCTCTAATGCAGAAATGAAGCTAAAGTAATTAAAGAAGTGTCTACTTATACTTTTCGCTCGATGACAAGGAGCAGAGTCGTCCTGAAAGATGCAGTTACTTGGCAGGTTGAAATGGTCTCTAATGGTTGGCAGCAATTTGCCTTCTAATATAGCCAGGTATCCATTGGCATTTACGGAACCTTTTATAAACTGCAGATGACCTACTCCGCGATACGAAATGCACCCCCATATCATTTGGCTGGTAGGGAATTTCACTGAAGACACCATACAGTCTGGATGGTATTCTTCACCACGTCTACGGCGAATTTGTCTCCCGTTAGAGCCATGCAGGTTGAATTTCTTCTCATCTGAGAAAATAAACTGACTTCCACTGCTCGGGGGTCCATTTGACATCTCTTCCACTGACTCGGGGGTCCTTATACCAAATTAATCTGGCCTTTTACATTTTTTGTGTGAGGAGGGGCTTCTTCTTAGGGCGACGGGCTACAAGTCCATTTTTGAAGAGGTGTCTTCTGTCTGTTACTGCACTTGCTACCACTCCTGTATGTTCTTCCCATTCTCTTTTCAGCTCAGACAAAGAAGCTTTACGGTTTTTAAGGCATAAGCGCTTCAAAACGCGGTCCTGTTTTGGCGTAAAGACTCGTTTGCGTCCGGTTCCTTTTTTCCTATCAGCAGAACTAGTATTCTTGAGTTTGGAAATAAATCTACGCACTGTCGACTGATTACAAGACACTCTATAAGCAATATGACGGGAAGAACATCCTTCCTCACGTAAAGCAGCAGTAGCATTCTTTCTTCGTGGCGTCAACTGCACGTAACTCGCCATCCTGACAAGCAAGGAATGGCTGCAACTCTTGCATAGTGTGCTTATATAGCTGAAAGTAATAGCCGATGCAATATTAAGTCATCACCTACGCGTATTGATCTTATCTGATGCAATATGTAAGAAATATTGTCATATACGTACGTTATTCCGTCACAATTACAATTTTAAGGGATGATGAACTTCCTTTGAACACTAGTGTATGTATGCTCCGCAATAAATCCTGCCTTGACAATCAAGGATAGCAGTGATTCCGTTCCGAGGGGCCAACAAAAAAAAATAAATAAATAAATAATAATAAATAAATGAAATTAAATTAAATAAATAAAACCAAAAAAGGAAATAAAACCTCGGTTACTACAGAGATACCATTAAATCGAAACCAGAACTGCGAACATTGACCAAACAACTGAAACTATTACAGAAGTTTCTAGACCAGAATGATTTCAAGGTCAAGATCTTTGGACTCAATTCATCTTCCAGAATCAAGCGAAATTCAAGTTGATCCTAATACAGGACTCAGATATGATTTAGTCATAATCCAGGATTCTCATAAATGCAATTCACAATTCATTTTCGTTTCACTGAATTATTTCAAAACATGCCTACTCC
This sequence comes from Mastigoproctus giganteus, assembly GCF_048544385.1. Lineage (NCBI taxonomy): Eukaryota > Metazoa > Arthropoda > Arachnida > Uropygi > Thelyphonidae > Mastigoproctus > Mastigoproctus giganteus. The sequence goes on from NC_143581.1 coordinate 231,239,653, forward strand.
TGTGCTATATTCGGAACGAACACCAACAATTTGACAGTTCAAGATCATGCAAAAATCCCACACAATTTCCAAGATCTCTCTCTCTCCCTCCTTCCTTCCTTCCTTCCCTCTTATAGAAGTTTATAAAACAAACTGCTTTCAGTTCACTGCCAGCATATTTCAGTCTTTTTTCTGCTATCACCCATTTTGTTGAAGAATCTTGTGAATTTATTTGTATTCATAATGTATATAAATGAATAAATGAATTTTTCGCCATCGCAGCTCATAGGCCCGACAACTACTTCTAATTACTTAATTCTATTCATTATAATATTTTTTTTAATATTCCTGATTGAATTTTACCATACCTCGGATAACATCTTCATTTTTATTTAATTATCCATTTTATTTAACGCTGTTTTTTAAAGAAAATTTTAACAACAGTTATGCTTTCTGATGTACCTTTAAGGATGGAATGTAAATTAAAACCGAAGTTATGAACTGGACATTGCCTTTATTGTTATTATTTTTTACATATTCCAGTTGTTGCACAAATTACCATGACGGTTTTACAGTATATGCTTTCTACACATTATTAAAAATGTAGAGAAATTGTGTCCTACTAATACCTGCTTCGCTATAGGTTTATTAAATGATGCTGGTTGTAGCTTTTCTGCGTTGTAAGTAATCATCTGGGCTGTATTAACCATTGCTTTAGTGGTTACAAAATCCGCATTTATCTGTCGTAAAGAGCTTGCTTGTTCCATTTTAGAATGTTAATAGTGTATTTACTCCAGCAATTTTCCGGAATGATCCAGATAGAAGTTAGTGCGCCTCATTACCTGCGCTAGCCGTTGACAGCGAGAGAACAAGAAAATGCCAATAAAATAAACTGTCTCGGAATTTCGGTTCACAGATGCAATCGGCATGACTCTTGGTGACTGTTTCCTTGGATGTCGTCAGAAAATGAAAATTTGCAGAGAATGAGCGCCAAATACCGCAGAATTATTAATAAAAGGAACAGACATCCTTCACTCAGGAAATATTGCAGGCAATATTGCAGGGTAGTCTATTGAGTTAACACTTAGAAAATTGTAACCTGAAAGGCTTCTGCTTACCTAAATAATCACAAATCATTTACTAAGATAACTGCATTAAGAAAAGTTCATTTTATGCTTCCAGATATATATATATATATATATCCTTATGTTTAATTTATCGTATTTTCTCTCTTATTATTATTTATCCATTTCTCTTACATACTTATATTATCACTGTAATATTGAAATGTGTCGATTCGTATTATGAGTAGTATTATTGTTGCTGTAATATTATTTCTCCTGATGGAGGATTCCACCCCGTGACAGGTACAGTTTCTAAGTGCGTAGGGTGATCGCTATGTTTGGTGTTACTGTTTGTCGAGGTATTCTGACTATCCTACATATGTTCAGAATTGCGACTTTCTGGAGTTCCTTGTAGATGTTCTCTGGAAGATTTATTGCCACCGGTTGGTTCTATGATCGGGATGGTCGTTACTTGTTACACATGCCATATCTCCTGTCTTAGGGCTGTGTACTTCCTGATCTTTTCTTCGTTGATAAATGAGCAATCTGCGAGGTCATTAGTAATTGCAAAAGCCTCACATCTCGACCAGCTGGGTCCGTGTGCCTAGAGAAGGGAAGCCAGCTGGGATTATAAACATTTAAATCACTATGGAAAGTTGTACTGGAGAAAGTCAAGTATCAAAGAGAGGAAGTCAAAGAGTCCCAAGTGAGTAGTGGAGTGGGAGAACGATAGGGGCAACAGATGAGTTCGACAGAATGAGGTAGAGAGATTTTGAGCATAACAATATCGAGATGAGGAGATTCCAAATTACTAAGTCTCTTACTGGGAATATCAGAACGGATATATAGGAATCATAGGGTGAATAATTTGGTGAACTGAGATGAGCATTAGTTGAATAAACTGCTAACTGGGATTCTGTCAGAACACGTGCATGTGCTTTGGCAGACTGTACGTGGAAATGGATACATTGAGCTTGAACTGAGACCACGCATATTTTTGAAATGAACGAGGAACTGTTTGGGAGGTTTAGATGTTTTCGCAGATAAGTTTGTTGTATTATTTTGAGAATTCATGGTGTATTCAGAAGTTATAAAAGGTGGCGAGGACATGTATGAAGTAATGCAGTTATTAGATATGGCGTACATGGCAAGAATATACCCAGCTTCTTGACATAACGTGGCCTCGATAATTCCGTTCCCCCAAACACACTACTCGGACTCCCTCCGGTAAAGGCAGCGAAATTATATACTATCTGATGCGGAACCTCCTGCAGAGTAACCAATAGGTCGGTCCGGTGGACTGTCTAGCGGCCGGCCTGCGAATACCGTTTTAGAGCTGTACCCTCGAGATGTAAGGAAGATTTGATCTCGCCATGATGTCCATCATAACCTCAAAAGACATCACTCATATTGCATGATTGCAAAGATGGGGGGGGGGGGGGGTTGCTGGAGTTTTGCTGCTCTGGAGACTAAAGTTCTGGAGACTAATGCTTATGCAGACCGCTTTTAATGAATTTGAAAGCAGTAGGAAGTGAAAATGAAAACTCACTAAGGTATCGCGGAGGCATCATTTAAAACCGTAATTCGTCAACCAAAATGGAGACAATAAAAATCATCAAATTAAAATTTATAACTTTTATAAAAAATCAGGAAAAAAAAAACCCTTTCTCCTACACTCATATTCGATCCTCGCGAGTAATACAGCTTAATTCTTGCATTTTATAATCACCGGCTTCTCACGCTGCTTACTAAAGGCACGTCTTCAAATCTCCGTAAAATGACGCCAGGAACTGTTTTACTTATTTATTTATTTATTTATTTATTGTACTGGGCAGTTCCTGTCAATCAACCTTTGGGAAGCCCGCCATATATTTTCATACAGGTTAAAATTTGGTATATCGTACATAAAAACCAGAGAATGAGGTATAATAACATGATACAGTTTTTTTTTTTTTTTTTTTTTTTTGTGTATGTGTGCGACAGCGTCCTCAAGCCGGATTATGCCGTCTGTTTATGAACATACTGTACCCTGCAAAGCCGATCAGTGTAATGGCAAATATGTTACATAATGTAGGGTAGAATCGTATTGTGAGCGAACGGCCTGGGTCAGCAACACGATTCTAAAGTCACTAATTGGTTGTTTGTCAAGTTACAAATTTGTTATTTGTAAAATCAGAAATTGGTTGTCACGTCCAAATGTTCGTCAAGTGTCCAGCCAAGATGCGCAAACAAATGCTGAGAACAGCAGAAAGAATCCCTTGACCCACTCTGCGAAATAGGAGACTAGCGTCACATTCCTATTCCAGTCATTTGCGAAAATCGGAAGCACCCGCATGTTTCCTAATCACCATCACAATAGTATATAAATCCTTTGTTGTGCAGCACAAGGAATCGCACATTCCTAAAACCATTACTTTAAGCCTGTGAGTACAAGGAACCGCCCAGGACTTAAATATCATTCATATTGTCGTTGAGCTTGCTTAATTCAATACATTCTAGTACAACATGAAGAACATGAACATGAAGTACATGGTGAAAACGCAGCTGCATCTTCAGACCAAAAAGGATAGACTTTGCTGCAGAATAGGACAAGTTACTCACCATTTTACATAACGGATTACCACACATCCGTGCTTGCCATGTAATTTATTTTTGAAAACTTCGTTCTGAGAGCAATTTAATTTTGCGTTACCATTTCCTCCTCATATTCTAATAGTATCATCTTTCTTCTACAAAAATTTTCTTTGCTTTTCAGCATTCTGCACTGCAGAATGCGGGAATGTTTTTATGTGCTAGTCAAGACAAAGCCTTCCTTTGCCTTGACTAGCAAAATCTCTTCTTCCTTGCTCACACAATATAGGCCAGGAGCAGGTTCCACTAATTGCATTTCGAGAGCCTCCTATTTCGACATTGGTATAAAATATATTGCCACATCTCCTGAACTTCATGGAAGTAATTTGTTTGGCCAGAAACACTGTGGTCATTCAATTTACCAAAAAAAATGAACTGGGCCCTGTCAATAGAAATATGCCTTGCAGATTTGGAACAAGCCACTTGCATTCCTAATGTGGCACTCCAATAACTTATGGCAAGAACCGGCGATGACTACTCCTTTATCCAATTCAGTCCAACGGTTCTGCAACATGCTTCTAAACAATGCAGCTTCAATTGCCTCATTTGATACCGCACGGCATGCTATGACGAGTTTTAAGAGCATCATTTGTTGAACCTAAACCAGTTTCTTGCTATTTCTTTTTTTTTTTTTTTTTTTTTGGAGTGCACTTTCAATTCAAGCGGGGACGCCAGAAGATACATTTGGAAGGATGATACAGTGGTACAGCAAGTTCAATTGCCCTGGCCTTTATTTCTTATTCCTTCCTTGTTATCATTGCTATTATGCCAACAATCTTATCTGATGTAGCTGATGTGCAAAACGAACTTCAAGCCCCTGCGTAACTGAATATGCTTATATATACTTTATTATTTCTTATTTTATGTTTTTGCCGCTATAAAGAAATACGCTGTTATCTTTAAATTGGTGCTATTGATCTGTGGCTTTAATGCTATTGCAATAGTTAACGATTAAAACATTATACGCACATTATTTTACTTAGTACATGATCCAATCATTTTTGGATCCGTTTTTGCTGGTGTATTTATAACTTGGATGGCTGCATTTCAAGTATTAAAGCCTAATGGAGCTGACTAACAATTGGTATGACTTATACGACTAACATTATATATTTATAGTATAATCGTATTATTTTGTTTAGTATATGTATTCATTTATGGGGAAGATTAACGTAAAAGACATATCTAGATAAATCTATGGAGAACGCATTGGTGAAGTATGTCATTTATACACAAAGGGTAATATACTCTTACACGTATCGGTGTAAACCTACAATTTGGGTGACTTCTTCTGTCAATCACCCAAATTGAAAGGAAAAACAACTATAAGGGGTTCTCTGTTTCTGTAATGATCAATATGGACTATTGCAAAATTAATTTTGGGGTTATATAACAAATAATAGAAGTTAGAATTATATAAAAATATATAATAGAAATTAAGAAATTTCGAATTTATGTAATGCATATTACACATTGATCATCCTGTTTACAGCGATAAGTTTTTGTGTATATATATATATATATATATATTACATTACATTATGGACAGTGTATGTATTGCTACTGCAATGGCACTACCCATAAACTCCGTATATCAGTGATTATCAACATGTAATAAAGTCGAAGCTCTTTATAGCGACCCTCTTTTTAACGTCCTATGTTGTTGATTAAGTTAATGCTTTTTATGAATTAGTTAAGTTAATGCTTTTTATGAATACTCGATATAACGACCTTTTTTCTCATTTCCCTGGGGGTCGTTATATAGAGCTTCGACTGTATATATATATATATATATATATATATATATATATATATATATATATATATATATATAAAATTGCACATAATTGCACATATACCATAAATATATATATATATATATATATATATATATATATATATATATAAACTCATTATACGTTGTGAATAGGCTTCTGTTTCAAAATTGGCGATCTGCAAGTTGAAGTGCTTGTTCTTCTTCTTATTGTGATTTATTTTTAAATAATAATTTCATCATCTACGAATACTTCTATTTTCTCACCACGATAGTACAATCGGTGCTGGTTGCTTACGAATATCCGCGTGAGTGCTCTTGGCAACATTTATCACCCTGGAAAAATTTGTTGACTCGCCCAGTGAGAATCTGTTGTTCCAGGTTGTTTGCATCATCATCCTGTGGCATTGGTTTGTTGAGTTCATCTCTACCGATTATGTTTTCTTTTGTACTGCAGCTTTTTTGAGGATTTGGGAGGGAGGGAGAGATCATTCTTAAAATAAATATTTTTTTTGTTTATACTACGAAACGACCACGCTGTCAGAGGAATTCACAAGATACACAGAATACGAGAAAATGCTCCGTATTTAGCAGTCATGGGCTTGAACCCCAGTCATTCAAAGCACGTGTGCGTATGCACCCCTTCGAATGACCACTTGGCTATGGCGGCACACTTATTCACCCGCTGCTATAATTGCACATAATTTGTCTCCCTATGCAGAAAATTTAAAATTCTGAGTAATGCCCTCAAACAGTCTGCCCTTGAACGAACTGTCTTTTGGTTGCCGTTCATAGGAGCACATTACAAGTGTGACGCTCTCAAGTGACGTTGACATGATTTTATATGACGTCGCTTAGGCCATATAAAACTGTTTCAAAGAACAGTAGAGAGAACTTTATACAGGAGAAATAATTTTAATTGCATTGACGTTTCAATGAGGTTTCTTAGAGCGACTGATGTATTTACGCCACATTCAAGCTGTTTAACTTAAAAAGAAAAAGAAAATAATAATAGTCGCAAGAAGTCATATAAGATTTTTAGAAATCCGTGTCGATGAGTAGGAAACGTGTTTCTCTACCCCCACCCACTTCGAAAAAGGAGACGCTTGATAAATTAGCGTAATGACGTTTCCCTTACGTTTACGGATAGTCTGCGATTTACGTCGTTTCGATGTTATAAAATATTCGCTCCCCTCCACCATGAAAGGAAGAGAAAAATTATAATTTTATTTCTTATAGATATTATAAACAAGAAGATTTAATAACGTTTGGTCCTTGAGGTTGTCAAAGACATTCTCTCAGATATGCCAGACAAGCTGCACTTGCTATCTGGGAGTCTAAAACGCTGATGGAACTGATATTCGGGTGACACTCAAGTCAAGTGGACCCAATTTCGGCGAAGTCCGGACGGTATGTGACAGCCAAATCCTCTGCTTGCACCTTCACGATGGTGGGACTGTTAGTAATCCTGGGTATAACCTCCATGCACAAGTACATGGTGGGTGACCACCCAGGTGTGAACCAACTTAAGCAGGGGTCGAGGTGTGGCGCACACACCATATGGAGAAATTCCGCCTCTATATGTTACCAGGCAGTACTAGGTGGTAGATGACCCTCATCAACCGGTGCAATACCACCACTTTGCTTATTGGAGGTTTGAAGTGGTGGAACCCATGTTTAGTCTCTAGAGCTAAGGTCCGGTCAACCCTTCCCTATCTCTTCCATCATGCAGTATGATTTACGACTTTTGAGGTTATGATGAACGTCGTGGTGAGATCCAATATTCCTTACATTTCGAGGGTACAGCTCTAAAACGGTGTTCGCAGGCCGGCCGCTAGTTAGTACACCGGACCGAATCTATTGGTAACTCTCTAGGAGGCTTCCGGATCAGCTAATGTATAATCTTGCTACATCTACTCTGCCAGATAGTGACTGGAGGGAGTCCGAGTAGTGTGTATGCGGGGGAACATTGTCGAGGCCACGTTATGTCAAGGATCTGGTTATATTCTTACCATGTGTATGCCATATCCAAATATTTCATTACTTCATACAGCATGTCCCACCAACTTTTTCTTACTATTGAATACACCATGAATTGTCAAACTAATAGAGCAAGCTTATCTGCGAAAAGGACTAAACCTCCGAAGCACTTCCTAATTCATTTCACAAATATACGTGGTCTCAAATCTAATCTTAACGATGTCCATTTCCACTAGCAGTCTGCCAAAGCCATGTACCTTTTTCTTACAGAATCTCAGTTATCGGTTGATTCAACTACTGCTCATCTCAAATGCCCAAATTATTCGCTGTATGATTCATTTCGCCTTAAAGGTGGTACTTGTGCATATGTCCATTCTGATATTCCCTGTCAGAGACTTCGCAGTTTAGAATCTACTCTCTTTGATCTTCTCTGGCTTAAAATCTCTCTACCTCATTGTGTAAAATTCATCTGTTGTCTCTATCGTTCTCCCAACTCCACTAATCACTTGGAGCTTTTTGACTTCCTCTCTTTGCAACTCGACTTTCTCCAGTCCAACTTTCCTAACAGTGAGGGAATTTTCGTTGGTGATTTTAATGTTCACAACTCCAGCTGGCTTCCGTTTTCTAGTCACACCGACCCAGTTGGTCGAGATGCTGAGGCTTTTGCAATTACTAATGACCTTGCACAGATTGTTCATTTACCTACAAGAATACCGGACAATCCTAATCATACAGCCAATACGCTTGATCTTTTTCTCACAAACAACCCTTCTAAGTAAACGGTCGAAGTGAGAGGTCCTTTAGGCACTTCAGATCACAATTTGGCACCTCCGTAGCCAGGTGGGAAGGAGCAGCAGTGCGTAGCACACGCTTCTTGTTTAGACCGGGGTTCGAGCCCGTCACCACCAAATACGGAGGATGCGGAAAGGTCAGGGAATGACCACCGCGCATATTCCCGAAGCAATATGGCCTTAGTTGCTAATGCTCTTAAAAAATCAAATAACAAAACAAAAAAAACAAAGATCACAATTTGGGGATTATCTCTTCTGCAATGGAGCCTTTATCTCATGGCTATTCCCAACCTCGTGTTGTTTGGCATTACAAGAATGCAAAATGGGATGACCTGCGAAATTTGTTTTCTTCTTTTCCTTGGTCGGATTACTGTTTCAAAACTTCTGATGTCAACGTTTGCTCAGATCGTGTCAGTGAAATTATTCTTGCAGGAATGGAATCCTTTATCCCACATTCCACTTTAAAATCTCGTCCTTTATCTAAACCTTGGTTTTCCAATAAATGTGCTAAGGCTGTTCAAGAGAAGAATGTTAAAAATCGTAATTGGCTTGTTTCTAATTTTTCAGTTTCATTTTCTGCCTATACCAAAGCTCGCAACAATTGTAAAGCAGTTATTAATCAGTCCAAACTAGAGTTTGAACAGGCTAAGAGTAGAAAACTTGCTTCTTGCCATAATGGTAGCCGAGCATTCTAGTCTCTTGCCATAATAGTAGCCGAGCATTCTGGTCTCTTGCCAAAGCTATTGCAACTTTTGCCCATCTCTGCTCCCACCTCTGTCCAAACCAGATGGTTCTGTTGTCACTTGAGCCAAGGATAAAGCTGACCTGCTAGCATCCCATTTTTCTTCCAACTCATATATTAATGATCTTGGTAAAACACCTCCCACCATTTCCAACACGCTCCATTCAATGCCTCCTGTGGTCTTCCGTCAAAAGGATGTAAGAAGGATTTTGAAGAATCTTGATGCTAAGAAAGCTCCAGGTCCTTGTTGTATTTCTCCACTTGTTCTCAAAACCTGTGCTCCTGAACTTACTCCTATTCTTTGCTGCCTTTTTTCACTTTCTTATTTCAAAAGTGTTTTTCCTTCTACTTGGAAATTTGCCCATATCCAGCCACTTCCTAAAAAGGGAGACAAATCCCTCCCATCCAATTATCGTCCCATTGCAATTACTTCTATTCTTTCTAAAGTAATGGAGAAATCAATTAACCGCCAACTCTTAAACTACCTAGAAACCTTCCGTCTGATCAACGATCGCCAGTATGGATTCCGGCAGTGTTGATCCATTGGTGATATTCTGGCTTACGTTACCCATTTATGGACTAATTCAATGGAAAGGTTCGGTGAAACACAAGTAGTTGCTCTTGACATCTCAAAGGCTTTCGATCGTGTTTGGCGTAAAGGTCTTCTAAACAAGCTTCCATCTTATTGTTTGCCAACTGTTTTTAGTAATTGGTTATCCAGTTTTCTCTCTGTTCGCTCACTGAGTGTGATGGTAGATGGTTTTCTCTCTTCTAACTACTCCACTAATGCCGGTGTCCCCTAGTGTTCAGTTCTTTCCCCTACTCTTTTCCTCTTATATATTAATCGCCTTCTCCATTGAGTGGAAATCCTATCCATAGTTTTGCCGATGATAGCACATTGCATTCCACTTTCCATTTTGAGAAACCTTGCCCTGTTCAATCAGCTTCAACTTCTCGAAAATCTGTTACCAATTCCTTAAATGCCGATCTTCGCGTAATCCTCCAGTGGGGCAAAGACAACTGAGTTGATTTCAATCCTTCTAAAATTCAGTCTTGTCTTATATCTCGCAAAAAGGATTCTTCTGCTCCTATGCTTATCTTCAGTGACACTCCGATTTCTAGGCAAAATGATATATCTCTTTTGGGGATTACCCTGACTTCTAATCTCTCTTGGCACAAGCACATTACAAATATTGCTTCCTCTGCATCTAAAAAACTTCGTTTTCTCTTTCGCTCTAGGCGTTGCTTTTCTCCCAAACAGCTGCTCACTCTGTATAAATCGCAAATCCTCCCTGTCATGGAATATTGTTCCCACATCTGGGGTGGTGCCCCCAAAACCTCTCTCAGGCTTCTTGATTCCATTCAGAAGAGGGCAGTTAGGTTAATTAATGATTCATCTCTAACAGAGTCTCTCCACTCTCTTTCTCATAGACGCACTGTTTCTGCTGCATGCCTCTTCTACAGATATTTCCATGGGCACTGTTCTTCTGAATTGGCTTCTATAATTCCCGTTCTCTCTTTCAAAACAGTCCGAACACGTGCTGCCACCAACCAACATCCATTTACTGTCCAACTGGAAGCTCACAGAACCAACTTTTCATCTTCCTCGTTTATTCATTCAACTGCCATTTTCTGGAACAACCTTCCTTCATACTTATTTCCTAAAAATTACAGTCTACAGAAGTTCAAGTCCAATGTCAACAAATATCTTCTTTCGTCTTCTCAACCCAAGCACGGTACTAAGTACTATAGGTTCTAATACCTCTCGTGTTTGGGGTTTACATAAAAAAATAAAAATAAATAAATAGCAGTGCTTTGCTTGTTTTTCAAGCAAGGATCTGTCAACAGTTAATAAAATGAAGGCATTTCATTTTCATGCCAACAGATACCATCTCTTTGCAATCAGTAGATCAAAGGGTGACAGCGGCATTCAAATCCCATTATTTCCGCGGACCATGCGACAACTGATTACCGAGACAAAGTTCATTCCTTAATACTATAAACTCACCAGAAATCTGTAGATAGCATTGTGGCATCACGGAAGGAAATCACTCAGGTTACGATGACTGGTGTGTGTTTGTTTGGCGGATTATATGGTATTTAAGCGCGTTTATAGTTTACATTAACTTACTGATATGATTGAAATTCAGTTACAGGTTGCGTTATTGGCGAATGAAACTGACTTCAACAAAGTAGACATAAGTAACGGGGTTCAGATGCTGAGCTGAGGATGTGATTGAGTTGGGGCAAAGTAGGACAAGAGTAGGCGGAAGAGGAAATGCAGCCAGAGTAACTAAGGCAGCTCAGGACAAAAAGTATGTCACAAAAAGCTCCAGTTTATTCGAGAAATGATTTGTTGTTGGTTTAGGGATTTATTAGGCGCATCGGCAACTATGGCCATAGCGCGCCACTCGAGAAATTATTGACCATTCTCATTGAAGATATAGAATACATAGTCTCATAACATAATCCGTCTTGAAGTTAATAGAATGGAGCAGCAAGTTATTGAAAAGGATTAAGCGCTGCCGATATCAAGAGTAAAAGAAGAAAATGCAAGACGTTTATTTTTATTGCTTTCCTCTTTTAATGTTGATTTGTTTCATTATTGTTTTCAATGAGTAGTACGTTTAATTGAAGTTGATGGATTCAAAAATTTTACCTATGGAGCACAACTCCCCTTTATAATATATAAGTGTATATGTGTAAAAAGCATGTCCGACTCAGTTCGTTTTGATATACGTTGCCGTTCCTAGGAACACATCCAGAATATATCAAATACATTCCATGCCGCGTTAAATTACACTGGAGAACAAAATTTTAGCTGTTGACTTTTTCCCCCTCCCAAAATGTGATTAGCTCATAGATTAGATTTTGATAAGGTGAATTCAAATTGAAGTTAGATGTCGTCTATCACTCACAGATTTACAGAGGAATGCAGGTTGCGCTTATTGAAATTTTGACAAGTATTGCAATAGACCGCGTAAAAGTATAATCACATTTTTATCAGGAGCTTCTGAAAAATGTAGAGCAATAGTCTGCCTGCATATTTTGACTCCTACCTTTCCTTTGTTAATGTTTTTTCATGGCAGCTATATCTTGATGAAAAAGTGATGATAAAGAGTCCAAGGTTATCCGGGAAATGGAGAAAGTGTATTTTTAGAGACAAATTGCAATTGAAATTTGTAGGTTTCTGATAAATTCTCAAGATTTTGTAGTTCTCTGCTCTCGGTCATTGCCCCAAAAAATGGTCAAACTTTCTTGAAGGATTTCCAAACTTCCATTTCCTTATATATACTGCGCAATTAGTGCAGCATATTTGAGGAGCCCACTCCTTGTCGTAATCACGTAATCTGCAGTTAGGCGATCATGACGATGGCTCTTCTAATAAAGTTCATATACCTTTTATGAACAAAAAAAAAAATTCAAGTCAGAAGTAGGAACATCTTGGAGGATATGAATGGACGAAGTGGGTTTTTTTTTTTTTTTTAAGTCTGGTGCTATATAAGCTGGCTTTCTTGCATCATTTGCCAGTACTGCTACTATTACTACTTTCTTTACTATCCATGATAATTATTTGTTTTTAACTGTTAAATTATTTTTAAAATGTCAACGCAGTGTGGTGACATTTTAAAAGGTACGTTCAACTGCAACTTACACAAAAACCTGTATTAAGAGCACGAGTTTTGTAATCTATAAAAAAGATCAGAAAAAAAGATTTCACACATTACTAACTTCGACTGATTGATCTGTCTGGGTGGTTTAGTTTATATATGCGTGTGACATGCAGGGTGGTGGGATAGAATAGTAGAGACATTGCCGGACATGACCAATGCAGCAAGATATAGAAAATCTTCTGACTCCAGAATTTCTCAATCAGCAGTTGAACTAATATAAACAAAAAGATCAAAATCTAATTACATAAAAACTAAAACATGAAATTTATTGCGAACTGCGGTTGATAAGAAACAAATGGCAAAAATTCACCGAGTCCATATTTCCATTTAAAAAAATTCATTGTTTTTCAGTGTTAGTGTTGTGGTGCGCACTTTTTTAAAGCCATTCTAATTTTTATATTCTCCGTTTAATTAAGGTTGTAATCTCACGTCATATTCGGATTGATATTTTTAAATTACATCGGGACGTGAAATTTGTGCAGCTGCATTTAAAAAGTAAACTAGAACAAAAGACATAGTTATTAACTTTTGGACTCTAGTGTAGTAAAGTAGCAATAACTCGTATTTTAGCCATTTTGCTAAATGCGTGTGATCCGCAACATATGACCTTCTCAAGTCGCACTGAGGATGAGATGTTCAGAAAAATTACCCTCAATTATCCCGCTATTTTCCCGTTGAAGAATAAAACTCGCTTATTAAACGATTTCTTTGACAGAACTCATATCATTTATTAGCTTAATTGAAACAGAATAAGAAAGATTACCTTTAAAGATGCTGGACTAAACATGAAGTAGAAAGTCATTTATTATCGAACAAAAATTATTAATCAAACGGAGAATCATTTCGGTCTCAATTACTTCACGTTCTACAACGATTGGGGATTTATTTCTGGTACTTGTCGTGTTGCAAATGATTAAATGGGACATTTTTACATTAACTTGCAGTTCCTGACATTTTAAGTAATCGAAATCTATTTACCGTTGCAAATGTGGTAGACGGCGAGCCATTGAAAAAGAAATTGGAAGCTTTTGTCAAAATATAGAACTGTGGAGGGCAGGGAGAGTTAAAAATGTAGCTTGTATTCATATTGGATTGAGAATTATCGTTGTGAACATTATTTCACTACGACGTGGTTACCACAATTTATTTTCGAAAAGTTAAAAAAAAAAAAAAAAAGCAAATTGCAATTACTAAGACGGAATGAGTAGATGTGTTCAGCGTTGTATCGCGTATTTTAGACACGTTCCACGTCATTACTGTAGGATAGGCTTTACGTAAATCATTCTGCAGATAAGAAGAGCCATTAACACTTTGTATGCAAGCACATCTCTTCCAACCTCTCGGACAGATAACGCTATTTGGAAAAAAATATTGCTGCGTACTTCGTGCAGAAAGATGGTAAGCAACCATCATAACGAAGGCAGAAAGCTCACTCTAGATAACAAGTCTGTCTGATTGATCATCCTATCAGATATAAAGATGTACTGGGTTATACATTTAAATTAAAACTCTATATGCAGGCGTTAAAATAATGCAGATTTAAAAATTTGAAATGACTTATTGATTAATGCTTCTATAAATTATTATATCTTATGTAGGGCGGATTCAAAACGTTAGTGCTGAAGTCGTTCCGTCGTTGTACAGAGTGATCTTGCCGGGTGGGTAAAGTGCCTGCCTGGCAACCCAAAGGTCGCGGGTTCGAATCCCGCCTCGGGCTTCGATAAAAGAAGAAAATGCAAAAGCTTTGGAAGGTGCAATATGGCCACAGAAGCCGATGCGCCAACAGCAAACAAACAAACAAAGCAGAGTGATCATACAGAACCTACTAAAACGACCAGGAATATATGTAATTTATGTTTGTACGGTATAAGCGTTGTTGTCTTGTTTAATTGTGTCTGGCCACTTTACTACTAGGATTATGTGTAAAGCCTGCCAATGTCCATCAAGATCACGAAGAGATGGGCCGCAAATAAGTATGAACCTTGGTCAACTCTGCCAACTAGGCGAACCTGTTTTACTCTTATGATGGCGAAAATCACAAGAATCCCGTGTCCACTGGAGGCATTGCAACACCAGTGCACTATACAGGTATACTGATATTAATTTCAATAAACGTTGTAAATATCCAATATGTGTACAGGACATTACAATAAGTGTCCTTGTACAGACAAACATGCATCTGCCTGTTTATCGTATTGCGTGCCACTAGCCGAGGTGTCATGAAGTCTTGTCTTGGATACTCACTTCAACGTTCTTTTGAAGTTCCTCCACCGATTGTTTATTATTACTGTGCATTTTTTATTCCAATGTTTCTGACAAAATATAATTCATAGGTGACAGGCTGTATGAATGTGGCGGCCATAATGGTTTTGAAAAAATGCGCTAACTAAAAAATTCTCCCAAAGGTTTCATAGTCGAATTGGCTGTATAGTAGTAAAAGGTGGCATGTCTTGTTGGAATTATTTTTCTTCTTCTTTCAGCAGAGCGACACATTGTGCCATAGTCGTCTGGTATCATTAATATTTGTTTTTCGTTTTATTGAAAAGAATTGTCTCAATAAAATACACTCGTGATATCTGATCACAGTCTGATTTAACCGAATTCAAAGGTTTTTCGAAACGGATAGGGGATTAACAGAACTCAAAATGCAGCTATTTTAAAAAGGTTGCTTACATATGATAAATGACACTGCGCCTTATCAGAGAATAAAACATGGTATTAATTTCATTAAATGGAAAATTATGCAGCCAGTTGCAGTATCACGTCACCTTTATCAGGGTCTAACAGTTGATGGACTATCTGAATGCAGTAAACACGGACTTAATTTTTTATTGCCCAATGCACACAATCTCCTCTTACAACTTATCTATTGACTTCCTTGGAGAATTGTCAAGTGCAACGTTCACACATTTGGAAATGTGTGAAGCACCTACTGTCCGTCCGTCTATTCGCATGTAACGATTCGACTCCCAATGGAATGATTTTCTATATTTCGGATGTTTAAAAGTTATATCGACACCACATTTTAGAGTATATTCTGATATTTGCAGGGAAAGTTCAGGTTCAATTCTAATTCGAATCTCCTCCGTACCAAATATTTATATTATAGTTTCGGATATTCGGACATTACTCTTAAAAGGAAAAAATTAAATCGACACTAGGTTGGTTGGTTGGTTTGATGTTTAATGGATCGACCCTAGGTTATCAGCGTATACTTAGTTGCTATTTGAAAAGGTTTTCTCTCTTTATCTCTAAATAACTAAAGCGAACATTTTCGTTCCTTCAACATTTTATAAAGAAAAAATCTGTACGGAATAGAAAAAGAGTCTAACACTTTATTGCCGTTTAGACGGAAATGATCGGACAGGTGTAGGAAGAAGTTTACGAATCGAATTGTGGACCACAATGTGATGTGCGCGACTGAAGCCTGGAGTCGCGAGAGTCGACTCCAGACACTGGAGGCGGTTCGCCTACGAAAAGTCGATTCGTTGATGAAGGCTTCGTAATTGTCATGAAGCATAGAACAGTGTTCATATGTTAGTTTCCTTTAGTATTAACAGATTTGGGGAAGGGGAAGTTCGAGCTGCCCCAATTTTATTAATACTAAAGATTTCATTTATCGCAGCTCGTTTAATAGCACTGATATCGACTGTAATCTGTCGTTAGGAGCGTTATTTTATATTCGTAAAGTGCCCGTTGTTTTCACCATGACCATCCGTCCGTTTGTCTCTCCACACGTTCGCATGTATTAATTTGACTCCTAATTTATGGATTTTCATATTTGATTTACTCTGTAGAAATATATACAATTTCCACCACCGCGGAGGTAATGCCAGTGCAATTTTTGTGAGCCATCGCAAATTGAATAGCAATCAGGCCAATAGAAATCTGAAAATTATTATTTCTTTGCCCGTTCGACCGTCTGTATGTAATAACTCGACTCACAGAGGAATTATTACATACATATTTCATGAAAAATGGTGTATTTTCATGAAATTTTATACTTGGCTCTTTTAGAAATATTGGTCTAGCCCTTCCAAATATTAAAGTCCTACCAATAGAAATCCGGCAATTATTATTTATTTTTTTCCATATCACATGAGGTTATCCCTATTAATTTGACTCCTAATATATGGATTTCCATAATTGATTTACTGTGTAGAAGTATATACAATTTCCACCACCGTGGAGGTAACACCAGTGCATATATTATGCACTGAAGCACTGAGCATCGTTTGTTGCCGTGCCCTGATTGGAGTGAATGGGCAATGTGGCGGATGCGCAGAAACGAAATTCTTTTCGTTCTCGCATAAAATGCTTTTATTTTTACTCTTTTTTTTTTAACGCAGTGCTGAAATTTAACGCAGTGCGCACATTTACTGACTAACTTGTTTATTATACCAAAATTTAGTAATTTTTTAAAATTGTAATTTATAAAATTACACTTTTATGATTAAAGAAAATATAATGCGACTAATAATCCGATTTTTAATAATTTGCCACTGAGAAATATATGAATTTCTTGAGGAGTGCGAACACACCATTGCATCTCCCCTTTTTGCGCTACTCGATAAAAGTAACCGATATTAAGGAGCAGTTAGTATTAGTATTAGCCATGTAGTGCAAGAAAACCACCGGCTTTTGTTGCATTGGCAAAATAAAAAAAGTAAAACTAGATAAGAAAATAGACAGTTGCCCCCTATAATTATCTATGATTTCGACTCTGAGGCTTCAGGAGTGGACTTTGTGCGACCCATCCTGAAACTACGATATATTTTATTTATAAATATTGTAATATCTATTGTTTTGCTCTTTTCGACAAGCCGACATTCATCCAAAATAAAAAATTATCCTTTTAAAGCAAAAAAGTTAAAAGTAAAAATATAAAAAAGGAGCAGCGCAGATAATCAAATGCACCGTTGATCGAGACACAAATAATCACGGTTCCACTGTAGATTAGTCGGGTAACTCATATTCCCCTGTGTACCTGCTCATTCCCTGAAGAAGAATTGCTACACAAATCTCATTTCACGACTACTCAAGTGAACATCCCGTGGTGAGGTTTTGTAAACACTTCTTTAGTACAGTATATAAATTTTTAAATCCTGAGTTACTTTATTTGATAATCGAATGCGCCTGATGTATACTTTACCTAACTTGTTTTTCCTCTGTTAACACTACTTCAGAGCAGCCGTGTTTTCCTGTAAACTGCCATTTTCTCGAAAACGACTTTTAAAATGATAATAGTAAGAATCTTCTTGTTTGGAAAAGATTCCTGGAATAAACAACGGTGCTTCTTGTAATGTTGAAACTTGAAGAAACGCTCAGCTGAATCCGCGCTCTTCTTGGGTAAACTGCACAATGCCCCGTTTGAAATTAAAACGGCGATGAGAATTGGTATACGAATTCAAGATAGGTTTGCAGTGCTTTATCCCACTCCAAACAGGATAGTGATTCATTCACACTTACCTGTATAAAATTTCAAAATTGAAATTTGCATTTTTTAACTTCTAGCATAAGGTTTAATTTTAAATGTATAATCCTGCAAAAAATAACTGAACCATTTAGCAGACGTGAACAGATATTTTATTTTGGTAATCAAAACCTATTTTAATCAAAATGAATCTCACCTATGCAAAAATTTAAGGGAACAGAATGAAATAGCCACTGCCTGTGGTGGTTGCATAGCAAAACGATTGGAAATGGGAGAAACATTTGTGGAAAAAAAAAAAAAAAAGCAACGAAAATTGACAAAATATGTGGCAAAAAAAAATGTGAAAATAACAACGAAAATTGACAAAATGTGTGGCAAAAAACGTGAAAATGAAAACGTGCCGCATGTTATGACGTCATGTATTAGATTTGGCTGTATTTCGCATGATTTTTATTCGGACGTTCACGTAATTTTAGAATTTCATGTCATTTAACATTCATTAAAATCGGTTAAAATCGGCAAAGTAATGTAGAATTGAGTGTTGTCTGCTAGCTGGCTAAATTATCTGAAAACCCATTATTTACGAATGACTGTTCAATTAACCTCGCCAGTATCTGACAACGCCATATTGCTGGAGGGCAGTGGATTGGCTCTGTACGCTGTTAGCGATCGTTGTCAAGCATGCGCCCAACCTTTCAGTAAAGAAATAAAAGACAAAAAAAGCTGATCTGAAGACGTGGTTCTTTGTTCACTCAATCCACCTTTTTTAAATTACAATTTTTTCTCCCCAAACACGCAAATTACTTTTATTTTTATCTTCAAAAAATTTCTCTCAGCGTTGTAGTTTAATCCTTTATTCAATCTTCCATTATCGTTTCTTTCGATGCAATTTTTAGTGCAAACTAAACGTAGCCTTCCCGACGAAAAGTTAGAAAAATAGATAAGATGCTATTATAAGACATTTGGGTCATTTACGAAAGCATACTACGAAGTACATTAATATACTGCATTTCATTCGGCAGCCGCTGAAACTTTTTTCTCTAATTAATGAACGTCAACAGATGAAAAGTGGAGTATTCAGTTAGTGGCATTGAGAAGAGTTAGCATGAAACATGCTTGCAATTTTCTATTACGATAAACCGCCCACGCGCGTGTTATGAGCAGTTTATTTATTTATTTTTTTTTTTTTTTACGATTAGCAATAAAATGATCAACTTCTTAATTTCAGAATCTCTTTCTTTCTTTCTTTGACATCAATCGCAACCTTTCAGTAACCTAAAATTACTGGTAGCTAGTCCAGCATTTAAATCATTGATATTTACTCAAGCTGAAAACTTGCGTTCATCATTTCTTATGCTAAAATATTTCATTTATTTAACTGCTACGAAATGAAAAATTACGGAGTTTTGAAAAATTGGGAATACAAGAATGTTCCGAATGTTTCATAAGTATTATTTTTTTCCGATTATTATTATTGATTAGTGTAGTCTTCATATTTAATGATCGTGTAGAGATAGAGACTACAGCATTGACTACAGCATTTGTATTTTTAAGCTGATTATACAAGATTGGACCCAAAAAACAAAACACATGGAATGAGAGAAGGAATGCTTCAATAATTCTTTGAAAGTGGGTAGTCAGCTCAATTTTTGACTCTATTTATCCACTTTCTTGTACACCAGAAACTTCCATCATAGAGGGATCAAACCGCGGCACTACCTTCGTCTCTTTGACGAGAAGTTAGAAAAATAGAGACGAATGCCGTTGTGAGTTCGTCACGGGAAAAAAGAAAAAAAAAAGATAAAGAAAAACAAATCATCTTCTCTGTTGGAAGCCGGTCTTTTTATCATTTGTGGAACCATTTAAAGGCTTTTTCTGTAGGCTTTTGTTTATTGCCAATCTTGCAGACCATCTTTCATTTTTTTTTTTTAATGCCATGATAGCATGATTATTGGCTCAATTTATTTTATTAAATACGTGATGAAAGTTGATTTCTTGATTCTGGGATGTTCGTCTCAGCAGTAAACGAATAAAGTATATAAAACAACAGTCATCGACATTTGGACAATTAGCTTAAACTTAATAAGCACTCAGACATCAAAAAATATAAGCAGCCATGCTATGAGATACAGTTCTTATCGTCACAACATTCATAAAATTAAGCTAACGATCAAAAATAGGCTACATGAAAAAGATGGGAATCTCTCATAAAGCTGATAGTAATACTGTAATATCATTAAAATAAATTAATGGTAAACTAAAATAAATGTACAAAATATTTTGCAATCCTGGAAGGTGATATTCCTCTTCCCACACAGACTTGCCCATGTCCTTCCTTACCTTCGGGATATCTATTGGCGAAATCATGCTGAATTTAAGTCCGCATGAGGAAATCTCGTATTTCTGCCAGCAATGAGTATTCCATAAATTAACAACGTTTCTTCGGTGTGGCAGTCTCTTTGCATTAGTGACAGCCCCTTGTGCATAAATGGACTAATCTTATCTGGCCTTTACAGAATTTGCATTACGTCACAAAATTAGGACGCTTTGTTGGGTTGGGGACCCCAGTGACGCTAGACGGGAAACACTATACCAGGAGTGTCCATCCTTTATGAGTTAGGGGTCAAATTAAGAAATTTTCAACTCTCTTTTCGAGCCAGTGAGAAAAATTTACAAAGATATATCGCAAGTATCCAGCAATTTTTCTCACATGTTTTGAAAGAGAGAGCGGGAATTATAGAAGCCAATTCAGAAGAACATTGTTTGTTATTTGGTTTTTAGGAGCATTAGCAACTAAGGCCATATTGCTCCGGGGATATGCGGTGGTCATTCCCTGACCTTTCCGCATCCTCCGTATTTGGTGGTGACGGGCTCGAACTCCGGTCTAATCAAGAAGCATGTGCTATGCACTGCTGCTCCTTCCCACCTGGCTACGGAGGCGCCCTCAGAAGAACAGTGCCCATGGAAGTATCTGTAGAAAAGGCATGCAGCAGAAACAGTACGTCGATGAGACAGTAAGTGGAGAGACTCCGTTAGACATGAATCATTAATTAACTGCCCTCGTCTGAATGGAATCAAGAAGCCTGAGAGAGGTTTTGGGGGCACCACCCCAGATGTGAGAACATGGTAGGGCGGATTTGCGATTTATACAGAGTGAGCAGATGTTTGGAAGAAAAGTAACGCCGAGAGCGAAAGAGAAAACCAAGTTTACGTATTACGCAGGACAGCAAGGCGCTGAACGCGCTGTACGACCAAAGTCGAATGTCCCTAACGATATAACGAGGGCCGGATGACAACCTTAGGCGGACCGCATTCTGGATAGCCCTGCACTATACATTATGTCACGTGCTCGTGTTTCTGAGCCAACTCAAACCCTATCTCCTTGTTTTTTTCTAACAGGAGCTGAACCCGGTGTGGGCTCAGCACGAGTTTTGTTTGCCTCTGTTGGCCTCTCGCATCACCGCGCTGTTTCCAACCACAGAATCCCCGTCGTTGGATGTTATTGTTATTTGGTTGGGCTAATGTCGATACTTTCGACGCAGTCAAAAGTATCTTTCGTCTTGCCCATTCTAGCACTGAGTTTCACACATCCAAAATCTCAAATACCTGGCTTGCTTTATACGGCATGGGTCGAATACGTGATGCTGTTATTGAAGGAGCGCTCCATTTCGTGAAAAGGGCAGGTGTATCTAATAAAGTGGACACTTAATATACCTATTTGTTCTAAATCAAAACATATTTTTCTCCACTGCGTTATTTTGTTTAAAATGCGATCGCTACACGACTGATCTCAGCTCATTGAAGGATGTTAAATTACATTTTAGATGTGTTACATTAAAGATTTGATTTAGAGTGTGGATCGGTAGGTTGCCTCATTTCCATGCATGCCAGATACGAAAGGCTTTTCCCTGGAATGAAATCTTGAAAGTCTCTTGCTGAGCTGAAGGTTGATCACAAAAAAACCAAAAGGAGGTGCGGAAACACTAAGGGCTGTTTCTTGTTTAATGCAAGATATAATAGTATTATATTTTGCATTGAATCATTTTGCATAGTATTAATTATTATTGTTTGTACATTGCAAACATGTCTATTTTAGTATTATAGTTTTTTTTTTTTTTCGTTCCCAGTAGGGATTACAAGATTTGTGATATTTGAGACTCTATACAGAGATCGGCCTCCGCAGCTGAGTGATCAGGAGCGAGAGTGTAGTAGCACACGCTACTTTGAGTAGACCGGGGTTCAAGCCCCTGACTGCTAAATACGGTCAGTCTGCCAACTCGCACTGGACCAGCGTGGCAGATTATGGTCCATTTCCCTCAGCATAAATTGTTGAGGAGGCTTCCATCCTGCAGTGGGTCGATAATGGCTGCAGTTTACCTTTTACAGAGATTATGAGCTGAACAGAGTTTGAGCTTTAAAAGAAAAGTGACATTAATTTAGAAATACAGTAGTCACCGCTTAAAAAGATCATTTGTGTAAAATTTGGCAATACCCTATCCAAATATGGCCTAATTTGCTGATACGTTGTAATACCAGTAACAACAACAAAAACGTAGGGATCTAAGGGAAATCAAGGCAAACCTGTTCACCTATAAATCTACCGTAGACTAACACAGAACACCTGATGGACAATTTGTTAACAAATTAAGCGGAAATTGCAAAATTTTTAATTATTTTGTGAAAATAAAAAGACGGAGAAAAACTGAGTTTTTTCAAAGAGTTGGAAAATCTGTTACCGTATTACGACGGTGAGACAGAGAAGGGTCATATCGAGTAAAAAGGAAGGATTCTTCGTAGTAAACCAGTAGAGTTGGCAGCTATTATAATTGCTTATTACATACCACTATACCGATAAAAATCCATAACCTAGACCACAAATTTCATATTACATTTCACTGAACACAATTTTATGTATACATAATTTAAAAAAAGAATGTGCTTCACTGAAAATAATTTATTATTTTCATTTGTTTGGACGTGTTGGTGCCTATTTGCGGAATTTTGATGTTGTCACAACCAACTGTGTTTGTCTTTGTCATCACTTTCTTCTAATTTTGTTCACCTTATTGTAAGAATGGCTTTTTGTGTCTACCATCAGATTACATACACTCTCCCGTTTTTTCTCCTCTTTGTCAGCTTGTAAATAAATTTCTTGAGTTGTTGCTCGGTAATGACTTGGTCAGTTAAAGTAACTCACATTCACTCGCAAGTTCCTCTCAATATCCACGCAGTCTCTGATCTCTCTCTCTCTCTCTCTCTCTCTTGTAGAATCCATTACAGTAATCGTATAGGATCCATGCCTCGCCGTACGGTTGCTGTTATTCAAAATAAAGGCGATCAAATTCTCTGCATAAAGGTGATTTATTTATTGTTTTATTTATTTCTTTATTGATTTTTGGCCATAGCGTGTAGTTAGAATCGTGATAATTATAACAGGCGTTGTGATTTTTTGTTTACTTGTTGTAGTACATTTTAAGCAAATTTTTTCTCGTATCCATATCGCCTACCAATACTTCAGCAGTTGCTTTTACCTCTTGATTTTGCTTAAAACCTGGAATTAATATTAACCAATTCTCTTTTATTGAAAGCATCCAGTACTTAAAGATAAGTACTGAAAGCATCCAGTACTTATCTTTCAGATACGTTTCCAATTAGCAGTTTACTGGAGTCGAAAAAATTCCACTTTTCTAATTTTTTCCTACAGGAAATAACATAACTGCTCGTGCTAAAGAGTGACTTTCAAGTTCAGATCATCAAGGCTTCCTAATTATGGAAACAGTCCTCCGTCTGTATTGCTGAAAGCTGCATGTTGCATTCTGTTGAGTTCGTGGTTACGCTTAACTTAACGATATCAGTCATTATTTTCTGTAATGATGAATGACAACTACAAGTACTGCACAATGCGGAACTTTAATTCCGTCCGCAGCCCATCCTTATTACTCTCAATTACCTCCACACTAGACTTCCGGAATTACGGATACATTAAAAACTGAGCAGTTGTCACCAATTGTGTTCTTTACCAGACACGTCTCTGCATACAAAATGAAGAAATTGCACCTTCCTGCAGGAACACGTTAGTCTTTCTTGTTTTGTCTCTCTCTCTTCTCTCCACCCACCCACGACAGCATTTAACACATTTTGCGTACCTTAATATTTAATTGTGGTTTTCCTATGCCACAGTTAATAAGCGTCTCTTTATCTATATATCAGCGGATGCATTCGAATGCCATACATTGCAAGTTTTAGATGCAATCGTACTATGTAGTGATCCAAAAATTAGGAAACACAAAGCTGATTTATTGCATACGAGCCCTCGCGGGTTGCACAGTGCGTATAAGTCCACTTCCCTCATACCGGCTGGAAAATTCGCGAGTTCGAATGCCGTCAGTGAGGCAAGGAATTTTTCTTATTTTTCATGTTGGGGGGAGAGAAACCTTATTAAGTCTGAAGATAGTCACATAGGTTCTTTACTGGATTTAAACGTGGTCACTCGGCTGGCCAATTTAAATGCCCTACCATTTCCCTTTGTTATTCATGACAGTTTAAAATAGTATAAACTCTGTGAACCAGAGAGTTGTTATCCTGTATTACTGGAGTATCGAGATTTGTGAGTGTTCCGAAATATTCAGCAAGAGGCAGGACCTAATTATCCAAAATGTTTGTATAGCCAGTCTTATTCATTCAGATTGGTATTTCAAGTAGGGACCCAGTTCATAATTGTTAAAACATCTCCAAAGAATCACTGACCCATTACACAATCCGGATGAAATGAAACTTATTACTGCTCTTTCTGAAGCACCATAAAATTCAGTTACTTCTTTAACAGGATGTCTTTTAGAAACTTACAAATGCTATCGTTCCTTTTTGTCACCTGTTAACTTATTTTCTCTGTCCTAAATTTGATCATGGTGTGCTGGTCCTAAACTAGCACACCATGATCAAAGCGTTGGGAAGTACAAAACTCCCCAAAAGAACGCACCAACCATTTCTTAATTTCATCATACGTAATACAAACAAACAAACAAAAAAAAAGGTTTAATTTCCTTTCTTTTATGTATATATTGAAGCAACCATTACGTTGATTCTAGATAGTTGCATTGCGGCTTCTGTTGACCTTAGAATGGCATATGCATCTAGCAGATTATGAGAAACGTCTTGAATCTTCAGACTTTCTTTATAAGCCCTATACATGAACGAGGCACGGTTAGAAAGAATGAAGTGGCTTAATAAATAAGTTAAAACTAAACTCATCTGAACTGAACTGAGCTTGCGTTTTCCCCATCAAAGCATTTCTAGAAGTCGTTGTTGTTGGGTTTTTAGGAGCATTAGCAACTAAGGCCATATTGCTCCGGGAATATGCGATGGTCATTCCCTGACCTTTCCACATCCTCCTTATTTGGTGGTGACGGGCTCGAACCCCGGTCTAATCAAGAAGCGTGTGCTACGCACTGCTGCTCCTTCCCACCTGGCTACGGAGGCGCCGTCTAGAAGTCGTTTACTGATACTAATTTTAGGACCCAAAATGTGCTTCTTTCAGCCGCGTTTTGAAACTTAGGAATGGAAAGAAGATGGAAATTCATTCTGAAGCAAACCGGGGGAAGGTGAAGGTGGGAGATGGAGTAGGGGGCTTATTCCATCGCGAGGATCCATGTTGTGTCATAATTTGCTCACCGAAAACGTAGTGTGAGATGGCTCTTTGGTAAGGGAAAAATAGATCCTGCAGCTGGAACAGTTTTGTAGAATGTTCTTTATGTTCTACAAAATTATTTCTATACCCATGTAACATTCTTCTAAAATTGGCCGCCATCCTTCAAGAGTAATTCCACAAGGTGGAATTTTCTCTAACCTGTTGTTGTTTGCTGCCGCATTTGAGCTGTTCCTCTCCGATCATCCTGATATGATATCATATGCAGATGATCTCAAGCTCTTTTTCTATTCTAATGACCCGAAGCGAATCCCGACGAAAACTGGACAGGCCACTCACTGTTAATTCAACTTCAGATCTACTTAAATTCAGTTGATCTTGAAATTAATCATAGTAAATCGGCTCAAATGGCATTTACGAAGAGAAACAGAAGAAAGACTTAACTGACCAAAATCGCTAACACTCACTTCAAAACGTCAAATATGATATCGACTTCGGATTCATCTGGATGAGATTCTTATTTTTCTCCATCATTTTAAAGAAACAAAAACAAAATATTAGCAGCGCTGCGAAACATCAAATAGTATAAACAACGCCAAAATGATCATGCGATACACTAAATAGCACACTACCCCAGTTTTCCTGTATGTATCTGCAATCTGTTTTTTTGTCCCTCCTACATATCTACTGAAATTCCTCAACATTGAATACCAGATCCTCCGATAGCTAAATAAAGTTACCCGGAATCCACTAACCTTCTTGAAAGTTAATGTGATGCCAATCTGAAAGGCATTCGTTGGAAAAACTTATTGCTACTAGAACTTTACTACTTTGTCCCAACTCGTAAAGAGAGAGCTTGCTACCTCCTGATATCTCCAGAGTTTGACAAACCCTCAAAGTGAAGAAGAAACGTTGCACTCGTAACACGCAAATGGCGCTCTAAGCTTAGTAACTTTGACTGCCTCGAACACTTCTTCCCATCTAATAGAATTCCCCTGTGCAACATGCTCTCCCTAGATGTAAAAATAAATAAAAACCCTAAGAAATACAGAATTCAAGCCGTATCATAAACCTTTCAACTTATCTATTTTCAATAAGGGCCTGCCATTGGGCTGGTGGGTGTTCAGAAAGAGTCTAGTAGTATCAATCAATAGCATCCAGACGAGTTCTGCTTCCAACCATCGCAGAAGAGATTGACTTCATGTAGAGTTGCCCAAATACTTTGAAGGGGACGTAAACAATTAATTGGTAAGTTACAATGTAACTTATAGAGTCTCATTCCTTGAACTTTCTGGCCGTACTGTGTATATAAATAAAGTGGAAGAGCGTGCTCAACACCTTTATGAAATGAATAAAAAAATAACATAGCAGAGTCCAAGAATGTTTGAAAGCTGTTCTGGCTTTCGCTTTTCAGCTTGCATAATGTTAGTTTATTAACACCGTAAACTGTCAATTTGTCGTATTTAAATCAAAAGGGAAAAGTCAGGAAAAGTTTTATTAAAGTTCCTAAAGTTACACGTAATCTAAAGCGCCATCGCACGTTTTGTGCTGCCTGCTTAATTCTCCTACCAGTGAAAATAGGTGCCTGCGATCATTTACTGAACCCCTTTAGGACGTGATATACCTAAGTGAGGTCTCTCCCTCCCCCCCAAAGATGCATTAACTAAGTGGTTTACCCAGAAGCAGAATCCACAGATTGTGTTCAACAGACGTTAAAGAATTTCAGTCGTTTTGTTTAGTGCAGAACCTTCCAAAAGGGCGCCAGATTTTCACTCTGATTTCCTTTCACTGCGTATATTGATATTATTGATTGGTTTAAATTGAATTGCCGAGTATTTATTTCTTCACTTGTTTCGTACTCGTTGACCCGCGTTCTTTTCTCTCTGATAGCAAATCATTGACACAGTCGGTTTCACTTGCCCTTCGTTAAGCTTGTTCTTAGAGGTGAGATATCGCACATCTTCCCTTTCTCTTTTAATTTGTCCACATGTTTCTGGCCCGAAACAAAGGAAGTTGTATACCTTTACATTTTCCAATCAATTTAAAGATAAGATTTAAAGCAATTACAGAATTCTGGGTGGAGTGTCGAATTATTTTTGGCACGTACATTTTTCGTTGGCACAAAAAAGTTTGGAAAGTAGAGGTTTAGTCAGTCTATTTCGTCATGAGAGTAGAATATGGACGTGCGCTAACTAGCTTTTCTGGTGAAGAATCGTGTTTGGTCCTGTGTTTACGTACTCTGCTTATCATCTTTTGTCAATAGTGAAAAGGTTTTCCAAACTCAGCCAGAGCTTCATACGTTGAAATAGCGTTAGGTGAATGCCCTGTGTCCACATCTTTTTCCTACACATTTTAGTAAACTATGGGATTTCAGACATACCTAATCCAACATTATATCGTTAAGATCGTTCGAACACTGCTTCTGATGTGCAGGCACTCTTCTTCTTATCGCCGTCCAAGAAAACAGCTCACGATAATCTTCAACTGAGTATTTCAAAGAGTACTTGCTTCTGACAGTAAGTACAGTAGCTAATTTCGGTTTGTTATTGATCGCAGTGGTGAATGCCTTTTATTTTATATTATCGGGTGACGTTCTACAGATTAATAGTTAATTATGGTCCCAAAAGAATGATAAATTCATTCAGTGGGATAATAATAATTAAATGTTAATAAAATTATTTCCCACATACAGAATAGAGATGGGCTCCTTACATGCATGTTATTCTCCTTATACTGCTGGAATGGCAAAAAGTAATCCATTGGGCTATATTTATCGTTGCAAAAGCAAGAGATCTTAATTCCCAGTTGATATCTTTTCGAAGATGCCCCTTCATCAAACCCTTTTCGCAGCTCGTAGGTAAAACCAACATTTCGCTGATTATATGCTTGTCAATCAAAATATGTTCATCAAATCAAATTCATTAATGTATGTATTATGTATATTTTGTTAGGGCGGCACCTAGAACGTTAGTTTCACTCCTCCATGTGTCACCGTGACGATACAGCGTTCTGTACAAAAGGCCAGATATGTGAATTATATGATTTATGTATGTTGTATTGATTGTGTTGCTCTGGCCATTTGTCTACCTGGAAATTACAATCACTTGAACGGCACTTCCAGGTACTCGTCCCTAAAAGCAGAAGATAGGCCTATTAGCTCAACGAACTTAAGAGACGAGGTCCCACATCAACAGGAAAAAGTGTTTTACCCGTAAATGTGGAAAAACGTAAATTCCCTGGATCCCCAGTTCAGGGAGTGGGAGGAGAAAAAAAAAAAAAAAAAACAAGAAAATGAACACAAAAAATAATGCTATGTTTCAAAATTCTGAAACCAAAATCAGAAAACTTGTATACAAAACTATTAAAAACGATAATTTAAATACAAAACAAAAAACACCAAAACTAAAGCAATTACAACACCCATTAAACATAAGATAAAATTATAATATTTCTATAAATTAAGGGACAAATGTAAGAAAATACCTCCGAAACATAAAAACCAAACTGACATTATCAGCAGCTCAAATGAATAATAAAAACAAAACCATTGTTTTTCTTACACAATACTCGTACAGTTTATCCAGTTTCGTTGAGTGTGGAAGATTATTTTCCAACTGCGTACATTTTAAGAATTAATAAAAATAAAAAAGTTTGAGCAAAATTACAATGATACAGGGGAAAGTGGAGAGTGGCAAACTTAGCCGTAAAGTAAAAAAAAAAAAAAAAAAAAACCTATTTATTAGGATCACCTGAAAAGTTATTTCATTTACACATGTGTATTGAGCCTGTAAATTGCGTGTGTTCTCTGGTTGATTTTCCTGCTTTGCTGTACGACAAATCCCGGGTTCTGGGGGGGGGGGGGGGGACCTTTCAATCTACGTCTTGAGCAGTTGCTTTTACCTCTTGATTTTTCTTCAAACCTGAAGTTAATATTAACCAATTCTCTTTTATTGAAAGCATCCAGTACTTATCTTTAAGATACTTTCTAATTAGTAATTTAATGGAGTCGAAAAAAATTCCACTTTTCTTATTTTTTTTCCCTACAGGAAATAACCTAACTGTTCGTGCTAAAGAGTGACTCTCAAGTTCAGATCTGAGGACTGACGAACTTGTCCACGGAATAATAAAAAAAAGGCCATAAAAGTTGCTCGCGTCATCGACGATTTCGAACCCGAGCCTTTTCCACCCGGCGTGGGGAGGACGGTGACAATATCACTGTGCTACCGCGCAGACTATGCCGTAAGGTAGTTCAATACAGGCCAAAACTACACTGCTCGACAAAATAACAGAACAAAATGTTTTTCATGAATATTTTATTGCGAACCCTACCGCCGAAAGCAAATTTTTGATACAATAGGCATCCTGGCATGAAAATTCAGAGTATCCAATAAGAAGTTCAATCAGATACCGATAAAAACACGGTTGCGACCACATCACTTCATTTCCGTTTTTTGGCTTACTCAGTGGCATAGCCACATCTCCAGTACTCAGAATGGCAGATCGGGTAGATAATTCTTTGAGATGACGGACCGTTGGATGACTTGAAGCCGGGCAGTTGCAGGCAGAGGTGGCAAGTTGGTTTAATGTGTCACACAGTGTCGTCTCAGTACTGTGGAAGCAGTTTCAGGAGACAAGAACCATTACAAGAAGAGCTGCCCAAGGGCTACGTCAATCAGAACACACCGCTATCTGGCTCTAACAGCAAGACGGAATCTTACGATATCCTGTCATCAACTCTCTCTCTCTTGAGGTTGCTGTAGCCATAGTTGAAAATATTTCCAAGCGAACTGTGTTAAGACTCAATTCAATTGGATTTTTCGCAAAGAAGGAAGGCTTAATTCAAGTGAACTCTTCGCAAGGAAGCCAGTGATTTGTATCACTTTAACCCCAAACCACCGCAGAGCTCATTGAAACTGGTGCCATGAACATGTTATTTGGAGATCTGACAAATGGGGTTTAGTTCTGTTCTCCGATGAGTCCCATTTTATCCTACAAACAGATTCAGATTCTGGACGTTATTTCATCTGGATACAACGAAGAATGTGGTACCATTCCTCCAACATTAGAGAAAGGGAGGGACACACGGTGAAGGCAGCATTCTCGTGTTGGGTGGATTAATGATCAACGGCCGGACCCCTCTTCATGTTTTTGATAGTGGTACCGTAACTGCGCAGAGGTACCTAGAACAGATCCTCGAACTCTATGTGCCACTTTTTAGGGGTGCGTTGGGCCCAGATTTTCTTTTCATATATGACAACGCCACTGCATATAGAGCTGAAGTGGTCAAGGAATATCTTTAAACTGAAAATATCCAACAACGGCAGTGGCCAGCGTGATCATCAGATTTAAATCCGATCGGACATGTGTGGAGCGTCCGTGGGCGTAGCATTACACGCCGACAGCCAACTCCTCGGTCATTTGGTGAGCCAAGGTCTGCGCCTTTCGAAGAATAGGATTTAAAAACTATTTATTAGCGTCACTTAAAGAGTTGTTACATCTACCCATGTTTACTGTGTCTGTAAATTGCGTGTGTTCTCTGGTGGATTTGCCTTCTTTGCTAAACCACAAACCCCGGGTTCCGGGGAAAAACCTTGCTGTTTACTCCTGAGACCGACTAACTCAGCCACGGAGTGAAAAATGCCCATAAACGTTAGTCGCGTCATCGACGGGATTCTAACACTGACATTTTCCACATGGTGTGGGTAGGACGGTGACGTACCACTGTGCAGACGAAGAATGGGATTTGTGGCCACAGAATCTTATAGTCATCCTTATATCGATCATAGTTCACCGCTGTCAGGCCTGTTTAACCGTTTGTGGGGATCATACACTGTGATGATGTCATGTGACCATATTTTTCGTGCATGCTGTATCGACTTATGTAATGTGGCCTTTTTAGTAATTCTTGTACACCTTGCCCTCGTGGGTAGCATCGCCGTTCGCCCAACACCGGCTGGAAAAGACCTCAGTTCGAATCTCGTCAATGACTGGAGGAATTTTTATCTATCTTTTTCAGAACGTGGCCGAGGTAGTCGGTGTCAGGCGAGGTTTCTCATGGTTTCTCCTCCCAGAGATACGCGTTTTTCGTTTATCAAATAGAAAATAGACCTAAAAATACACGCAATTTACAGACAATATTCACGTAGCAACGTGGCTTTAGTGACCGATGCTCCTAAAACCCAATAATAACAACAGTGAGGTAGCATGGTTTTTTTCCTCCCGGACACCGGGGTTTTTCTACCAGCAAACAGAAAATCTACCTCAGAACACACTAAATTTACAGACAATATACATGGAGCAATATGATCTTAGTCGACGATGCTCCTGAAAGCCTACTCCTTATACAACCCCTATAAATGTCCCTTATACCTGTCCGACGTTTCTCTCTGTCTACTCCTTCCATCGTTACTTTATGGTACATCACC
The DNA here is from genome assembly GCF_048544385.1 of Mastigoproctus giganteus. Lineage (NCBI taxonomy): Eukaryota > Metazoa > Arthropoda > Arachnida > Uropygi > Thelyphonidae > Mastigoproctus > Mastigoproctus giganteus. The sequence continues at coordinate 231,271,792 of NC_143581.1, forward strand.
GTACCAAATTTTGTGCCGCATTATCGCTACACAAGTTACACCACGTTTTCTACCTGTTCTGTTAATTTTGTCGAACAGTGTATTTATCAGGTACATTGTTAAGTACATAAGAATATATATACTCCTATTTAAATATATTAACATAAAAGACTCAATGCAGATACTTACAAAAATATGATATAAGAAAGGTCACATTTTTGTGACTGGTGATTACAAAGTTGAGGTCAAGTAATCGGAAGATGTTATAACTTAATGGTACTGAAGTATGCAGTGTCCTTACAAATCTTGATAATAAGTTTTTAATATCAAGCACCACTAAAGTCTGTTAGAATTGTAAGTTTGTTAGACATTGTCAGCAAAAGTCAAGAAGAGCCATAAAGTCAGACCACAGAAGTTTCCACGTTAACATCAGTATTTATGTCCATGGAGTGTTCTTCAGTTCAGTTTGTAGAGGTTGAAGGAGATAGTCGCCTTGTAAAGATATCATGATCAAAGGAGTGCATTGCTTCGAAAGCCATTTCATTCTCTACGAGTAAGGATTCTTTGGCCAGGAGTAATGGGGATAACGGAATAACGTCGCATCTTTTAAATCATTATCCAGGGGAGAAACGGGAAGATACCAGCTTTCATTTAGTCCACAGGTACAAAGCTCCGTTTCTCGGAGCCTAAATTTAAATAACTTTCTATTCATCGATCCATGGCCAGTGAGTATATATAAAGTTTACAAATCTAAGGAGAACCAAAGCCTGATTCTTTTGCCCAAAAAAGGAAAGAAACATCAGGAAAAAAGATTCTTGTATGTAAGTCCATGGGAAGATGTGTCCCAATGAATTTGCTCCTTTATTTCCGTCGCTGTTTTTTAACATCTGTATTTAAGTTTATTTCTATTCTGAAGAAGTAGGAATTCGGTTTTTAATTCTGTAGTACAGTCCTTTATAGGCTACATGTAGACCCCAAGGTGCATAGTGCTGGCCAAAACCTGCAAAGCAGGAGTAGAGACCACAAGGCATGTTTTTACCATGCAAAGCAGGATAGTCGGTTGCAACGAGGGCAAACTAGATTGTAATTTTGCTGTTCTCATCCTGTAAAACCGTACATCGGTATCAATATATGTAAATCGGGATAAACAGAGCATTATAGTATATACGCATCGTTCTTTGAGAAAGTCCCCATTCAGAACGTGAGATTTTATTGATTGCTCCTGTAAAACTTCTAATTTTGGCTGTAATATTTTAGATGGGAAATGAAATTAAGTTGATATTCAACAGTTATTCCTAAAAGTTTAATTTCAGATACCAATGGAAGATGTATGTTATTTATTTTAATCTGAGGAGGGCGATGTATACTCCAATTTGGATTCCATTATTTTTGTCTTTGATGCGTTTATAATTTATTTATTTACCAAAGTCTGGGAATACTGGTTTTTCAGTACAAAATTATCAGTAGTTTCTAGAGTAGCTTTGGATTGACCCTTGATCAAAATGGTAAGGTCATCTGCGTATGCTGTTATTTTCGTTTGTGCAAAATTGGCCATAAGACTTACCGGGGAAATCCGGTGGGTCGGAGACCTGTGTGATTTTCAAGATTACACTCAGGCCTCTAATACATTCTATTTGTTTACCGCGTAAGAATTTTCGACACAGTCTGCCTCTGCCCTAATGCAATAGTTTGGATTATATCAAGGTCACTAAGCTTTAATCTTCTTATTTTTTTTCTTCTCTGTATGAGGTGTATTAACTTTAGGAGCCATGGTGAGGGGTTTTTAATTTAAAGTAAATGTTAAACAGCGGTATAACCCGTGATATCAGTACATAATTTACTTTTAAAATGGCGAACTTAAACAAATACAGTAATCATGTGGCTTGCGATTTTATTTTTTTGGCGCTGCAAGACATCTGCGCTGTATGTAAACATCCGATCTCAATGTGCCGTTAGCTCGAATCTTCCGTTATTTGGGTTGCCGTTATTTCGACAGTCTACTATGCCAAGTTCTAAATAAGAGGCCCCAGGATAGATCCTTGAGGACTCTCGAAAGATCCTTCTAGTGACTTAATTATATCTGGATTTAACAAGGATATAGCGGTTAGTAAAGTAACTCTTAAACAAGGGATAGAACTGCTGAGGACAATTAGGTAAACGTAGATTTTCGAGGGCGCTTGACCACCTGAAGGAGTGGAAAAAAATAATTAACTCAAAGTCGATGTAAATTGCAAGAATGTATTTAGTATAAGAGCTTTCAGACCTTAATAGTGGGGAGAAGTTTGGTTGTAAGCATTTGGTACAGGGTAGGATTTACGCATAAGCTAAACAAGCTATACCTTAGGGCCTCACATTAAAAGGGGCCACGCTCCAACTTAAAAAAATCCTTTTTTTTAATATGTCACAGGTAAGAGAGAAAGGCCTCATACATGTTATAGTTTAGGGTCACAACAAGTTTAAATCAGGTCCTGGTTTGGTAGAAAGTATGTATTGGAGGTATGGAAAGATTGTATTGTTCAGGGCGCCATAGAAGCCAAAAGTGATGCGATGCATTAAGCAGAAAATTGAGATTTTTCTTGTTTCTCCGTAGAGAATGAGTCTTTTGCTCTAAAGTTCATAGTTATTATTATTATTATTATTATTATTATTATTATTATTATTATTATTATCTGTTATATCCTTTCGCTTCTTACAAAGTGATGAGATAAAGTATCTTCTCTCTAATTTATTCAGGTTTGCAGGGTTCCTACTTACCCACCAACGAGAACCTCAAAGTGGGAGAAACATGCAGTATGGGTAATGGTATATTTCTCCATTGGTGCAGTGCTTTTTATTTCGAGTAGTGCAATACGGAGATTACTTGCATTGTAGTTCCTCAAAAATATGAAGTCGATGCACTGAGGGGCTGACATAGTTCGTTCATTGATTCCTGCAAAATGGGACCGTAACCTTCTTGGCAAGTAATGTTTTATAGTTGTTATAGCGTTAGACTTTAGTTCTAGATGTACTTTACATTAGGTTTTGAATTAAAATGTGGAGTGAAACTATATGTGGGGTGTTTTTTCTGGTTGGATTTTGGTCATATCTTATGAGATATGAACAAAAACAACTTTTAGTGAATTTCTTGTGAGACGACACGTACCAACAACGGTAGGTTTAATATGAGTAAAAAATTCATTGAATAGAACGGGTAATTAAAACTGACCAACAAATGTGTACCATTTGTTGGTCAGTTTTAATTATCCGTTATAATTGTAATTCAGTTTAAGCTGTCATTTCATGATTGTCCATTTAGGAGAGAGCAGAAGCATTTGTAAAATAGCTCAGAGATAGCCAGCTTTCAGAACAGCAAAATGAACCTAAAACGAAGTTCAAATACGTATACAAAAATGTAGGTATTAAGTAAGTATTTATTGCAGCTCCAAAGCAACTGTCTGTGTCTGTTCTTTGGTGGGTTTGCTGTTTTCTGGACGAAAAACCGGAGTTTGCAAAAGCACAAAAGCAACTTTTTCAAACCCGAGTTTGAAAAAGCTCATAACTATTCCTATATTCTTCCCGTCGTTCACGGAATTCGAATCCAGGCCTGTTCCACCCGTGGAATAGCCATGGTTCTTAGTTCGAAAAAGGTCCACTGCGCTGCCACGAGGGCTGTAAAGATGTGATGAATTAATAAATATAATTAATAATAAGACTCGAAAGAATGATGATGAGCCTGCTTTAGCAAGACGTTAGAGAGAGAGAGAGAGAGAGAGAGAGAGAGAGAGAGAGAGAGAGCATGCAAAAGGACAAAGAAATAACTTATGTTCCGGATGTCGATAAGGATGTTGTTGGTTTCGTTCCGTTAAGATATGAAACCAAGGATCCAACTTCCGTGAAGCGAATAATGGTGTGCTCAATAAAAGGGTGGAATGAAAACCAAACTTCTTTTAATAGAAATATGCTGTGCCAGATTTACCCTCTTATTTAGTCTTTCTTTTGAATAGTTACGTCATGAAGGGATATCCCACGAGTACGTGGGATGTCCCTTCATGCAGTTGTGCATTCACTGTTTAATTATCCAAAAACCTTTCTTCTAGCCCGAGTGAATTCTCTATGATGAATCACTCCTCAAACATATCGCTATATCACGCAACTACCTCACGCTCAGTTTAATTAATCCCTCTGTCTGACACTCGTTTCAAACGGAATGGCAGTGAAGTAGAACCCAAGCCTACCTTTTCTCTTCCTCTCAACAAGTTAGTTGCACGCGCATACTGTCCCACAGGTCATTGAGCTGTTTGTAACTAACCTCTTCAAGGCAGTAACTGCAAACTTTACCAAAACAGTAACTCATAAACATCGGTTTCGTTAAATAAGAGGAAAAAATGCTTTCTTAATTGTGAAAGGCTGCTAATTGGATGCAGCAGCGAAATAGTTTCTTATCTAAGCGCATACCGCTCATTAGCACCTCTTTCGAGGTTCCCCTAGGTGCTAATGAGGGGATATAAGAAGTGCACCTTCAATAGTCAGCTCATTAATTGCCAATAAACACAATTACTACCCTCTTAGGGATTCAGACTTCTGAACTTTGACATGGAACACCAAACAAGTGTGCAACAATAGACAAAATTGGCAACAGCTTATCGTGACGTCAATCGTATGTGTGCTAAGAACTTACTACTGGTGCCAGCCAAGTTCAGAAAACAAATCGTCTTATCTGTAGTAATACAATCATCTTGCCTATGAATGGAGAGTCTCCAGTATCTCATTGTTATTTTACCGGATAGCGTATAATGACTTCACTGCGAAGCTCAGTTTACTGAAAAATAACAGCATCCTTGCCACTAGATATTGAAGTGAAATAAGCTCGATTTTAAACAATAACAAGAATCCGTGGAACTGATCGATTTAAGTTGCTCTGATCACAGAAATCCATTCGTCTCCTCTGACGATGACACGCCCTGCTGATTTTTAACAATGCATGAATATTGGATATTTTGGGAATTTGCCTGCTTATTGAAGGAACACCCTAATAAAGGCGATTATTCTTTGCTCCTTAACTGAAAGAAAGATGACCATATGGAGGACTTATCTGAGAGGAGTTCACCATTTCTACGAAATCATGTTAAAAATCGATATCTATGGCGATGAAAGTAGAACTTTCTTTTCCAACTTCCGAACTGGAAGCTGATTTAATGTTCAACCACAGCGGCTGCTGTTCATTATTTGAAGGTCGAATAGCGCCCTTGGGTACTCGATCGTATTCATGAAAGGCGTTCCTTTCAGTAATTAAAAAAATGCACAAAAAATCTTAAGACTGTCGCTAAAATAACATGTAGAGTTATTTTCTAAGAGCCTTTTCCGTTTAAAAATATATTTTTAACAGTCTTATTGTAGAAATATGCACTATTACACCGCGTGAATTATTCAGTTTCGTTAAATAATTGAATGCCAATAAGGTGATATTCTCAACACCCATTTTTTTTTCTAAATCACAGAAGTTTATCATGAGGTCGAAAAAATGCAGCTAGCATTTCGCTTTAAGCGAGACATTTTCTTGGAGGAAACTTTATCACATAGTTTGATAAAGTTTCAAAAAAGTGACACAACTGCTGCTATATCTCAGAGAGGAGGCGTTTGTTAGAAAAGCTAATGAGGGTAAATGAAGACAACGTTCCCAGATAGTGTACATTCATTCATGTGCTATATATTTACACTGAGTGATCACTGAATTATAACCACCTGTCTACCGTGTTAGATCACAGATAATTCGTATGGGTCTTGCTACCTGCAAGTCTTTTCCAAAGTATTGGAATGGTGACGGTTGCATGTCCATAAGTCTCACTTCAATTCAAAAACATCTCACAGGTGTTCATTCGGATTGTAGTCAAGCAAATCTTTATTAACAAAACAAGTGGCCCCTAGCCAGAAACTGGCTAATCCGCTATATACATACATATTATATTGTATACAGTGATATACATAGAATCATGTTAATTACAATGTCATAAGTGAAATGAACATGTAACATGACCACACAGCAAATCACATCACGCAACTAATAAGAAGTATAAATTGTTGCACAAGGAACCACAGGACAGCAGTCTTTTTCTGTCCTAGGAAGGACGAAAACCATTAAAGGTAGTGCTATACAAAAAAAAAAAAAAAAGATGGCAGGTGATATCAGTTTTTAGAGATATCGATAGACATTGCAAGTGTTGGGTTGGTTCCTTGTTGTTGAGATGAGATGATGATAGATTCGAGAAGAGTTGCTTTCTTTTGGTAAAAACAGCAGAGGAGATTTTTTTTTTTTTTTTTGTAGTTGTTGGCGCATAGGCTTCTGTGGCCATAATGGACCTCCCAAGGTTTTTGCAGTACTTTAATCCAAACCCGAGGCGGGAATCGAACCCGCGCCCTTTGGGTTGCCAGGCAAGCACTTTACCCACCCGGCTAGCCCGGTCGGCAGAGGAGAATTGTAGAGCTGAGAACGATAGAGAATTTTCAGTCAGTGCCACTTTATTTCCTTCATAAAAGTTGCTGACAGCAGTTTGTAGTGTAGATCTATCGTCGTGGTACAGGTTGCAGCGATACAGAATGTGCGTCCAGGTTTTCTCAGTACCACACGAGCAGAGGTTGGTGTCAGACAAGCCAAATTGAAATAGTTTGCAGTTGACGGAGCCGTGCCCAGTAAGTATATATAATTTTGTTAAGCTGGTAGAAAACCATTGGCGAACGTTCTTGTTGAGAGGGAAGGTAACTGCAGAAACAAAAGAGCGGGTGACTTGACCAGTAGTACTGGAATCCCATCGAGATTGCCGCACATTGATAAGTTCATTCCAGATTCTCCGTTTCTCGTCTTTGACATTAGCAGTTAGGTTGCTTCAGACGCCAGGAACTCTGTGCTTTAGACGATAGCATAGTCCTGTGAAGATGACATGCAGGTCTAGTGGTAAGAGTTCAGCAAGGACCTGCAGAGCAGCAGAGGACACTGTCCCGCAGGTCCGGAGCATGGCAAGCAGCATAATCCGTTGAATGGAGGTGAGCTTGGAACGGGGTTAACATTAACTGCTCTATGGAACTAGACTTCCGAAGCATATGTTGTTATTGGTACGAATACTGCTGTATTCGAAAGTGAGTCTTCCTATTTAGTCCCCAGTCCGATTTGGAAATGCGGATAATTGCTGCAGTGAACTTCTTAATCTTCGAGGTGAGGTGATTAATATGAGAGGAGAAGGTTAACCTGTCATCTAAAATTACGTCAAGATGTTTTAATTCAGATACAAAATCGATTTGCTTACCGTCTGTCTTTATATTAGGAGGTCTTCTGTAATCTAACTTGCCCTTAAAACCATCAGTTTTGTTTTTGTGGCAGACATTCGCATTTTATTTATACTAGACCACTCGATTAGCTCCGAAAGAGTTATATTGGCTGATTGTTTTAGTTGAAGACACGATCGATCTGGAATTAGAAGAACCAAATCATCGGCGGAGGCGAAGGCAGAGATATTGTGAGGTTTTTGTAGTCAAGCAAAAAAATCAAATCAAATTATTATATTAGGGCCACCCATTATTTATAATATATACCCATATATGTATTTTGTCTTTAAATTTTGTGTGTTCTCTGGTCGATTTGCCTGTTTTGCTGGACGAAAGAACCTCACTTTCTGGGAAAAAACCTTGCTATCTACGCCTGAGACCGACTAACTCAGCCACGGAGTGAAAAAAGCTCATTAAAGTTCCTCGCGTCATCGACGGGATTCGAACCCGGGCTTTTCCACCCGGTGTGGGGAGGACAGTGACGATACCACTGTACAACACACCGCGCAGACGGTGTGTTGCACCTAGTATTTTGACTCATTCAACCAGCACACTCGTTTACAATCCTCCTACAGTGTCCAATCAGCACATTGTTGACACCACAGCATCCGCCGTTGACGATGATCAGCGGTGAGGAGAGGGTTTATTAGGTTGCTGCTGCTGTGGAACCCCATACTTATGTATGGGATTCCATTAGTCCATTATCTGGGCCCAGTTTGAAAAAGGTGAGTAAATATTACGTTGAGGTATGTGCAGCGCAGTGAAAAGAGTAGTTAATTAATTATTAAATAATTGGCAGCAGGCTAATTAGTTATTTACTTTTTCAATTCTGTCAATCACAGAAAATGAAAATTCAATTAAAAAAATCGAACTCGCCTGATATGTACCTCACTGCGAACATTGCCTCTCTTGTTTTCATTGGAAAATATTAGCAAAGTGGAGCACCATTTCCGCTTTTGCGAACGGAAAATTGAGAATAATCCTTGAAGAATTGTTTCCAGATTTATATCTGGAGCATTAAACAACATCATAAGGCTACTAAATAGAATTCATAATTCGTATCATACGCACACGTAAATACTGATGAAACTCGTAAATTTTATTCAGATCCACAACTCGTATAACTGTATTATTCGAAATTAAGAAGAATCCGTCTTCGAACTGCGTTGGGTCAAAGATTTAATATGTGAAAGATTCTCCTATCGGGCATCAGAAGTAAAATAAAGGTAGACTAGACCTAGGTGCGAAGTTACGTATACGAGGTGAATCGAGATGAGAGGTAAATAGATAGTGTTGCTTGAGAGTTAAGAGATTTAAATAGATGCTCTTTGAGAGTTAGAGTTAAGAAGGTGCTGCTTTAACTGAGAAGCACTTAAAGCAACACCTATTCTGTTTGAAACCCTATTAGGTCCAATAGCTAATCAAGATCATTATGTATTGTTCATTTTTATATAGAGTAAAGAGCCAGCAGTCTGCTGATCAAGGAATTTTAGTGCGAACCACTGTTCGCATCAGTTATTACTTCTGAAGTAGCCACTAATGAACATCAGTCACGGTGACAGATTGGCTGTCTGTAGTGATCGAAAAGAAAATACTCTGCGTACGTAAATTTCCACCTGAGATTTTAGTGAAATTGATAAATTAAAATATATTAGTATTAGTAATGGCATATGGTGCAAGTAAACAAGCTTATATAAGAATTAGACAAAAAAACACCATTTCACCTATCCATTCTCTCCAATAGTTTGTCTAGTTCTTAGACTTTCTTTTAAGATTTCAACTTCCTCAACAGATGGAATTTTTTCCAGCATTCAACTACCCGCTGGCTAAAGGCAAACTTCCGTACATCTATTCTGCAACCCTCCTTCAATTTGTGCCCCCTCATTGTGTGTGTGTGTGTGATCTGAGAAAGTGGAAGAATCCAATCAGCATTGAGCTTGTTCAAAACATTCAAAGTCTTAACAATTCAATCAGAATACCTCGCAGGTGACTAGTCTCCAGACGCTGCAATTTGCAGAACTGAAGCCTTTCTTGGTAAGAGCACCCTTTTTTTCCCTCACCAGTCTCTTCCCTTCTCTGTACTCGTTTCACCAGCTGTATATCCTTCCTAAAATGAGGCCTCCAGAGCTGTATGCAGTACTCAAGATGTGGCCTGACCATTTCCTTATACGAGTACAATGTTTTGATGGTTTCGTGTTACAGAGCGGTTTAGCGTCAACAAAATTACGCTAAACCGCTTAATTTTGTTTCGTTGTAGGATTTTAGACTCATCAGCGACTTAGAACATATTGCTCATTGTTTATTATGTCTGTAGATGTATATATTCACGGACCAATTTGCATCTTGTGCAGGCTGAAAAAATCCGAAAAAGCTCACATATAAACCCTACTCTGCTCGAAATCGGCTAATTACAATTTCCATTAAAGAAGATTTTATCAATTCCTCCACTCATGGACTGGAATCGAAAACCTAGACATCTCCAAACGAATGATAAGTAACGAAACCGCTATTCTGTCTCTCAGGGTGAAGCTTAATATGTGTAATGTTTAATAGTTTAGTGTTATAATTATATAGCTATAGTTATTTGTTATATATTAAAAGATTTAATATATAATAGATATTAAAAGGTAAATTAAGTTATATTAAAATGATAAAAATCCTAAAATTTCCATGCAGAAGCTCAACAAGTGCGATTGGAATTATGAGAAAGATCATTACGTAACCGGAATCATTTTTTTTTTTTCTCTATCATTACTAGCCGAGCGAACTACTTGCGAAGGTGTCTGTTTTGTGTGGGTATAATATCTGTTTTGTACGTATAATATATACGAGAGGGTATCAAAAAGTTCGTACCATGACCTAGATGAAAATTAATAGGAAGATGGCGTTTTTAATATATGTTGTCTACATATTCAATAACTAACATGTGAAATTGCATTCCCGTAGGTGATCGTGCACCGCAGGTATAGCCCGGAATCTGAAGAAGCACGCTATGGTTGACAAAGTGGAGTATTGAGCAGTGATCAAGTTCCTGCATTTGCAGGGCAAGAAAGCTCAGGAAATTGACCAAGAAATGAAAGCTGTGTATGGGCAGAATTGTCCATCCTATGACACTGTGAAAAAGTGAAAACGGGAGTTCTAGTGCGGTCGTACAAGTGCTTTTGACGAGCCAAGAGAAGGAAGGCCTTCAGCATCCACAGACAGCGAGACAGTTGCAAAGGCTGAGCAGATGGTGCTGAGTGACATGTGTGACAATTCATTTAATCGCAAATGTAGTGAGAATTAGTTATGGGTCTGCCCACAGCATTTTAAATGACCATGTGCACATGTCTAAGGTCTCCGCACAATGGGTTACAAGATTGCTGACGCCTTTGCAGAAGCAATGTCGAATGCAATGTTCTCGCCAACTGTTGGATTTGTTTAATGCGGATATTGAGAACTTTTTTGAACAGTTGGTGATGAATGCTGGGTGTACCAATATGATCCGGAAACTAAAGACATGCCAAAGTAGTGGCTTTGATTCGTCTCAGGAAGTCATCAATGAAGTGGGATCGTGGCTTCAGGCAAAAAGTGCGGACTTCTATGATCAAGGCATTAAACACAACTGATCCATAGATGGGAGAAATGTGTTGCTATACATGGAGAGTACATAGAAAAGGATTAAAGTTCCTGCGAAGTTTCACCTTTCTAGGGGTATTATTTCTAGGTATGGGTACGAACTTTTTGATACCCGCTCCTATATATATATATATATATATATATATATATATACCGATTTAGTAATTCAACATGGTATATATATATATATATATTTTTTTTTTTTTTTTTTTTTTTTTTTATTATTATTATTATATATATATTTTTTGTAATTTTATTTGAAACGTTTCGATTTGTTTATGTCGTAGATGGTATTCCTTATGTCTCCTATTACGAAGCTGAGAAGATGGTGCTGAGTGACATGTCACTCAGCACCATCTCGGCGGTTTAATGCTTTCATGAGTCTCAGCTACTCAGCTAGTGATACTGTATTAAGGTATTTCGCTACAAGATCGCAGAGAACGAATACTATAATATAGATTCTGTCAAAAAGGAAACATTATATTTTTCCTTGAGTTCTTAGTTCCTTTTATTCGTTTACTGTTATAGGAAGGATGGGTTGTACTGTTTAAAAGCTCTCCTGGGGCTATACAAAGAACACGCGCTGACAAAGTCGAAAGTTTTTTAGGTTCGGTTCAAAGATATTTCTGTATCTTAGCAGGAGATAGTTTTCGTATGACACTGCGCGGACAGCGTAGAAACTGGACTTTATTAGGACTGCAATAACGTTGTCGTAAACCTTTGGTCTGGTCATTTTCGACTGCGTATTCGCTTTCTGTTAAAGAAACGCCAGCGCCCCGTCTGGACAAACAGGAGACGGTTATTTGAAAGCTGTTCCAGTTGCAGCGCCTGACAACTACTGATGTTTATCGTTCCAATCGCACACAGAATGGCACACAGAACATCCATAGATGGCGCTGCAGTTGTCAACGCGAGATTTTACTCGACATGATACCGAACATCCGAGGCTCTTCAGAGGATTTCGGCGAGCTGTAAGTGGCAGGCGCTTAAAATATTTAACTGCAGCTGGTTTATCTTTATTTGTTGGCTGTTTAACGTGAGTTTGTCCGTGGGTATATGAAGAGGTTATGGATGGTTGCCTGAATATAATCTAGTGTTTTGCGACATAAGAACTGCTAGATCTATTTGCATACACTCTTAATAGTCGTTAGAGACGAGGTTCATAGCAGTTTACACACTGTCAAACCCTTGGCATATATATTTTTTTATCCTGGAGCAAAAAATAAAATAGTGTCTTTGACAGTATTTTATTTTTTTCCTCTCGAAGCTGAAGATTGCGTTTCACTGTTTATGTGAAACGTAAGTTACCAGACAGGAGAAAGTAGTGCCTCCAAGTGATAATTGAACTCGTTTTCCTCTTGGAAATATGCATTTATTGCGGTTGATTCTATCTTAAATAATTTGTTATTAATTAATAGCTAATGTACTGAACTACAGTACTTAAACGCTATCTCAGGCACAGAAAACTTATTTAATTACTACCTCGGTTTCAAAGATTATTTCATAATTCCATCTTCGCAGAATAATGTAATAATTCCATCTTCGCTGAGTAATGTGATAATTCCATTTGCAGAAGGTGGAAGGCGCCTCCGTAGCCAGGTGGGAAGGAGCAGCAGTGCGTAGCACACGCTTCTTGATTAGACCGGGGTTCGAGCCCGTCACCACAAAATACGGAGGATGACGGAAAGGTCAGGGAATGACCACTGCATATCCTGGAGCAATATGGCCTTAGTTGCTAATGCTCCTAAAACCCAAATAATAACAATAATAACAAATAATAGCAGAAGGTGAAATGTCATAGTGGACATAGTGTTATTGTTATGTGGTTCTCGTGGTTTCCCACAAATCCGAGTTAAATACTCTGTTAACATAGCAAAGCCAGTCAGTGTGGGTTATGTGTGAGTAGTGTGTTGTTTGACTGGCCTCTTCGTTACTGGGAGGCGCGATCACCAGGAAGTATCCTCCCAGCATCCGTCCACTGGCACGAGGAGCCGGACCAGGGAGTAAAAGACATCTGACGGGCCGTCCACACTCCTGCAGGAGCGAGAGTGGGGAGGGCCAAGGAAAGAGCAGAGAAGAGACAGGAAAGTGGAAGACAGGGAAGATAGCAGGGGATGACAGAGCGTAGGCATCCCCCCCCAGGCGAAAAGGAGCAGGAAGAGTGCTAGGTGCAGTTGTGGGAGTCCTGGAGAAGGACTGTGGTAGGAAGAAGAGGATAGGTAAAGTTCAAATTAAAGAGTCCAGGATCGTCACAATGGAGAATCACGGAGTGGCGTCGACAGGGCTGGCCGCAATTTGCAGTTTCATGTTTGGAAGTTTCCGGTGCTGGGTATCAGTTGCTGTCTAGAGGAGGTTATCCAGGAGTAGTGTTCGGGAGTTGCAGGTGATGCCAGCGACGACGAAAGACCTCGTTGGCATAACTGGTCAGTGCACGGAAGGCATCATTAGATTCCAATAACTTGGTTTCTGGCCGAAGTGATGTAGTGTGGTGAAATGTCAGTGATTACTTTAGTTTGGAAAGTTAATATATTTTTTTCTTTCTTTCTTTTCTTGTTTTTTATTTACTTTTTTTTTTCTTTCCACCACCCTAATAAACAAAAGATTTGCATTTTTTTGTGGTAACATGTATTGAATTTTAAATTATAGATTCATTACCTTTCAAGTCTGACATGTTTCTCAGCCGGGCCAGGTTATTATAAAACTGAATCCGCACTGTTGTGTACATCTTGTGAAGATCAATGCAACGCAATGGAAGAAAAGCACACCAAGAAAGATTTATGAAAGATATGTTACTGTAGACCGTTTATTGCCAACAAGTCCGTTAATGTACGCAGTACGCTATAATTCAGGCGCGTAGGATTTATTTCTTAAATTAATTGATTTTTTTTTGTCTTTTTCTGTGATTAATAGAAGTGAAAAGTAAATCCTGTTATCTTCTTATCAATTAATTACTAAAATTATAAATGTAGAGAACACTTAATAAAGCTCTACAGTTTTACGTTCCCCAAACTTAGCCAATCACTTTTATAACTGTATAATCCTTATATATACGAGTCGAAGAAATAAAATTTTATGAAAATCCATCTCCACTTGAGTTGTTACGTGCGGATGGACATTGTGAAGACAGTAGAGCTTATGCATATATATATATATATATATATATATATATATATATATATATATATATATATATATATATCAGTGAGTTTATTTAACTCTCTGATGTTTTCTGTTTTTACTCTTTAATACAATATTTTATATATTATATTATTATATCAATTTAAGAATTAGTTATCTGCTGCTTTGCGCGATAAATTACACCCATCTCTGTTATTCAGTCTTTAGATGGTCTTGTTTTTAACTCCGGTTTGCCATTTGCTGGCTTCAATCTTTATTCTATAGTTAATCTATTTTTTCCTTGTGGCCTTTAGTGTTGCTTGCATTGGCATTTATATTATTTTATATACATCTGCATCCTTTGCTGCTGCTTTGCGCGCTTTGGTGCATTTGTTTGTCCAAACAATTTTTATCATTCTGTTATCTCTATTGGTTTTAATGCACTATTTATATATATATATATATATATATATATACATAGTGGGGCCCCAACATCTGATGGTAATTTGTTCCACAAAACCCATTGTACGTTGAAATTGTTGTAAGTTGAAACCAATAGTACATTGATTTCCTGTAATTCGTTCCAAACCTTTGGCAGTACATAAAATAGATATTTCTTATATGTTATACTTGATTTTTACATTAAAAATTAGTGTTTTATAAAGATTATTTAATAAATTGTTATAAAACATCTTAAAATTAAAACCAAACAATAAATTAGCATTTAACTTAGACTTGAAGTGCAGGGCTGATGAAATCAATGGTGAAGGAATTAGATCAGACGTCATGTGCCTTTTCAGTCTTTTGTGTTTTGCTGCTATTGGCAAAGAAACTGTTCAAAGTGGACTGTTTTTTACGACTTATTTTAGCCTCCTGAAGTAAGAAAATGACTTCGTCTTCCATTTTACATATTGAGTTCAGTGTTTTCAATGTTGAGGTTTTTTTTTACCACTTCTCTTAAACGCTTCCAACAAAATATGACAGTCTTCAGCTGACACTTTTGGGTGTCCTCTGCTTCTTCAGTGTCACTCTTCGTAAATTTCTCCAACTCTTATAGCTTCTCTGTCGTTAGCTCACGCCCATGAGCGTCAGTAAGGTCCTCCACATCCCCTTCGTCAACCTTCCCATTGATTTACCAAGAGTGACAATATCATATGTTAAAGCACCGTTATCTTCAAATCAATCAAAGTTATGGATAATTAAAGGCCAGATGTTTTTACAGGCTGAATTTAAGCATCATTCCAAGAACTTACGATTAGCCTCACATCTAGGACGTTGAATTTCGACCTCCAAAAATCTTTGAGAATGACAGCATTTTCAGCAGAGTTCGCTGCAAAGCAACTTGGAAACATTTTATTGGCATAGATTTTCTTGAAGTTTGCAATCACTTCTGGTCCATTGGTTGAAGAAGAGGAGTGATGTTGGGTGGAAAAAATTTGACTTGATCAAAGTAAAATTGTGCCTCAAGAGAATAAGGTCGGGATCATGGCATTGCGCATTAGCCAGCAGGAGCAGTCCCTTCGCAGGAAGCTTATTTTTCTGAAGGACAGAAAACTTCAAGCGCCCATTCATTGAAGGCATCTTATAACCGAGGCCTTCTTATTACTGTGCCAAAACACTCCCAGCATGCCTTTGTTCACGTTTTGTTGTTTAAATACTCTGAGGATGTTAGTGATACACCAGCAAAGGCTTCAGCTTAATATCTCCAGAGGCATTGGTACCCAACGGAAGAGTGCGCCTATCTTCCACAGGCTTATGTCCAGGTAAACTAGCCTCATCCATAGTGAGGTACGTTCTCCTTAGCATTCGCTTCCAGAAGGGACCGCTTTCGTATAATTAACAAAAATGCACTCTGCTTCCACACTGGACAAGCGCATCAAATACAAGATAAAGAAACTGTTCGAAGTACTGTAACACGCGGGAATGTTGTGTTAAACAATAACAAAGGCGCTAATTGGTTAGAATAATCGTACCAATGATGTTCCGCGCGCCACGCGTCTGAAAATTTCCACCAATGCATCGTTCCAGATATATCGGAAAGCTATCGGTTCCTGAGAATATCAGATGTCGATGTCATTAGAAGTCGAGGCCCCACTGAATATATATATATATATACCTAAAGTGGCTATCTACTGGTCCTTTATACTTTTGCAAGCGTACAGTGTATGTGTTCTTCTGCGGTACTTTATCTTAAGCACTTTTCGCAACGTTAGCTGCTCTGAGATGCGTGTCAGTTTATAGGGAAGCTTACGATTGTTCACTCACCGCATTTTTTTTGGGGGGGGGGGGTTCACTTGAGTTATTTAAAAACACTGCTCTATTCCTGCTTACCATTATACCTGTTACCTCTAAGAACTCTTTTAAAAACTTCTGAGAATGCAAATGATCGCTGAGAATTAATTACTGTTAAGGTATCCTTCCTAACGCTTTTAGTCCTCTGCCTCATTTCTATCAACCGCGAGTGTCTTAGGGTGGCTATAAACGAACAAATTATGTCCTGTGCAGCTGCCTGTAACCATGCAGCTGCTGCACAAAGAATTTATTTCTCAAGCTACTCTAAGAGTTGTGAAGATAAAATTTCATTTCTCGATCTGACAGCTATTCGTACTGATTTGACGGTTGTGTCAAAATTTTCCGATTTTACTGCATACACTTCTGCTGGAAATGGACACTGGAAAGGAACTCCACCGATAATTTCTTGGAGACAATGTTCTCAAAATTTTACAATTATGAGAGTTCACGCCACCTCATTAGATGAAAACTAGCTGGATAGAAATTGAAATAGATTACACCATGTTCCAAGGCTACATGACATCCACCTAAATCCTCGTCGGAACCATACAGCGAAGATGGCGAGTTGTTGAGGAATCACCAGTGACAAAACTACAAATTCTGGTCTCCCGGAAACGTTCGCGAACGCTCTTTATTAACCGTGTGCCAAAACCAATCGTCCGGGTGGCCCTTGACCCTTTTGGCTCTTCCGCTGTATAGTGATATAGTTGCTTCACCACTGGGGTTCCTGTAGAGTTAACTAGTGCAGCACGTGCACCTTGAAAAGAACCACTGCAGTAAGACATGTAACTGTCACGGTATTGGTATAGCATTATCAGATGTGTGTGCATTTCGTATAGCAACACCCGGAACAGTAGCAGCAGCAAGTTCGTTATTGAAAGCTTTCGCCCCTTGACCACTTCGTCCGCCACGAGTTACAAAGCACCTTTCTTAAAAGTTTCTCTTAGTTTTGCACAATCCATTTTGAGAAAGCAGTTGTCTTCTAAACCGCTGTTAGTACATTTGCTGAAAAGGAAATGTTAAACTGTGAAAGTTAATCGTAATTATAAAGCTATTCTCGAAGCGTGGCCAAGGAGTTACTGTTCTTTTGGTAAAAGATCTGTACATACAAAACATGACCTTTCATTTCAGTGCCCATCTATTAAGTTTCCATTCTGGTTTCATCGCATCCAAGATGCATTCGTAACTACTCATGTCGCTGTTGCATACTTTGTTTTAATTGCGGTCTTTAGGGTTTCTCCTAATATGCCTTGGTGTTGCATACTGATTGCATGCAGCATTAAGAATGGCGGGTGTTCACTTTTTTGGAAAAAGTTTTGTGCCTTTCCGGTCCATTTAATCCAGACCTTCAGCCAGCAGTCTTTTCCTATATATCATCTGCTTTAAAAATAAACAAAACGTCGAATTGACCTATTACAAGTTTTTTTTAAGTGAAATCAAAACACTGCTTGCATAATTATTATACATTTTTACTTTTAAAAAACACATTAAGTAGGTATAAAAATTTTTTGAGGTTTAATTCTATGTTGTACATCCACCCAGTACATCATGATCGATCATTTTTCGGCAGATGGATACTTGTATATTCCAAATTTCGCGGAGGGTACCACAGTATTTATAAACCACCGTCCTTTAGCCATCGAGTGGTTAATTGCTATAACAAACTTCCATCTGTTGTTGTGGAAGTTGATAGGTTGAATAAATTTAAGGAGGAACTGGACAAGCATTTGGAGGGAATAGTGTGATTTTTTTTTTTTTTTTTTTTTTTTTTTGGATGATGCCGCATAAGCTCATACACTTGCTTTTTTGCATCACATGCCACTACTACTACTACTACTCCCATAATAAGTGAGAAAAGGCTTGAGTTCGAATCCTATTTACTGAAGGGATTCAAAGTTAGATGAAATAACGCTGTGAAATCTTGGGTTTTTGCCCAGCAAACCGGCCGAAGGTTATATGCAATTATAGACACAATATAGTGATGCCTCCGTGTCAGTTGTTTCGGAGCTTAATACGCATCTAACCTAATTTAACACGTATTTCATATTTCGGCTCAGGGCAATTCATAGCTCTCCACTTACAGGTGAGTGACACAATTTAATCATGATCACCCTGTACACTGGCGTGAATTTTGTTGAAATGGTTAAGGGCTATATCTCAACAACATAAACTATAGAATATGATATAGTGACACAAATTATGCGAATGAACGCAGAAATAAATAATCGAGGGAAGAAGATTAAGGTTATGCTTAGAACGTATGATATCGCAAGGGTTCTTTGGTTGACAGCAACATATAATGAAAAGGCTGCTTTGATTCTAGGTTTTTCGAAAAATAAAGCTAGTAATAAGAGACAGCATGATGACTTTGAGCCAAAAAGCTGAGAAAGGAGAGGAGAGGGGAGGGGGAATATACATGCAAGCAGAAAAACGGGAGTTATTAATAGCCAGAGTTGCAGATCACTGGATAGCAATTAGAAGTACTGTAGTTACTTTGGTAATTCAAATGTTGGAAGGGTGCCCTTTCATGTCAAGGAAAGTCTGAGTAGACCTACGCTTGTGTGTGTGTGTGTGTGTGTGTGTGTGTGTGTGTGTGTGTGTGTGTGTGTGTGTGTGTGTGTGTGTGTGTGTGTGTGTGTGTGTGTGTGTGTGTGTACGCCCACCCGCCCGCTGTAAGCCTAGCGTCTGACCAGCGAGAACCTTTCCCGCTGCCCGATTTGTTACCAGAATATTGCAGATATATAGCTCAGCTTTTAGCGCGGATCACCTAAGTCCCAACCGATAAACGGGTAGCGCCCATTTAGGGACAGAGGCTGGGTAGAGGTTGGGCCCAGGGCCCCAAGTGCGATAGGAGGCCGCAAATTTTACTCATATCGCAATTTTTTCATGTAAACCCCTGGCTTGTGGCTGTGAAGGGTATCGTATACGACGTGTGCATTGTATATACAATAAAGAGTTCTTCTTCTTCTTCTAATTTACTTATATATTTAGATAAAGATTACTTATTTTACAAAAAAGAAAAAATATAAAATACTTATAGAGAAAAAAAATAAAATAAATAAAAATAAACACATATAAGGAGTAAACATTGAATTTACTCCTTGCTGTTAGCCACCGTGAGCGTTCACACTTGTTGGAAGATCTGCCTTCATTCGAGTCTTCCAGTTCTTCGTTTTGTGCTACAGCTGCATGGTTACATGCAGAAAGGATTAATGGTGATGTCGCTTTTGCTTGCATTTTCTATAAGCCACAGAGAAATCTTTTAGTACTTAACGGAGCGCAAATGAAGTGCAAACTGTGTAATTACTAAATGGCCTCTCCGCAAATTGTTCTAGCTCACCCACGTAAGATAGTCACCTTGACAACTCTCGTATGACTAAATTAGCTGAGCTGTTTCCATTATATGAAACAGGGAAGTATATTCAACAGCATAGGTTAGCTAGGAACAGATAAACGAATTCCACAAAATGTTTGCAGTGCCATTTTTGTAATGCCATGTAATGACACAAACCGACACTATTTTTCCACTGTATTTCTTTTGTTTAATTCAGAAACGGTTGCATATGTGAAACAGTGTTCGAGTAGGCGATTCAAGTTGTGTTATTATTACTATTATTACAGCACTGTAATGCTGTAATATTATAGTACTGTATTACAATAATATTATCAAAGCTGAGAAAAGCTAATTTGTTAATGAAAGATAGGGTAAAATATATTATACATGTATAATATTCTAGTAATATTTATTAGTGTTAAAACTTTGAATTTTTAGTATTGTAATTTTTTGTGGTGGCTTTAGTACATTCAGTTCGGCATACTGTGAAGAATAACATATTTTGAGATTCTGAAATTTTGAACTCTATAAATAAATTTACATTATGGTATTTTCAAAATTGTGCTATTTATCAGTAAGATATCACATATTAAATTTTATTATTACAGTTCTTTGTACTATGTAAAAATTGGAGAGAATGGGGTTCTATAATAATCTACTATGGAATATTTATAAAACTATTTTTCGAAAGAGCAATGGATAAAAATCTTTTAATGATTCGCAGTAAAACTGTTAAAAATATTACAAAGTCCATATCGCGCTATTTGAATCTATGTGTGTCAAAAATATACTGTAATGTTGAAAGTTGCATATAAATTGAACGCCACCTCTGCTTCGCTGGCCCTCGTGGTAAGCACAGTTGGTTTTATCATCTTCCCCACACTGGTGGACAGTGATTATACTTACTATACTTAACCACCACGAGAATAATTATTACACGAGGACGGTGATTATACTTACTACACTTAACCACGAGGACGGTGATTACACAAATTGTGATTACTGCAGAACACACAAATTTACATGCATGTTATATACGGCGTAATATGACCCAAGTTGCTGATGCCTTGCTGGTACAACGTATTACCCGATGGAAAGTACGACATCATAGTTCAACGTCCTCCTAACCAACGGCTACATAGTGATACCCTTGGCTATGCAGTGAAATCAGTAGAATGGAAACATTTCCCACTACCATAAATTTTAATCTCTGCTTGAATCCTCCCGACTCCCACTCAAAGTTGACATACTCAGAAAGCAGATTAACTCACAACCTTCCTGAAGAAAGCGTTGGTCACAGCCAAGGTCAATAGAAAACGGTGCACGGTATCCAAATGCGTCCCTTGGTGGTCGATAAAAGTTAATCAATCAAGGGGCACGAGTAAAAGAAGCATGGAAAAGGTATGGAAGAACCCTTAGAAATGGGTAAACAAAGTTGTTCACAACAACAACAACGTCATGCCTTTGAGGATGACATGTTGTGAACAACTTGAAAATTCTGAGAAGCTTGTGAATAGTATACTGTATATTGCATATGTTTTTAAAACGTATACAATATAAACATGTCTTGAATATACCATACTTCATAATAAAAAAAATATTTGTAAACTTTTTATACTGTTAAAGTTTTTACGGAAGGTTTTAGTGTTTGTAAACAATATTATTGCAGGAATTACGATTATGTGAAGTTGAGAAGGTCCGTTGCCCAGATATTGCACTGCTCTCAGGTAGTTTTGCTAAAAGCTTAATCTGGCGGATTTAACAGAGATAATCTGCTATGTGATAATGCCCTGAAACAGGCTGTGATAGCGTCTTTTTAAAAAATCACAAATTAACCACTTGTTGATATCTTTTGTTTGAAAATAGTTCAATTGTGAATACACGGTTTATTCTGCTCTGAGCGATAAGACACTACATTTATAAGAATGTAACTAATCATATTTGCGAATAAATGAGAAAAAGGTACCAGTTGCATGTGTGGTTTGGTTGTGTCTGGTTACTATTATTGTTATTATTTACTGTTGATCGAGGAACTCCTGAACACCCGTGTAGGACGTACTGTCCTACACGGCCGTTCAGATCGGAGCTTTCTGGAATTCCATTTTAAGTGTTCTCTGGGACCTGTTGCTGCTAGTTTCTTATAGAGGTTCTTTGGCACTATGCCGGTGGTTGACACAGTCATCGGGAATTTTTTTATGGAAATCCCAAGCACGAGAGGTATTAGAACGTATAGTACTTAGCACCATGCGTGGGTTGAAGGTTGAGAAGATGAAAGAAGGCTCTTGTTGACATTATTACATTTGCATTTCTGTAGGTTGTAATTTTCAGGAAATACGTTTGAAAGAGAAATTGTTCCAGAAAACAGAAGTTGAAGGAATAAATGAGGAAGAATAAAAGTTTGGTGTGTGAGTTGAAGTTGGACAGTAAAAGGATGATGACTGGTGTGGAAGAGAGAGGTGGAATTATAGAAAAAAAGGCACGCAGCAGATACAGAGCGTTTATGAGACAGAGAGTAGAGACGTTGTTAGAGATGGATCATTAATTAACTAACTTTCCTCTTTTGAATGGAATCTATAAGCCTGAGAGATTTGGGTGTACAACACCAGATATGTGAACAATATTCCATGGTAGGGTACATTTGTGATATCACAGAGTGAACAGTTGTCTGAAAAAAAAAAAATTAACGACGAGAGCGAAAGAGAAACCCCAGTTTTTTAGTTGAAGAGGAAACTATAAGCCTGGGAATCTATAAGCCTGAGAGATTTGGGTGTACAACACCAGATATGTGAACAATATTCCATGGTAGGGTACATTTGTGATATCACAGAGTGAACAGTTGTCTGAAAAAAAAAAATTAACGACGAGAGCGAAAGAGAAACCCCAGTTTTTTAGTTGAAGAGGAAACAGTATGTGTAATAGGCCAATGCCAAGAGAGATTAATTCTAATAGAGATATATGATCTTTCCTAGAAATCGGTGTGCGCAAGTTCGTAAGCATAGGAGTAAAAGGCTCATTTTTGCGAGATATAAGACAGGACTGAATTTTAGAAGGATTGAAATCAACTAAGTTATCGTTGCCCCACTGGAGAATTACCTGAATATCAGCATTTAAGTCACATGTTCATGCACCTGTTTCCACTAGCTCTGCGGTGGTTTGTGTTAATGGGATTCATACCACTGGCTACCTTGTGTAGAATCCACTTCAATTGAGCCTTCTTAACACAGTCCGGTTGGAAATGTTTTCATCTGTGGCCGCAATAAACTCAAACTCAAGAGACTTGATGGCAGGACATAGTAGGGATGAGTTGTGCTATTAGAGCCAGATAGCGGTCTATTCTAGTTGACGTTAGTCCTTGGGCCACCTTGGCCAGCTATTCTTGTGATGGTTCCTGTCTCCTGGTGCTGTTTCTATAAAATTCTATTTATTATGTTCATCTGGAAATGTAATTTAAACTAACCGTGTGTATTGTGTCTGTAAATTGCGTGTGTTCCTGGTCGATTTGCCTGTTTTTCTGGACGAAAAAAACCCACATTTTTTGGAATAAAAACCTTGCGATGTATGCCTATTTTGTTTTATAATTTTGAAATAAACCGGTTAAGTATTTGATAGTTTCATGCATTTTGATTTTGTGATTTGTAAAATAATAGCTAGATGGTACATAAACTACATAGCACACATAAAAGTACACATTAAATATATATTTTTTTTTTATACCGGTCAGATATTACCTTTGATATGCGTGTATTTTTCATTAGCTACGCGTATACTGTGAGCGTAACTGTTTAAATTGTACTAGACTTGTTTTTTTTACTTAAATGGGCTATTCCTGGCACGTTGCCAGCGAGGATAATATCTTAGATGGGTGGATTATATTACACCACATATTAGCTGTCTACTCTTATTGAAATTCAACTAATTGAAGGGAATTTCTCTGCAGATATGGTTGACGGATCATTTCACTCGGTTGCTTGGTAACGGAGAGCTGATGATGTTAGTTGTCTTTGGCAAAGTAGAGGAGATAAAACTAACTTACAGAACCTTCCATTCGCATCCTGTTGAAGCATGTGATGCAAGCTGCATGCCGTTTTTGGTGCCACGTGCGCTGGATACTCAATATTCCTGCCAGAAATTTTTCATGTCTTCCTTAGAATTTGCAGATATCTCTATGGAGTTGGAAACGCTTTTGAGAATCTCCTGATATTTTCTGGAAAGTCATTGCGATTCAGATTGTTAGAAAAACTCATCCTTTGCCAACGCTCGAACAAGTGTGTCTTGAATTGTCTGTTTCCAGAGATGTGCGGAGTGATTTATTTTGCAAATGTGACAGTTGGCAGGGTCTCCAATGTTCTTTTCCAGTTTGGCGCATATTCGTTTTTTTTATTTTGATTCTCCTACACCTACAAATGTATCCTTTCTTTCTCAACAAAAAACAGTATCTCTGTTAGCGCGACTTTACAAAATAAATGGTTTTGAAATTAATATTTTTCTGAAGTCGCCAAGTTAGGAAGAATGAATGACTGATAACAACAAGCGAATCGCCCATACAAATACGACATCGAAAATGTTGCTCAGAATGTATGCCAGAGCACTTCAAGCGGAATACTGTATAGTAAAATTTTGAGATAATAAAATTAAAATTAAAGCGACACATATTTGATGGTTATTATTAAATACCTGACGTGTGCTTCAGTGTATTTCCAGCTATTTGAAATAGCAGTCAAATTTTCGATTGGATAGTATAGAAACATCCTTAAGCTGAGCAGGAATGTACAGCTTAATTATAGCTGTGGAGGTTTGGTTATCAGGCATCATCAGCCATCGTTACTTGTTTCAAAAATTCATGTGAGCTGCACATGGATTTCGGTAGAGATAAATAAAAGAATGGAAGTGTGTTCCACCCCTCCCTTTCGTGATTGGATTATTCGACAAAACAATTCGCGCGTCTGTATACTGTGCCCGTATTTCCGCGTATTCTTCTGTTAGCTGGATGAAAATCCGGATTTCCGGGATAAAAACCACGTACTTATGAAAACGGTCGTTAGAGTTCGCCGCGTCATTAATGGGATTTGAATTTAGGCCTTTTCCCTACGTTTTGAGAGGATGGTATTATTAAATACTGCCCGCGAGTGCCGAATGAAAGTTAAACTATCAAGTAAGCAGAGAGAGAGAGAGATTGTACAATTTCGAAGTGATATTCCAAGCGATGGTATTCGAAGCGATTGTATAGTTAACCCGAATGCATTGCCCAGAAACTGAAGTTTGAGGAAAGCAGTGTCATTATATGCACTGCTTCTCGAGGCCTGGAATAGGCTGTAACATCTGGATCCATCTGGGAAGTGATGCTCATTGATATTTTTTGACAGTTCCGTGATAATTACTTTAAGTGAGTTATCTATAAATGATTCTGTTATATATATCGGCATGGTAACACTCCAAATCACGCAGGCTTGAGGGCACCCACTTTGAGGTAAATGACTGTGTAGATTTGGCCTCGGCAACAGTGATTGTAACCTGAGGTCTGTGAAACATCTTGAGTAATTAGTTGGAATTCTGGATTAGGGCATCACCAACATACCTGTCTTCGACTGTGCAACTGATTATTGCTTTGAAGGTGAAAGAGTGCAAAAGCCAGTTCTTAAAGCCCAACTTTTTTGAATAAATATTAATATTAATTTTCTTTAAATAATTGCACCAATTCCTTTCTTTCTCTGATAAATGTAAACCTCACTAATGTTTCTGTAATGTGATTATGATTATGATCTAACTATTAATAATTTGAGGAAGGCAAGTTCATAAAAGAGAATGTTAATTCAGTGTTCCATTGTGCCATGTAGTCGTTGATTTTTTTTTTTTTTTGAGTATGCGGTTGTAAGATGTTTATTGGAACCTCAGGGCTCGGGACGTTACAGTGACGAAATGAATAGATACTCAAGTGATGACTTAACATCCCATTTAAGTTATATTGTTCACCAGCAACGTTAGCTGAATAACACAAATATTTCTCATTGAAGTAGTTCGGTAATTATTATGTCCCCTTCTGGGTATATCAATTAACGATAAAAATGTGCCAGCTGAAAGGATAATGCCTCTCGAGACGACAACTTGTATCGAAGACATAGGCGGATTCAAGCTGCCACGAAAATGAACATCGTCATTTGCTTATATGGTGACCATATGTCATTAGAAGGATGCACAGTATTTTGATACAGCGACATCAGTTTGTCTTAAACTCTTGTCCGTTTTAGCTTCGATTTTCTGCGTTCGCCCCCCTCGAAATGTGGGGGTAGTGGGGAAGCAGGCGCAAATACTGGCGAAACCAAATAGCTTCACTGGACCAGAGGAAAGTGAAGTTTTAAATCTTGCTACTCCAGACTCCGTGAAAATTGCACCAATGAGAGATTTTGATGAAATCTGTGAATATAGAATATGTTATGGAGGATGATGGATTACGATTATGGGGGATAGTGAGGCGCGATTATAAAAATGGTGAGTAGTTTATAGAGAGCTGAGCTCACAGAAAATACTGTGAGCCCAGCTTTCTTTCTTACACGTGATTTTCTGTCTGTCACAGAAAATCACTATGTAAAATAAATGGAAATGGAGAGAAGTACAAGTCACACAGCTTTAAGAGACTGTAATGACCACACGCACACTGAAACAGATTAGACATTGCCAGGGAAGATGGGGTGCCTCCGTAGCCAGGTGGGCAGGAGCAGCAGTGCGTAGCACACGCTTCTTGATTAGACCGGGGTTCGAGCCCGTGACCACCAGATACGGAGGATGCGAAAAGGTCAGGGAATGACCACCGCATATCCCCGGAGCAATATGGCCTTAGTTGCTAATGCTCCTAAAACACCAAATAACAACAACAACAGCCAGAGAAGATAGCATTCAAAATATAGGTTAACTTAAAAGTAGGAATATTAATATATCAGCAGAAGGACAATGCATAATTCATTCCCCAGTGGAAGTAAGATGCAGCCAAACGACCCATAGCAGTATTGTCTGACGAATTCAAACTCTGTAGAAACTTGTTGCTTCTAACGTATTGATAACAGTTATAATTTATCGTTAATTCCTTCCCCATACGGATCTGTATCCGCTTCCTTAATATCGTGGTGACCTTCGAAAGCGACAGAAATTCCTCCTCGTTACCGGATCAGACGAGTTTTGCATGAAAAAAGAGCGCATTGATTTTCCATTAGGCCTAAAATAAAACACCGAAGATGTTAATATCTCGCCAAGTAAACGTGAGTTTGATCCACCCCTTATTTCGCACTTACCAGTTTTCCCCTTCATGGGTTCGTTATTGAGAGGATAATAATAAACCCTCCTACGGGGACATTGGTAACTGTTTCAATTGATTTTGCCATTAGGACAGACACAACTCTCATTGAACACTCAAAAAACTCCTGTTCGGCAGGGAACTGATTCTGCATGATATGGAGAACTGCAAGGAAAACACACATTTAACTTAAAAGTGAAACTCAGATTATAAATTGCATATGCAAACTAGCTACTTATGGTAAACATCATTATCAAAACTATTGGCACACGTCAAAACGAGAATCGGACGTGCCAGCCTGTCTTCCATTGTTCCGTTCATAAAATGCTTAGCTGTGGGCTAAGCACTAAATCAGGTTATCAGGCTCAATGTATTTTGTCTGCCTAATTAGTATTAAATGGCTAAATGATGCAAGGAAACTATTTCTGCATCCACCAAAAAAAAAAAAAAAAGGAGTGGGGGGAATAAAAAACTCTATCACCCATACCTTCCTTGTCGCCAAAAAGTGGCGATAGGGATGGTATGGGTGATGGAAATTCAATTTGCTGTGAAATTCTTTACCCAAATTTCAATTTGCTTTGAACTTTACCATCGTCTCCCTCTCGACTACTGTGGCAGGCAGTTTATTCTGGTGATCTACAATACGCTGCCCGAACGTACACTTCTTGAGATCGAGCCTTCTGTCACTCCCCAGTAACAGTCTCCCCTCCTCCGCTGTTTTTCTCTGTTCTACCATTGTAAAAATATATTCCTCTTCTATTCATTTACTGATTTCCTTCAGGACCTTAAATGCCACCATACGATTTCTTCCTATGAGCTTTATTTTGAGGTACCACAGGACACGCCACTACCATGACGTTACAAAACCCTTCACGGCACCAAGCCAGGAGTTACAAGATGTCTAGTTGCCAAGCTTTGCAGTACGCACCTAAACCGTTCTTCATATAGACCTAGCTTAGCACTTCTCTAGGTGCTCTGTGTTTCTTCAGATGTGGCCTCCAGAACTGAATATAATGTTCTAAATGCGGTCGTACTATCATTTTATACAAAATTTGTATAAAGGAATAATTGTTTTCCGTACTACCTAAGGTCCTGTATGTTATAAGAAGGATAGTGTGTGCCATTCTAGTCACTTGTTTATAATGTATTGAAAATTCATGTTTGTTTGAATCGCAACTATTCAAGTATTTTCTCTTTCTAAACCACTTTTAACTCCAGTTCCTCTAGCTTGTAACTTGTTCCCATGGGCAAACCTTACATTGAGAAGCTCTAAAGTTCATTTCCCATTTTTTTAATACAATTCGGCAACCGATCTAAGTCATTTTGAAGCAAAATGTCTTGGTTATGTCGTTTACCATCCTTCCTACTTTTAAATCATTTGCAAACTTTCGCACCTTCTCCTACACTTCCTCATCAATGCCTTTAAGAAAGTGAAAAAATAGAAACGGCCCCAGTACTAATCCCTGAGGGACTCTACTTTCTACACCTTGTCCACCCTGAGAAATATCCATTTGTGGTTATTTTCTGTGTCCTCTTTTAACCAGCCGAACTATCTTATCGTTAATCCAAGTTTTCTTTAATCTAAATTGCCTTCCATGAGGAACCGTATGAAAAGCTTTACCGAAGTCAAAGCAAATAATGTCAAAATTGTTTCTTGCATCCAACTATTTTATGACTCCACATAATAATTAACTAGATTGGCCAGGAAAGACACCCCTCTACAAACCCATGCTTTAATCTCCTTTATGAACCCATGTTGTTAGGGGCACCATTCATATCGAGATGAACCTGTATTATATTCTTAATCACAGACTCCTTGATCTTTCCGAACCACCGAAGTAGACTCACTGGTCTATAGATGCCCATCACGTCTTTCGCAGCTTCTTCGTAGAGTAAGCAGACGATAACGCTTCTCCAGTCCAGGAGGATCCTCCTAAATTATAATAGTGATCTCATTAACGACCCCAACGGATTGATGTCCATACGGTGTTTTTCATAATGTTCTGAAGTGATGTTTGAAACAATGGTAGTAGTCACGCGACACAACACACAAACAATTGGGGCATTTTGAGCGTCCAAGGCGACAGAATATGCAATCCACAAATTGTACAGTGTGTGTGGCAAGTCGAGTAGTCCAGTGATATGTAGCATCTTTGTGAAAGATGCTACCTATCACTGAGTTGCAACACATGTATCTTATTAAGAATTTGTAGAATAATCTGGAACGATACATCCAAAATGGGTCGCCCCA
The DNA here is from genome assembly GCF_048544385.1 of Mastigoproctus giganteus. Classification (NCBI taxonomy): domain Eukaryota; kingdom Metazoa; phylum Arthropoda; class Arachnida; order Uropygi; family Thelyphonidae; genus Mastigoproctus; species Mastigoproctus giganteus. The sequence goes on from NC_143581.1 coordinate 231,300,964, forward strand.
ACCGATGACTCCGAGAGATCTTGAGATCACTTTTGAATAGGAATGGCATGCGGTACACACCAAATCGAATTCATGCTGTGCAGTAAGTAAACTAGTCATGAACTCTAATGGAGAACCTGCGTACTGCTTGATATTTTGCTAATATATTCTGGTACGTTAGGGTAGATTATCTTTTCATACTTATTTATTAATAAGTACAGTATGTGAGTAATTGTTTTATTTGCAGCAAAACAACTGTGACTAGTAAATTTACTCCTCTGTACTTCTGCTTTCTTACATATTTCATACCTATTTACAAAAGATTGTGGTAAATATGATTATTTAATTTAGTATACGAGGTTCTTTCTTTCTTTTTTTTTTTTTTTTTTTTATGAAAACCCCAAACACTAGAGGTATTAGAACGTATAGCACTTAGTACCGTGCTTGGGCTGGAGGTTGAGAAGACGAAAGAAGATATTTATTGACATTAGACTTGAACTTCTGTACACGGTAATTTTCAGGAAATACATATGAAAACGGCAGTTGAATGTTCCAGAAAACGGCAGTTGAATGAATAAACGAGGAAGATGAAAAGTTGGTTCTGTGAGTTTGAAGTTGGACAGTATATGGATGTTGGCTGGTGGCGGCACGTGTTGGGACTGTTTTGAAAGAGAGAGCGGGAATTATAGAAGTCAATTCAGAAGAACAGTGCTCATGGAAATATCTGTAGAAAAGGCATGCAGCAGAAACAGTACGTCTATGAGACAGCGAGTGAAGACATGTGGACATGTGTATATGTAAGGGCGGCACCTAGAACGTTTGTTCAACTCCGCCTCGTATCTCTGTGAAGTACAGTATCACTGCAAATGGGCCAGATATGTGTGTGACGTACGTTTGTGTGTATTATGTGTGTGTTCTGTTGTTATGTTCTGGCCACTTGGCTACCCAGAAGCATCAGTCGCCTGGACAGATGATTCTGGGTACTCGTCCACACCACGGGAAGGTGGGCCAGTCCCAGAAAAACACGTACTGTCTCAAGAGAGACTCTGACCCACCTAGTGTTGCCAGAAGGTGGAACAGATTCCTCTGGGGGCCCATTCCAGAGGGAGGAGATAAAGACAGAAGAGCCCAAAAAAAAAAAATAAATAAATAAAAAAAAAAATAAAAAAAAACCACCCGTGGTGCAGTTAGGGAAAAAAAAAAAAAGAAAAAAAGAGTAAAATAGTAATAATAAATTAATTAATAAAAAATATATATATTAAATAATAATGATAAAAAAACAATAATAAAAAATAGAGAAATAAAAAGAAGAAGAAGAAAAAAGCAATTTAATTAAATTGGCTGCACTAGAGTGAGACCTCAAGGCAGAGCGCGTGAAAAAAAAAAAAAAATTAATTAAAAAAAAAAAAAAAAAAGATATATAAAAATAATAATAAAAAAAAAGGAATAAAAATAATAAAATAAAAATAAAAATAGAAATAAAAATAATAAAATAAAATAAATAAATAAATTGGCTGCACTAGAGTGGGAACTCGAAGCAGAGCGCGTGAAAAAAAAAAAAAATAAAAATAAAATAAAAATAGATATAAAATAAGTAAATAAATTGGCTGCGCTAGAGTGGGATCTCAAGGCAGAGCGCGTGAAGAACAAATTAAATAAATAAGAAAAATAATAATTTAATAAGAATAAAGAAAAGAATAGTTTGATTTAGAAAATAAAGAAGAGAAAAATAAATAAAATAAAATAAATAAATAATTGAATGAAATGAAATGAAAATGAATGAATAAATAAACTGGCTGCACTAGAGTGGGAACTCCAGACAGCACGTGGAAAAGAAAAAAAAAAAAAAAAAAATGAAGAAGATGGTGGCATGCGAATATAGAACTCTTTAAGTCACTGAAGAGGTATTGTTAGGTGCAGTAACAACTATGTAGCTCTGCTTCCTGCGCTTAAAGACTTCGGATGCATAGGATTGTAATGCCTTTAGATTGTCAGGTGTTTGGAGTAGAGGCTCTGGTTGCTGTTTTGAGATACCTGGCACAGCCTGCAGCAGGGTCCTTCTTAAGTCATCGTACAACCTGCATTCGAAAAGAAGATGTTTCCAATTCTCTGAACTGCCGCAGAAACAGCGATCTGTTGGTAGCAAACCCAGTTGATGTAACTTTTCGTTGAGGGACCCGTGTCCGGTAACCAAGTAGGAGGATTCCAAGGTGAGAGAAAGCCAGGTCTTTACCGTTTTCAGGGTTGTGAAAGTAACATCAGGGAGGAATTTTCTGGTAACGGAGCCTGTGTGTGAGGTGTTCCATCTAGACTGCCAAATGTTGATGAGTTCCTTGTAACAGCGAGCTCTTTCTGCTTTGGGGTCAGTATTGAGATTTAGTTCTAGGCCCTGTATCTTCGTTGGTATTTTCTTTTTAATTCTGAAGTTAAGCCCTCTGAAGATAACAAATAGATCAAGCGGCAGAGTGCCAGCTATCACCTGGATGGCAGCTGTAGACACTGTTCGGCATAATCTGTGCGTGGCCAAGAGCATAGCACGTTGAATGGAGTTGACCTTGACTTTCATATGTACTCGTTGAACCCGGTGAAACCACGCTCCTGCTGCGTAAGTCACAATGGGGATGAAAACAGCTTTATAATACAGAGAGAGTGTTTTGTTGGAGAGTCCCCAGTTGCTCTTGGAGATCCTCATGATTGCAGCTGAAAATCTTTTCGTTTTGACCCCTAGGTATTGTAGATGTGGAAGGAAGCTCAGCTTATGGTCAATGATCACCCCTAGGACTTTAGCCTGTGTCAAGAGACTCTGCTAGAGATGAGTCATTAATTAACTTACTGCCCTCTTCTGAATGGAATCTAGAAACCTGAGAGAGGTTTTGGGAGCACCGCCACAGATGTGGGAAAAATATTCCATGGTAGGGTGTATTTGCGATTTGTACAGAGTGAACAGCTGTTGGGAAGAAAAGTAACGCCGAGAGCGAAAGAGAAAACCAAGTTTTTTAGATGCAGCGGAAACAATATTTGTTTCTGCTTGTGCCAAGAGAGATTAGAGGTCAGGGTAATCCCCAAAAGTGATATATCATCTTGCCTAGAAATCGGAGTGTCACCCAAAGGTGACACTCCGATTTCTAGGCAAGATGATATATCACTTGAAGAGAATCCTTTTTGCGAGAGATAAGACAAGACTGAGTTTTAGAAGGATTGAAATCAACTAAGTTGTCTTTGCCCCACTGGAGAATTACCTGAAGATCGGCATTTATGGAATGGTAGCAGATATTCGAGAGGTTGAAGCTGATTGAGCAGGGCAAGGTTTCTCGAACTGGAAAGTGGAATGCAATGTGCTATCATAGGAATAACTATGGATAGGATTTCCAGTCAATGGAAGAAGGTCATGAATATACAAGAGAAAAAGGTGGGGGAAAGAGCTGAACCTTGGGGGACACCAGTATTAGTGGAGAAGTTAGAAGACAGAGGGCCATCTACCATTACCTTCAATGAGCGGTCAGCGAGAAAACTCGAGAACCAATTATAAAAAAACAGTTGGCAAACCATAAAATGGAAGCTTGTTTAGAAGACCTTTATTCCAAACGCGATCGAAAGCCTTTGAGATGTCAAGAGCAACTGCTTGTGTTTCACCGAACTTTTCCATTGAATTTGTCCATAAATGGGTAACATAAGCCCGAATATCACCAGTGGATCGACACTGACGGAATCCATACTGGCGATCGTTGATCAGACGGAAGGTTTCTAGGTAGTTAAGAGTTGGTGGTTAATTGTTTTCTCCATTACTTTAGAAAGAGTAGACGTAATTGCAATGGGACGATAATTGGATGGGAGGGATTTGTCACCCTTTTTGGGAACTGGCTGGATATGAGCAAATTTCCAAGCAGAAGTAAAAACACCTTTAGCATAAGAAAGTGAAAAAAGGCGGCAAAGAACAGGAGTAAGTTCAGGAGCACAGGGTTTTGAGAACAAGTGGAGAAATACCATCCGAACCTGGAGCTTTCTTAGCATCAAGATTCATCCAAAATCCTTCTGACATCCTTTTGACGGAAGACCACAGGAGGCATTGAATGGAGCGTGCATGTCATGGATTGTATTAAAAATAATGTTGAAACTTAATGGGTATTCAGTGCTACCAGTTCCGAAATAGTCGCCTTGAGCCTGCAAGTATGCAGTCTCAAGGGCACTATTTTGTGATGTCCTTCGGTATCCTGTTTTGTGATGTCCTTCGGTATCCTGTTTTGTGATGTCCTTCGGTACGTGCTTCGATTTTTCTTGGATCTCTGAAATGTCATGAAATCTTCCCCTCCCCCTTGTAAGTGATTTACGAATATGTAAAATTCAAATTTACACTAATTTCATTCCTGGTACAACATAGTGCTGGTTCCGAGGGGGGGGAGGAAATAATGAAGTATAGGATCTATAAAATTATAGAGCAAATTCAGTATTTAAAATTCAAGATTCAAGGCTGCATAAAGTTACAAAGGCATGAGAATTGATGTGTGTGGGATAAAGATTTTAGTCCATTTACAGCTGTAGCAGAGTATATTATTCTTCAGATATGCTTTTTCTGTAGTGTTTGTCATCACGTAGCAGTTCTCTATTAATTTCTATTGTGCTGAAAAAATTCAGAGTATTTGAACGGCACATATGATGTAGACTCGAAAGATGTGGGCGTGTGTGTGTGTGTATGTAAAGGGTGGCACCTGGAACGTCTGTTTAACTCCGCCTCTTGTCAATGTAAAGAACAGAATAAACTGTAAAAGGGCCAGAAATGTGATTGTTGTAGGTTTGTGAGGTTGCTAATGACCGCAGCAGTTGTCGCATTTTGCTTTCTGGAAAAGTGACCATTCCGTTTATGTTAAGAAATTCCAGTTTCCTCGCTAGCAGTTTTGCGAGCGTCTGGATATTTTGGTGGCAATAGCAAACTTCCACAGTGTAACTTCCAATGTTGTATAAAGGAAAATCGCTTTAGAATTACAGAAAATCTACTGGCAGGTGCTCGAAGTGACACTCATGCAGCGTTATCGATGTACGTAATTGAGAAGGTCAAGACAACTGTGATCTTGGGTTATTTGAGAAGGAAATAGGACGCCCAAGAGGCGTCTCGGAAGGAAACCCTGTGTTAATCCCAAGTAACTCAAAATCACTGTGGTTCTTGACTTCAATTACTGTTTTCCGTTTACATAAATCTGAATGTTATTTTTCTTGCATTAGTTGGTGAAAGAGATTTTATACTGTTTTAGAGGTATTTTTTTGGAGACCAGTAGTACTAATAATACTAGCTTTATATTTGCCTGTCTGAATAGGTGAACAGTTGAAAGTCGTCTGCGTACGAGAGGATATTCTGATTCGTGGGAAGCAGCAGATCAGTGGCAATCTCGAAAAGAATAGCATAAAACGTTGTAGTACCCATTGTTAACAGATAATGCCGGTTGAGTTTAGCATTGAGCACTGCCAGTAGATTTCCTGTAATTCTGAAGTGATTTTCGGCGATGCGTAGGAGAGCCAAGACGGAGATTTTTTCTTAAGTAGATTTAAGTATTGGGAAAAGAAGGTTTTTAGGACGTTTGTAATACGCACCAATGTCTTGGAAACTTCGGCCGGTCTATAGCTAAAGCAGTGGTCCCTGGCCAAAGCAGTATCTGTTAAGTATTGATTTTTGAACTATTTTGAGCAGGTTGCAGTTTATTGATATTGTTTGCAAGTCGTCTGATGAGTTTAATTTGCTGTTTTTGGTATTAATCTAATGAAGTGCTCTTTCCAGCTTTTGGGCGGTTTTGCAGAAACCAGGAAGGTTTCATTAAAAATATGCGTTATGAGGTCAATAACGCATATGTTTATGAGGTCAATAACGCACATTACATAGTTTGATGTTATAAAGGGGAATCTATCTGTCTCCTGTATACTCTTATTATGAAGCTTTAGAGAATGCTCAGAGATTACAGTAATCAGGAGGCGAGTCCTATTCGCCGTTTCCAGAATGAAGGTATTAAATTTTGTTGGTCTGTGTTTAAGCTACCAAGTAGTGTTGGTATTATGATGTATGTGAAATTCTTATTGCGATTTCCGTAAAATCCTTCTTGACTGTTGTTTGTTGGCGAACATTTTATAATGGCCTTAACTCCACGATAAATAGAGTCAAGTTAGTTTTTGGTGCGTTTCTGTTCTTTGCCATTTTTTGAAGTAGAAATACTTGTTTCGAAGAAAATTCTTGTGTAAGTTCTTTGGAGAACTAAAATTTGGTCCATTTACAGTTCTTATTGTTCTGCTCTATTCTGAAAGACGCTGCTGTTAGAGTATCGAGATGTGATACTCAGCTGTTGACAGTGTTATTGGGTGTCGTATGATTGATGAGACGCCAATCAGTTTGTTTTAGATCACTAATTCTAGATGATGTGAAGTATGGTTCAGAACGGCCCATGCTTACGAGAAATTCAAACGCAGTCGCGTCGTGATCTGAAATGAAACGAAAAAAACCTGGGAATAGGAGACTGACTTGAGGAAGTTTATGGTAAATTAGATCTAATTTTTGTTTATTTCTTTATTCAAGTTCCAAGCCTAAATCTCGCGTAGTGTTGTGCAAATAGTTTTAGTATTCTTGAAGTAATGACACGTTGAAGTCAACAACCGCTGGGATGGTGTTTTAGTTAGAATGATCGATGCTAACATTTCGGCTCTGGTGTCTTTGTTGTGTCCAAATCGGACTTAGATAATATCTATTTGAAAAGTGTATGCCCTCCATTTGGTTGCTGTGCAGATAGCTTTGGAATTTTCGGTTTTGCAGTGCATACCAAGGAAAGCAAAATCGAAAACTTCGAAGCTATCTGCATGACACTCAGAAGAAAAGAAGTTTAGTTTTGGAGAACAAGAGAAAATCGCTGGAAGCTGAATCTCTAGAATGTAAAGTGAAGGACCAAAACCATGTTACTCTTGGCCAGAAAGTGCCAAGACACATTTTTTCCAAATATTTTCTTAGTACATCTTCCTGTAACCGCTGTAGAACTTCTTCGTAAAACTGCTGATTGACAATTACGTTTAAGAAACAAATTCTTGATGCACAATCTCATTAGTGTCGATCCATTTGCTCGTTACATTCGAATGTACCTGCTTACGCCATCTAGAATATACAACAGTTTCTAGAAAAGTGCTGTGTCTTGTATTCTGTCTATCTTGTGAACTCCTCTGATCATTTGGTCGTCCCGGAGTATAAACAGAAAATTTATTTATTTATTTTAAAAGAGCAACATGGGTGACCATCCCTCCCCCTTCAGTTCTACTGCTTGAGATTTCTTTTTATCGAAACTATAAATTGCACTGAAACTGCGGTGATTTCCTTACGGTTAGAAGCTCCATTAAAAAATAACAAAAATGCGGCAGCGAAGTCTTCCGTGACAGTTTAAGGTGGTAGATGGTAATAGTACCGTCACCACCTACAGTTAGTTTAGATATCTGGGTTCGGTTCCTATGAATGGGCGGGAAAATTTTCTAAAATCCTCCTCAGTCAAATTTATAGTTAGCTGATCTCAGGCGGAGTGAGTAGAGTTGTTCCCTATACGTTATTCCGGCTTTTCATTTCATCCAACATGCAAATCGGCAAAACAGAGTTCCAGAGAAAGAGAGAAGAATTCCACCCTTTACTCTAATACTGAAGTGCATAATGGTTTAATATATTTGGAAAAATTCCCTTAAAATAAATAAATTTTTTTCTTAAGAAAGGCATTAAAAGTTATTCCCAGAGTAGGCTTGACTCCTGAGCTTTTCGTATGTGCCATCATATTGTATTCTAAATTCATTGAACTGTTATACGCTATAATTCATCGTAATAATAATCTAGGTTTCAGATAGGCACCAGTTTGTAGGACTGCAAGGCTGGGCATTATGTAGTTTGCAGTGACCTACCAGGTATGCTTTGGTCAGCCACTGTCGATTAGCGAATAATGAATACGTCCCCAGTTGTTTGTGTTCTAGATGTTGCTGAGACTTCGTGGAGATCCTGCGAAATGACTCGTATCACGTGACTGTCGAGATATCGAACCGCACACCTTATAGGTTTCCACCCAATTCAGCACAATTTGAGCTATCAACCCCGGTCACGTGCTGCGAGAAATGCTGAGGTAGCAAATTCGCCAAAGAAAGAGTAGAACTCATCATTCTCAATAGCTCAGTGATGGCTAAAAGAACTTGAGCCAGAAGGGATTTTCAGTCATCTAAATTGATATTTAGCGATGCGGCAGTAACTGGAATTCAATGCCTACGGGCCTCGCACTTTAGACAAGCTTGTTCATAACTTGAGGATCAAGTCTCGTAGATAAAGAAGAGGAGAGAAGCTCGCAGATAAAGGAAGAGAGCGCTGTTTAAAGCGCTACATGAAAAGCTCTCCTCCCAAGAACCTTAATTTCGCCCAAAAAAAAAAAAAAAAAAAAAAAAAAAACGAAAGCAGGGTGTTATTGAAAGCAACGTTCAAACTCTCCCGAGTGGTATTTTCCTGTACTACCCGATTGCACCAAATTTCATAAATGGGAAATATACCATTTATGAAAAATTTTTATGTCATATGCGTGTGTGTTTGTGCGCATCATTCGCGTGAAGATAGCGCATACATAAAACTCTTTTCTTTTCTTTTTTAAGTCTATTTACATTTTAGATTTCAAATTTCCCCTCGTGGATTCTGCAGTAGCTGGGAAATAAATTAACAATGTCTTTAAATGAAATGTTTTCTTCGCAGGTGTTATCCATCAAGAAATAGACTATTCAAACACTTTATACCACGATAAATGATTTTAGTAAACGATCATCACGTTAAAACCCTTTAACAGATCCCAATTCTCCTGCATAATGAGTAAGAACATGGATTACAAATTAGCCTTTCTCTAATTGCTGGCGCCATGTTGTAAGAGGCGTTTCCAATCCAATGTCTAGCGTTCTCACAGCCTCCCTTTCCTCAGCACCTCCTCGCTGTTCTCCATTACTTTCTCTACATTTCATAGATACTGAGGATGAATATAGAGCATTATCCCAGTTCGCAAAAGACCTCTTCGTCAGGAGAAGGACATTAATCACCATCTACAATGACTGACATCAAGTACCACTATTGGAACACCAGCCAGCACAATGTAAAGGCTGAAACTAAAGATGAGGGACACAAGCACAAGGACGGAGCTTGCCCCATGAGTAAAGAAACTTGAAAACAGAAATGCAGCAATAGCCGCCAATAGCCATATGGCGATCTGAAGAGGGCACTCTAGTCCCCTTTACCTTTATACCTACTTCCTTGGGGGGAGGGGGACATTTTCGTCCTCCCCTCTTCTCCACCCTATATCTTCTACTCTGGTGGGACATGGGCATGCCCCACTGAAAACTGGGGTTACCTACTCTATTGGCCCCATATTTCTGTCTTTCTCCCCCCAGCCTTCTGCCTCCCCCTCTCTATCTATACGCTAGCGAAAGCCCTACACACCAAAAACTTAACATGTCTAAATTACCTTATGCCCATAAAAGTCCATACACTTTTAAATCTCTGGCTTTTCCAGTCAACTGGTTCACCCACAATGTAAACTACGCAGAGATGGTGGGAACCCCTGGTGCCGTTTGACCCTAAACACAATTTACACTTTACACTTTACTTTCTCTACCACCCCATATATTTCGCCTGGTGAGGCATGGGCATGCCTTACTGACCACCTGGGGTTGCCTTCCCTATCTACCCCATACTTCTGTCTTTCCCCCGAGTCTTCAGTCTCTTTCCCCTACTCTGACTAATACGTCAGCGTAAACGCCACACAACTAATCAAAATTAACCAGTTCTAAACTGAAATGTGAACCATATTAACCTCTCCTGGCTTTTCTAAACTTAAGTGCCCCGTTTTTTTTTTTTTTTTTTTTTTTTTTAAGGTCCTAGTCACCGAAATCTCAGGAAATTAGGTGGCAGGACCTGCCAGAGTACATATAAGCTATTGGGTTCCTGGTCTGCCTCCACGGGGCCCTAGTTGGGGCGTAGCGGCTAAACGACCAGAAGAACAACTGTACACGACACTAAACGATCCAAGACCCACACACTTTTAAATCTCTGGCATTTACAGCGAACTGTAACACACCACAATGTAAACTACGCGGAGATGGGGGAAACACACTTACACTTACTCTCTACAGCAGGTGTGGCAGGACAGGTGGGAAGAAACAACCAAAGGAGCAATCACCCACAAGTTCTTGCCGCAACTTGAAAAAATCTATCCAAAATCGCCCACTTGGTTCTTTCCGGGGTTGCAAACAACATACTTGCTAACTGGACACGGCCCCTTTAATGCAAAGTTAATGGACTTCGCCCTTATAGAGGACCCAAGCTGTACATGTGGAGAGATAGAAACCTGGGAACACCTCATGTACGACTGTCCGCAATACGAGGATCTCAGGTGCATTTTAATCACGAGTATAAGATACCTCCCCAGAGGGCAAGAGTTTCACCTACTTGATTCAGAGGAGGAATACAGAGCCCTAACCAACTTCGCTCAAGAACTCTTCTCAAGGAGAACGCTAAATGCATTACACCAGGAGTGAAGACGACCAGCCAGATAACAAATCAAAACAACATCCTTTCAGACACACCCCGGAATGATAATTATGTGGAAGCTACTAGCTATCTACCAAGAAACCCTGCCTATGTACCAACAAATATGAGACCTAAGTGAAACTGACAAATATACTAACTGAAGATAGAGAACCAAAAAAAAAAAAAAAAAAAAAAAGACATTCACTTTGGACGGGACACTGTCCCACGAGCGACTCTACTACCGGACATGATCTTATGACTACACTACGACTGATGCAGCCTCACTGCCATGTAGCCAAATGGCGATCCCTACCAGCTCCCTTGCCTCGTACCTTTTTCCTATGCCTGGCAAGGGGGAGTACATAGTCTTCCTGTTTCCTCCCTCCCCTATCACCCCATATATTTCGCCTGGTGAGGCATGGGCATGCCTTACTGACCACCTAGGGTTGCCTTCCCTATCGACCCCATACTTCTGTCTTTCCCCCCAGTCTTCAGTCTCTTTTCCCTACTCTGACTAATACGCCAGCGTAAATACCACACAACTAATCAAAATTAACGATTTCTAAACTGAAAACTGAACTATTTTAGCATTAGTAGCATTAGCATTAGTAGAGGCATTTGATGCAAGAAAGCAAGCTTATGCAGCATCAGCCAAAAAAAAAAAAAAAAAAAAAACCCACTTCCACTTCACCCCTCTGTTCGTTCAAAATACCTGTCCAGCTGAGCCTTAAACTTATTTAGGCTATCAACCTCCACCACAAGGGATGGAAGTCTGTTCCACCAACCAACCACCCGCTGGCTAAAGGCAAATTTCCGCACGTCTATCCTACATCTGTCTTTCCTCAATTTGAATTTATGCCCTCTCAGGTGATTTTTCTGAGCTAGAGGAAGAATCCCATCAGCATTGAGCATGCTTAAACCATTTAAGGCTTTATACACCTCTATCAGATCACCTCGCTGGTGCCTAGTCTCCAGACACTGTAATTTGCAAAACTTAAGCCTTTCTTCGTAGGAGCACCCCTTTGTTCCATTCACTAATCTTGTTGCCCTTCTCTGTACTCGTTCCAGCAGCTCTACATCCTTCTTGAAATGAGGCCTCCAGGCCTGTATACAGTACTCTAGGTGTGGCCTGACCATTGCCTTATACAATGGAATAATCACCTCCTTATCCCTGCTGGAAAAATTCCTGTATATCATTTACAATACTCCATGAGCTACTCTTGCAGCCCGTCTGCACTGCTCAGAGAACTTCATATCTGCCTGCACAACTACCCCCAAGTCCCTTTCATTCTCTACCACTGTCAGTGTAGTACCACAGAGTTGATACGTTGCTCTGGGGTTGCTGTTTCCCATGTGTAGTAGTTTACATTTGTCAATGTTAAACTTCATTTGCCACCTCTCAGCCCATCTGCTCAACCTTTCCAGATCCTGTTGCAGCAGCATAGTGTCAGTAGTGTCCTTGACAACCCTGCCAACCTTTGTATCATCTGCAAACTTGGACATTAAGCTTGATATACCATCATCAATATCATTTATAAATACAGAAAACAATAATGGACCCAACACTGAGCCCTGAGGGACTCCAGTAATAACATTAGTCCACGATGAGCAGTGTCCATTGATTACCACTCTCTGTCTTCTCCCCTCAACCACCCCTTTATCCATAGCAGCAATTTGCCTCCAATGTCACACTGCTCCAATTTGTGTAGCAGTCATCCATGTGCAACAGTATCAAAAGCCTTTCTAAGATCCAAGTATATAATATCAAAGTTATTCCCTGCATCCAGTTCTTTTGTGACTGCATCATAGTATCCAATCAAGTTGGTCAGGCAAGACTTCCCCTTAACAAAACCATGCTGTGTCTGAGCTATAACTGAAGTCTTGTCTAAATGATCCTGCAGTGCTTCTTTAACCAGTGCCTCCATTAATTTTCCTGGAACAGAAGTTAAGCTCACAGGTCTATAATTACCTGTGTCAGCCTTTGATCCTCCTTTGTGAACTGGGGTCACATTTGCACATTTCCAGTCTATGGGTACCTCCCCTGAGTCCAAGGAAGCTCTCATAATTATGGCTAAGGGTTTGCTTACTTCCTTTGCTGCCTCCTTTAATATAACTGGATAGATCCCATCCACCCCGGGTGCCTTTCTTGTGTTTACCTTCAACAGTTTCTCCTCCACTTTACTCCCAGTTATTTCAAGATTCTGTAGCTTACTGCTAGAGTTGAATACACCTCTGGCATTCCCCTTGCTGAATAACTCCTCATGTGTGAATGTCGATGCAAAATATTCATTTAGTTTGTTAGCTACCTGAGCAGGATCATCAACAGTTGACCCATCAATATCAAGTGGACCAATCTGATTCATCCCCTTCCTTCTAGAGTTTACATAAGTAAAGAACTCTTTGCTGTTTTTCTTTGCATCCCTTGCCAAGGATTTCTCGTAATCTGCCTTCGCCTGCCTAACCTCCTTTGTAACTTGGTTGCATATCAACTTGTATCTATCATAGGCTTCTGTGTCATGTGTTAATTTCTAAGTATCCCATGCATTTTTCTTCTCTGCCATATGCCTCATTAGTTCATCTGACATCCATTTTGGCCTAAACCTTGAACAATATTTCTTAGTTGGTATGTAAAGCCTAGTAGCTTCCAAGATAAGTTCTTTGAATGCTTCCCATTTTGCATTTGCTGTTGGTAACGTCATCAGTTGGTCCCACTGTATAGAATTTAAATACTGTCTCAGTCCATCGTAGTCGCCTTTACGGAAGCAATAACCCTTCCCTTTACCCCTAATGGTAGTTACCTCTTTGAGTAAATCCCACTTCAGCACACTGTGATCACTGCCACCTAGTGGTTCATTTATCTGCAGATTCTTAATGTATGAAGAATCACTGCTGATAATCAAATCAAGAGGATTACTCCCTCTAGTTGTCTCCCGAACATGCTGATGTAGAAAACAATCATCCAATAAATCCACAAAAGCCCTGCTAGTGTGTGCGTAACCAGCCCCCAAATTCCAGTCAATATCTGGGGAATTAAAATCTCCCATTATAAGACTCTCTGATTTACTGGCCCACTCTATTTCCCTGTACAGTTCCTTATTATACTCATCAGAGTCATTAGGCCTATAGCACACTTCTACTCTCAATTTTGATCTCCCAATGCTTATGTCACACCAAACTGACTCAACACTGCACTGTCCGGCGATGTCGACTGGCTTCACTTCCTTGGTTTTTATGTGTTTCTTAACTAATAGCATAACCCCTCCCCACTTCCTATCCTGTCTATCCTTTCTGTAGACGTTGTACTCCCCAAATTGCAGTTCTGCATCCCTTATATCTGTGTGACACCACGTCTCTGATATCCCAACAATATCTGCCTTTGATGTTTTGAGCAATACCTCAAATTCATCAAATTTATTTACTAAACTCCTAGCATTGGTGTACACGCAAGTATACCTGCACCTGTTTCTATTCTTAGCTACCCTAACACAACCCATGTGTTTACTTGTACCGCAATGGCTCCCAGCAGTCTCTGAAATACCATGCATCTTGTTTTTCAGGCTTCTGCTCATTCTAATAGAAGCAGTGCAAGAATCTCTTTCACCTCTGCCAGTGGCTACTGTCAATCTATTGGTCTTTGTCTACCCCCAAGCTAGCAGTTTTCCGACCCACCTAACACTACATCGATAGCATCAGCAAATATTCTTGCACCCTTTCTATTTAAGTGTATCCCATCCCTGTAGAAGCAATCTCTCCTGTTAACAAGTACAGTCCAGGCTGAAAAAAATTCTACCCCTTGAGCCTTGCACAATCTTTCCAGGGCCGAATTGATCGACAAGGCTCTCATCATATACTCCCTCCTATCGTGTCTGGGCAGAATTGCAGACACTTTCAAATTTAACTAACCCTAATTCTCGGCTTTTGTTCAACAGTGACCTGTACTTGTTAAGTAATTCTGCCGGTCTCCTACTCTTAATATTATTAGTGCCAACGTGTACAACTATATCACCTTTTGTGCCCTTAAAAGATGATATTCGCTCTACAACGTCATCTACCTTAGCCCCTGGCAGACATACCCTGGTCCTGTTACACCTATCTTTTTCACAAAGCATGTTCCCCGTTTCCCTGACAATAGAGTCACCAACAACTACTAGTTCCTTCGGGACCAGCGCATTCTGCCTTGGGGGTTGTCTCTGTGTCACGCGATGCCCAAGTGAAAGCTCTGGCGTTGATGTGGGCAGCTGAGAGCTTGATGGGTCCGTCAATTTAGTTTCTTCGAGGGTATCCACCCTGTACTTCAAGCTCTCATATAGGCCCACAAGAACGCCGAGTTGTTGCCTGATATCGATACACTCCTTGCATCGCGCACACACAAAGACATCCCCCCTTGGCAGTATCATGTCCCGTACCCGATTGCTCTGCAAACATCAAGCAAACAGTGCATTTTATAAGGCTGTGAGTCAGAGGACAACTGCCCCCCCTCAGTTCTGCTCTGAGCCACAGCACTTCCATTAGCTTGAGCCTTTTGCTTTGCTGCTCTGGTCTGAGTCATGAATCTATTAATTAATTAATTAATTATAATTAATTATGTTATGTTATTAATTATGTTAAATATAATTAATTATATTACGTTTGTAATCTAAGTCGTTATATGTATTTATTTAAACGTACAATTTAACTGCTAACGAAGTTCAACTAACGCTATCTAGTACGGTATATAACTATCGTATCACAAAGACGGGAAAATTACGAACGGTAGCGGAGTTGAAACACGTGGAAACCCTTACCGATACTTTTATGCAATTACAAGGCCGAGTAAAGAATAAATATACCAAATTAATATTAACCTCTCCTGGCTTTTCTAAACATAAGTGCCCTGTTTTTTTTTTTTTTTTTTAAAGGTCCTAGCCACCGAAATCTCAGGAAATTAGGTGGCAGGACCTGCCAGAGTACATATAAGCTACTGGGTTCCTGGTCTGCCTCCACGGGGCGTAAGTGGAGCAACGTTCGGCCCCAGTTCGGGTTTAGCGGCTAAACGACCAGAAGAACAACGGTACACGACGCTAAACGATCCAAGACCCACACACTTTTAAATCTCTGGCATTTACAGCGTACTGTAACACACCACAATGTAAACTACGCGGAGATTGGGGAAACCCATGGTGCTGCTTGACCCTAAACACACTTACACTTACTCTCTACAGCTTAACTAACTAAACTCGCTCGCGACTTCTCCAATGTATTTTATTTTATATATATATATATTTTTTTTTTTTTTAGGTCCTAGCCACTGAAATCTCAAGAAAGTAAGTGGCAGGACCTGCCAGAGTAAAATAGCCTGATTGGGTACATCCGGCCAGCCTCCCCGTGGCAGCGTGTGGAAACGTCAGGTTCCACTAGGGGCCTGGCGGCTAATAGGCCGGATGAAGAAAGGGCACAACACGCCACATAGCTCATGAACCATATATATTAAAAAAAAAAAAAAAAACTCAGGCTTGCCCGAAACATAGAAAATACGCGGAGATGGGGGAACCCCAGGAGCCGTTAGACCCCCAACACACCTTACACCTTACCTTACTTTCAACAGAGCGCCCCCATAGCCAGGTGAGAAAGAGCAGCAGTGCATAGCACACGCTTCTTGATTAGACCGGGGTTCGAGCCCGTTACCACCAAATACGGAGGATGAGGAAAGATCAGGGAATGACCACCGCATATTCCCGGAGCAATATAAACTTAGTTGCTAATGCTCCTAAAAACCAAATAACAACAACAACTTTCTACAGCCAACTGGTCAACTTTCCAGTCAACTGATTCACCCACAATGTAAACTACGTGGAGATGGGTGAAACCCCTGGTGCCGTTTGACCCTAAACACACTTTACACTTTACTCTCTACAGCAGTAAACAGACCAAATTCACAGATCCATCCTCCTAACTATCACTCGCGCTTGCCGCATGGTGAGCACCCATACTCTGCAAGTGCTCGCTGGCACTCTCCCGCCATACTTAGAAATCATACAACGCAGACTACTGTACTACCTAGACAAAGGTACCCCACAGACTTTTCTGGGGTTCAATATTGACCTAACCAGCAACAGAAGTGTAGAAAAGAAGAGGATACAAACTCACCTGCAGCAGGCATGGCAGGAAAGGTGGAGCAGCTCTCAAAAGGGAGAGATCACAATGAAGTTTCTACCCAATATTGAACAAAACTACCCATTCTCACCCAACTGGTTCTCCCCAGGTCTACAAGTAACGTACCTCTTAACTGGACACGGAGCGATTAATGCCAAACTGTCTCTACTTGGGATCCAGGATGATCCAACTTGCACTTGCGGGTGACTGGATAGCTGGCAGCACCTCATGTATGACGGCAGGTTCTATGAAGACCTACGTGGTGTTTTACTCACCAGAATCCACTACTTACCACAGGGACAAGAACATCACCTCCTCGACACGAAGGAGGAGTACCAAGCCTTCTCGGATTACCCACAGGCACTGTTCGCGAGGAGGAGGAGAAACCAAATGGCCGCAGCCCACAACCCACTACCATTATAACCAAAGAACATCTGTTTTTCAGCTCGCTTGGACTGGGACACCAGAAATGACCGACCCCCAAGAATTAGAAAACTCAGGAAACAAACTATACCAAAATAGACTAACATGGACGGGACCCATGTCCCATAAAAGACAAATGGAGATGACCACCAAAGTTAGACACCCCACTATCTGGGTCTATGTGAACAAGACACACTCCTGAGAACTGGAAGGCTTAGGAAATAAACCACACTAAGGTAAAGGACTAACATGGACGGGACCCAGGTCCCAAGGATGACAACTCGGACATGACACCAGATTGCACCACCAACAGGGTCATTGTATAGTTTCCTGCAGACGCTTGTTGGCGATCGCACCGGGCTCCTTTGCCTGGTGCCTTTCCACCCCCTCCCTCTGCGCCGGTGGTGGGACGGTCCCCCCCCCCCCCCCGTCGTCCATTACTTTCTCCTGGTGAGGCATGGGCCTGCCTCACTGACTTCTGGGGTTGCCTACTCTAACATCCCCATATTTCTGCCTTAACCCCCCCCAGCCTTCAGTCTCCCACCTACTCTATCTTTATGCCAGCGAATGCCCCACACACACAGGAAAGCTTAATTATGTCAAAATTACCGTTCGCCCATTTTTTCGGCCTTTATTATGCAAGCATTATCCCCCTCACCTAACGATCATCAAAACCGACGATGATGAATATATGTATCGCATATATATGGATCGGTCTGTACGTACGTGCCTATAAAGGAGCGCGCGCGTTTTTTTTTTTTTTTTTTTTAAGATCCTAGCCATTGAAATCTCAGGAAATTAGGTGGCAGGACCTGCCAAAGTGAAACTAAAACTACTGGGTTTCTGGTCTGCCTCCACGGGGCGAAGTTGGGGCAACGTTGGGCCTCAGCAGAGGTCCAGCGGCTAAACGACCAGATGAACAACAGTACATGACACTACACATATACAATATCCATACACTTTTAAACCTCTGGCATTTCCAGCAAAGTGGTACACCCACAATGAAAGCAACGCGGAGATGGGGAGGAAACCCCTGGTGCCGTCTGACACTAAATACACCTTACACCTTACTTTCTACTTAATTTTATTTAAAATTTGTTCTATAAAACCCCTATATTTCTCTCTTTGCTTCTATTTAAAGCTACTTAGCTAAATTTCTTAATGTAAAAGACTTCTTTTATTTTTCTTTTTGCATGACATTTTTCTGTAGATAACGAAAAAGAAATCGCGGAGAAAATCAGCACTATTAAAAATATACTTTCTGGTCTTAGCCCTGAAACTTAAGATCTGTTTTAAGTTTGTTTTAGCCATTTAAGGATATCTCTAGGTGAAAGCGAAACATGCCCCAACTACTAACTTTATTGGTGTTTATGCATGCTTGTTCCGCGGATTACTTCCTTATTTGCAGACGTCTTGATCTAATAAAAATTAATCATTTTCAGGTAAGAGTCGCGTGGTTTTTCGCATATTCCAACTTGCCTATTTTAAGCACGTTCCCAAATGCGGAAGCAGACATTGTCTTCACCATGCCCTCCGTAGCAGTTTAGTTTGTACGGTCCTCGCATTGAATAGGCTTCTCATCGGTTTGGGACCGGTTTTTTTTTTTTTTTGGTTCTATTGTACTGTAAAATTGGTAATTCCATCGGAGTCTGCAGAGGGAAAGAGGAAAAAAAAAATAAAATAAATAAACTGCAGCCCTTATCAGCCCGCTGCAGAATGGAAGCCTCCTCAACGATTCATGTTGAGGGAATGGACCATAATCTACCACGCCGGTCTAGTGCAAGTTGGCAGATCGTTGTGTTTAACAGTCAGGAGCTTGAACCACAAGCTACTCAAAGAGCGTGTGCCCAGCACTCACGCTTATGACAACTCGGGTACGGAGGCCGACTCTTTTTTACAGAGATTTGTGGATAAATAAAGAGAAATAATCGGTTAGGCCGTGTTTTTATTAATCAACGTTCAGCGTTTAAACATAATTTAAAGTTTCTTGATTCATTCCAATTTATTTAAAAATGTTAGAGCTTTAGAGCTAGGTTTTCACCAAGGCCACCGAATAGTCAAGATTCCTAATTACAACAGGTTCTTGTGACCCTGCAATTATCACAGTGGGAAATAAACATAACTAAACCAATAGGTTTGAGTGATTTATTATCTTAAAATAACACAGTTTACCTACGCACCATGTCGCTCAAGGAATATCTAAGATCCATTTAGATAGTTTTTCCTTGTCTTTAGGGTTGTCCAAATTCTTTATTGCTGTTTTGTGTGGGCATTCTTCTTTATATCATATTATCTTCTGTTTCAAAATTGTGGAGTTTGTTTCTGGGGAAAAGTGGCCTTCAGTTGTGGGGTACTTTTGTTTTTTATTATTATTTTTGTGCTATGCGGTCCCAGCCAGCTTTCCCGACAGCATGCTCTGGACCTGGGTGCAATGTTTAGCCTTGTAGATGTTACAAATGATGCAACGGTGTTAATTATTTTGTTATGAGATCTGCTGAAAATTTAAGCATATTCCATGTGATGCTTTGTGCTACTGTCTGGAATTTCTCAGCGTTCAGGAATTTTCGAGAGATAATTCTTTTTTTTTCGTCTTCACACATTTCGGACATTGAAATTCGACATCGGTATCAGTACAAAAGAGATATTTGGCTCGTGGGCTGACACGAACGCTTTCTCTGACTTAAAATCTATGTTACAGTCTGGGGAGAAGTTAGGATTAAGTCGAGTCTGTTCTTCCCTCTGGTTGGCTTATCAGTTATTAATTTTAGTCTAGAAGGGGTAGTTATTCTGAGTATTGCTTCCAGTAACTAATGTAGTTGCGGAGTTAGATTGAAGTCACTCAAATTATATGGCAGGATGACGTATGCAGCCGGTTCATAAGCCATTCTCTTGTAGAGTTGATTGTTTCCTCATCTGAACTAGGTAGGATATGAATTACTTATATGTCTATTAGGAAGCACTAACTTAATCTACCAGTAAGGCTTCAAATAGCTAGGTCTGGCTAGACGCAGAGTATCTAATTGTGCTCATGAGCATAGCTACATCTCTCCCCCTCTCTCACTTCGGTCTGAAGCAAAGTTTTTTCCCAGAAACTGGAGTTTTTCGTCGTGAAACAGGCAAATAGACCACAGAACACACGGAATTTTGACTTTCAAGCCAAATTTCCATAATGAAGATTATGTCAACCATTGTGCATGAAGATTTGTTCTAGTGGCGTTTCCCAGTGTGATTCTTGGCTCGGTACCGGCCCGTATAGAAAAGGGGAGAAAAAAAAAAAACGGTCCTTAGAAAATATACAGATAATCGGACAACATTCATGAATCTAGCAAGTCAACAACTACGTATATAACGGGAATACATAATAATAAATGACTAAGTGTTATAAAATAAAATAAAAAGCGAAAATTGCTTTGTTTTTTACTGGCTTTTTTTAATGTGATTATATTTTTGGGCTGCAAAATATTTACTTAAAAAAAAAAAAAAGGTTTCCAGCAACCTAAACAGGTCCCCAGCTATATAAATTGGTGGAAACACTGCCCTCTAGATCAGAGGTTCCTAAAATTTATACCTTGAGTCCCCCTTAAAATATTTTCAGAGATTTCACGCCCCCCCTCCATAAGAAGTGGAAGTAAATAGATTTGACAGGCGCTTTAGCTGTGAGTACAAATACTTTCATCAATTACTATTTATACTTCAACATATTTAACTGAACAACCAAGCAAAGGATTTTAAAAATATATATTTGTCGATATTTCGTTAAAAAAGTGCTTCATACAAACAACACCCTTCCTCCAAAGTGCACTCTCGAGGGGGGGGGGGGGCGCCCCGCACGTTAGGCACCTCTGCTGCAGAGAATTCAACTTAAGCATGGGCTGGTACGTAGGATCAATACTATCGATGGCTTACGTTAATTTAGTTTAGGTCTCAGTTGATAGAAACAATTGAGAATCTGATTGGAGCTTTCGCACCCAAAATTATTTGTTTTGGCATCGCAGTTTATTTCTTTTATTGGTATTTTAAAATAGATTGCCCTTTTTTGTTTTATTTATTATAATATCATAATATTTTAAAATATTATAAAATTAAATCTTATTAAATATATATATTTACATATATATATATATATATATAAATATATAAATTAAATCTTATTATATATATATAGATATATATATATATAAAATATTTATATATTTTATAAGATCCGGCAGGAAAACAAGCAAGAATTCTCAGCTCTTCAGCCAGCGAAACCCTTGCAACAAACAGGAAATGAAAATTGGGACGTGGAATGTACGAACTCTACTGAGATTGGGGAAGCTGGAAGAGGTGAAAAGGATGATGCGTGATAGGGAAATTGACATCTTGGGCTTCAGTGAAACCCGATGGCAAGGTAATGGTGATTTCTTCAGCGATGAGTACAGATCTACAGTGGAGGGACAGAAACTGGACGAAATGGTGTTGGTATCCTAATCCAGAAAAACTGGGCAAAGAATGTTATGAATACCTATCATGTAGATGACAGACTACTAATGGTGAAAATCATCATTAAAACATCACCGAGAAACCTAGTAATTATCCAGGTGTACTTCCCGACATCTAACAGTGAGGACCAGGAAATAGAAGAGATGTATGAGAAAATCGAAGATCTCTTGAAATTGACAAAGGATGGTGACAACGTTGTAATCATGGGAGACTTCAATGCCGTGGTCGGATCGAGCAGGAGTTGGGAAGTTTGGACTAGGAAACAGGAATAGCAGAGGCGACCGGCTGCTCGACTTCTGTGAACAGTACGATTTGGTGACAACCAATACCTTATTTGAAGTCCCACAGAGAAGAAGGTATTTATTATTATTATTATTATTATTATTATTATTATTATTATTTTAGGGTTGCCCGTAATTAAATACATTAACCCGTATTTGTGTCTGTAAATTGCGTATGTTCCATGGTTGATTTGCCTGTTTTGCTGGACGAAAAAACCCCAGTTGCTGGGGAGAAAAACCTTGCTATCTACGCCTGAGACCGACTAACTCAGCCACGGAGTGAAAAAAAGCTCATTAAAGTTCCTCGCATCATCGACGGGATTCGAACCCAGGCCTTTTCCACCCGGTGTGGGGAGGACGGTGACGATACCACTGTGCTACTCGCGCAGAAGAGAAGAAGGTATACCTGGAGAGCACCAGGTGATATACAACGCTATCAAATTGATTACAATACTAGTCAAGACAAGATACCGCAACCAAATTAAGTCGCGCCACGGTTATCCTGGAGCAGAAGTTGACAGTGACCACTGTCTCTTGATGACAAAGTGCAATCATAGATTTAAGAAATTCAAACGAATTGGAAGGACTAGCTGGGATTTGGATAAATTACAATATGAATATGCTAAGAGGAATTACGAACAAAAAACGAATGAAATCATAGCTAACATAACAGGAGAAATTAACTGGGATTTGATAAAGCAAGATATATTAAAAGTAAAGCAGGAGACATTAGAAAGGAGGCGCTTTGGTCCAAGGAAACCATGGACCACGAAGAAATACTAGAACTCATACAAAGACGTAACAAATATAGGAAAACACCCACAGAGAAAGGTCAGGAGAACTATAGTAGATACACAAAGAACCTAATTACAACCAAATGTCGGGAAGAAAAACAAGGCTGGATGAATAAAATGGCAGAAGACATTAACGAGGACTTGACAAAGGGAAGAACAGACAAAGCGTATAGAAAGATTAAGTCATTACAATACAATCCCAAAACGAGGAGCACGATGATTAAAGACAAACAAGGAACCTACTGATGGACACAGAGGAAATTGGTGAGCGTTGGAAGGAATATCTAGAAGAACTCTACTGTGGAGAAAAAACAATTGATGAGAATGACTATATTGAAACAAAAGACAAGGTGGAAGAGGACGCTAAAGGCCCAACAATTACAAGGAGTGAATTTGAGTTAGCATTAAGTCAATTAAGGATCAAGAAAGCAGCAGGACCAGACAATGTCCAGGCGGAGCAACTCAAGAATATGGGAGGAGACATGAAAGATAGGCTTTATCAGAACTGGATGGGACAAGGGAAGCGCTTCTAGCAATGAGAACAATTCTTGAAAGAAGAATGGAAATGAATAGGAGAACATATATTGCTTTTGTTGATATACAAAAAGCCTTTGATAACGTAAATTGGAAGAAGTTCTTCAGAGTCATGAAAAACTTTGGCCTGGACTGGAGAGACAGAAGGCTTATCCTGCATCTGTACAAGCCACAACGTACTGAAATAGATATTAATAATACCATAAAGGAAGCAAGGATCAGGAGAGGTGTGAGGCAGGGTTGCTCTTTATCCCCGTACCTTTTCAACATGTTCATCGAGGAATCCATAACAAAAATTAAGCAGAAAGCAAAGGGTATCAAGGTTAATGGACAACAGATTCACTGCATCAGATTTGCGGACGACATAGCATTATTAGCTGACTCAGAGCAGGAACTGTGTAAGATGTTGGAAAGGCTATCATTAAGGCTACAAGATTCACATCTAAAGATAAATGCACAAAAGACTAAAATACATGTCGTCACCAAAAATGATGAACAACCTCAAACAAACCTCAAAATGGGGAACAACAAAGTGGAACAAGTGAAACAGTTTTGTTATTTGGCGAATTTCATTACCCAGGACAACCGGTGCACTACAGAGATCAGAAGAAGAAGAATCACCCTTGCCAAGCAAGCTTTCAGTAACAAGCAAAATATTCTAACCAGCAGACACATCGACAGGGAGATCAGGAAAAAGATTGCTAAGTCGTTCGTTTGGAGTGTGCTGCTGTATGGAAGTGAAACCTGGACATTATGCAAGCAAGATATCAAGAGACTGGAGGATTGGAGATGTGGGTCTGGAGGAGGATGTTGAGGATTAGCTGGACCGAGCGACGATCCAACGAATCCGTCTTGAATGAGATGCAAGAAAAGCGGCAGCTACTCACAGACGGCGTCAAAAAGACAATCTAAATTTTTAGGACACACCCTAAGACATAACAAATTTTAGTGAATATATCAGAAGGAAAAATATTGGGAAAGAAAGGAAGGGGACTACCAAGGAAGAATATTTTGGAAAACCTAATGAAGAAAATGAACTTTAGGAGATATGAGGAAATGAAACATTCAGCAGTAGACAGAGATGTATGGTTGCAGCGACAAGGCGAAGCCTTTACAGTTTGAAGATGATAATACGAACACGACATATTAAACAACTCAGTCACGAATGTATGTGTGTGTGTGAATTTTTTAATATGTCGTATTATTTAAATCTGTGGATACCACAAATGCATAATGAGGGGAGTGCGGAGTAAAACGCTTGTTTATAGAACTGGGTGGACTATAGTGGAACATGAGTGGTTGACTAACTATATGGGACTTCCTCTTGTTCCATCAAAAAAAGGACCTGAACCTGTCCACTAGAGTCTTGCACGGGTCCATTGCATTAGACTCACACCCGATCTGCACTGGCAGTGACTAGAATCACACCCTCATTGTTTGTACCCACAACCCGCTAAAACAAAATAAAAAAGTAAATAGAAATAAAAAAATTAAATTAAGAAAATAGTAATAATAACGTATAAGAAAATTTGCTAATACTGAATTTTCTACACACCAGTAATAATACAATACTTAGTTTTAAGTTGAAATATATCAATCAGTATTATAGATATTTAATTGTATTGTGTTTAATACATAAAAATAACAAAAACATATATAAATTTTAAAAAAAGAATGAAACCTATTCATAATATAATTTGCATAATATAGTATAAGTTGCTGTGCGGAAAAAGGCCATCGGCATTTTCTGGGTTCAGATGTACTCTCCTTGGACGAGAAATCCAGATGCAGAAAACTGCTTCAAATATTACATTGGCACCGTTGGCAGGGATGGCAAGAATTAAATTCGGACAGTAATGTAAAAATGCAGAGTATTTTGTATGCATGAGGATAAGCTACTTAAATTATACAGTAATTTTTGAATTTACCGCAATGAATGCAATCGTAAGTTAGTGTTCTTTATATCTAAAATTTTTTGGAAACTTTTAATGATGGTCTTTCAATTTTAAACAAAAATAACATGTTCTGAGCCTTCGTGGCTAGCACAGTTGGGACAATCGCCGTCTTCCCCAAAACGGGTGGAAAAGACCTGATTTCGAAACTCATCAATAACGAGAGGGAATATCTATCGGGTTTCTTTTTCCCCCCCCACAATGTGGCTGAGTTAGTGGGTGTCTGGAGGGTAGCATGGTTTTACTGTGGGGGGGGACCACGATATACACCTCATAAATTAGTAAATAATGTTACTCAGAAAAACTAATAAAACAGTTAATTTTTGGTATTACTGTATTGTATGAAACTATTTACCTACAAAAACTGGAACCGACCTGCGGGTAACTCGAGGGTACCCAACCGATGCAGGAGTCCACAGCTAATAATCGTAACTCTAATCGAGCCTTATACTGTACTTCGGCTGGCCTGGTCAGGACCGCAGGTCGTAATCTGATATCCGTGCTTTACAATATGTACTAGCAACAGCGTTGTTACAAAAGGAAATTAAAATCTGCGTACCACATAAAAAGGCACAGCCTAGAGATCATCCCTCGTATACATGGCTACATATTATGATTACGAAACGCTTGCTCTAGCTGGCTGTATTTGGATGCTTGTTAATTATAATTGATGTAGTAAGAAAATCAAATTAGACTGGACTATTTTTTTTTGGCAGACAGATGATATGTTCCAAGCTTTTGAGCTTGTAACATAACATCTGTTTATTTTATATAAAGAGAATTGATTGTATAACCTCACGTACCATCCGGCAAGAGTAAACCACCCGCCAAGAGTATATATAATACATGTGAAAATATTTATTATATTTACAAGTATTTTATTAAAAGAGTACTAAACTTGTCGTTTATATGACTTAGATCACTGGATTCTCGGAAGATTTCTGAGAATATGGCATTTTTTCTTTTTTACTTAAATTGGTTACTAATTTATTTATTTATGTTTTTCAAAAATAAGTTGAATTTTAATGTTCAGTGTCTGTTCATAGCAATATGTTTTCCGATCGATATCACTTTATTCGTTTTTTTTTTTTTCAAGGGTCAAAAAATATCGGTTAAAAAAAGGGAGGGTTAGGAAAAAACCACTCAAAGTCCTCAGTTGGATTTGATGATATACATTACTAATATTATTCAAACATTTTTGGTAGAGGTAGCACATTGTGGAGGTCGCATTTTTCTTTCTTGCGTGTTGAAAAGTGACTACCCGTGTATAAAAATATATCCTGAACCTCAAGCGTTAAGGTTGGGTGAGAACCATTTCTATTGTGATGCATGTATCACATACGTGAAATGACCTAATTCAGTACCACCGGGATTCATTGAATTCAAAATGTTCATGCACGGAAAATGGCGCCAAAACCCAACAAGGTAAAAACTCCAAATTACAAATTTTTTAGTCCCGTGTCGCGTATCTAAAATTTTAAGCGAGGAATGACCAGATCGATGGGGCAATACTCACTTCCTCGCAGATGCTGCGACTCGAATATAAATCAAGAATCAAAGTTTTCCCAACGAAGGCGAGTTTAAACGATAAAAGATTGCTCATCCTGTTCCGCTACATTGCGTTCACTTTGATTAGGTCGCACACGACGCCCACACCCAATGAAGAGGCGGTTATGTTCAAAGACACCGAATGTGACGTCACTAGCATTCACTTCTCTTTGAACGTAATCTGGCATGGAGATGAGACCGAGAATGAAATAGATATTCACATGTATTTATACATTCTTCTCTCTCTCTCTCTCTCTCTGCAAAACTTTAGAACTACTTCCTCACCCCAGTTGACCCTGGAAAGGCAATATTATTGGAGCCGAGTCGTGTGTCCCGTCTGAGCAGTATTCCCAATTCTCTTACGCCGCAGCTATGAAGGAACCTGCCCTTTTCAATATGACATGCATCCAAGGGAGCCGCCAAATCCCTGAGTAGGGGTCTTCTCTCGACCGCCATCATCCCAAATCTGATTGCATATTTCCGACACGTCCGCTTGCAATATCCAGCTTTACCCGATATATGTATGCTTCACTGTTTTTGTAAAATCTCTCTGCTCGGTTGAGACCTCCCAAAAATAACATCACTTTCGGGTGGAAGTGCGTCTCAGATTACGTAACAGAGTGCACAGATCTGCTAAATACGTGCTAATTTATTTAGCGCGGTCACGCGCACACACACACTCACACACCAGGGAATCTTCCTCCGTTTCAACGTAATAAAATTATGCACTGAAAAGGGACGTGGACCGTCGTTTCAAAAGATGATTAAAATAAAATGCACAGTAATGCCACATTTAATTAATTTAAAGTGTTTATTGAAATGTTTCCACCTTGCTGCACACTTTAAAACAATTTGGCCAAGTTGTTTTAGACTAGCTGGTCCTGCTGGCAGGCCGAGCAAATAAATAAATATCTTAAATCAGTTTAAAACAGTTTAACGTGATATAACTGTGCAGTTATTTTAATCATTATCTGTGAAAAAGATACATGAGCTGATTTTGGTAGTTCGGAACATAAGTACCATTATGGCAATGAATTGTAAATAGGTCTGTATCATTGTCTCCGTAAATTGCATGAATCACTTGGTCGCTGCGCCTGTTTTCTGTGTTCCTTGAATCCGTTATGAATATTAATAAACTTAATTTTTTTGGAAGGTGAAAAATCGATAAAACCATCAATAATGTACGTCTTGTTTTTATATAATTTATATAATTGGGCGTACCACCAATAATATGTTATTTGTTGCTGGTATTGTTTTTTTTTTTTTTTTTCTCGTTGTTCAGGCATTTACCATTTCAGAACCTTAACTAAATTAAGTTAAGATTATATACAGGGTGATTCGGGAGGAATAGTAAATATTTTGGGTGGTTATAGTATCGATTATTCTGAGTGAAAAAGTTCATATAAACATGTGTCCAATTCTCAATGGATACGGAGATACAGCTGTTTCAAACTGGCGCGCACAGCTCCCTGAATCAGATGTGACCAAGAAGCAGTTATAACCTGACGCTGTTTGGTGTCAGAAGTGTTGCTAAGAACATCTTCACACATGCTCAATATGCCGACATGGTGTTTGTTTTTGCTACGGTTTTGCCCGTAACTTTCATAGGTGGTCAGACGAAAATCAACATGCGACTCGAAAAACAATTTTTTAACTTCGCTTCTCTGTAAAGTGTGGTACGGTATCAACGACAATCGGTTGATTGGGCCTGTTGTGTTACAAAATCGTCTTACAGGGGCCCATTTACCTAGAATTTCTGCAAAACCAACTTCCACTACTATTGGAGAATGTTCCCTTGGCTACAAGGATTTGCATGTACTTTCAGCATGACGGAACTCCTGCACATTACATCCGTCTGGTAATACGATTTCTAAATCGAACTTTCTCTGAACAATGGATGGATGAAAAGCGCAGTTTACAAAGAAAATAAATGTGAATGCAAGAGACGAATTGCTCTCTCGCATTTTGGATACTGCTTCCCACATAAAGGAACGCCAAGACGACCTCAGAAGAACAACACATCATATTACCACAAGAGTTGCAAAGTGCATTGAGGTTGGCGGTGGGATTTTCGAACATTTATTGTGAACTAAAAAATTTCTCAATTATTTGTGTTTTTTATTATTCAAAAAGTTTTTTATTCAAAAAATTTTATTATTCAATAAATACAAACAATAAGTCATTAATCCTTCTTTAATACCTCTCATATTGGCTTTGTGCGCGCCCGTTTCAAACAGCTGTATTTCCGTATCCATTGAGAATTGGACACATGTTTATATGAACTCTTTTACTCAGAATAATCGATACTATAACCTTCCAAAATATTTACGATTCCTCCTGAATCACCCGGTATAGCAGTAGTAGTAGCTATTTATTGCTCTATTCATGATCCATCCCCCTGAACTTGTTATTCCAGTTTGCGGGATGTCAAACATTCAGTTGGAGGTCTAATTTTTTTTTTTTTTTTTTTGCAATATCTACTCTATAATAATTTGCATTGTGGCATTTTAAAGATGGGAACATGCAGTGAACGATTTAAGTACAATGTGAACGTTGATAACAATGTGTGTGTGAGTTAAATACACATTTTAAGAAAGTTTCATTAAAGTAGAGTTTCTTTTGTTGAGTCTCAAGAGTTTATCACAGGTTGCCAACCGCGATTTCTGCTCCTTTCTGCTGTCTCAGCTTACTATGCCAGGCGGGCGTCTTTTAATGTCTTAGATACCCAGGGTAGAGATTAGCAACGGCATTATTTTATTTTATATTTATCCTGCTATTATATTTATCCTGACACCAGCTAAAGGAAAATCAGATGCCAAAGCATCTGATTTTCCTTGAAGTTATAACGATAAATTTATGTGAATGTTTCCATTAGTTTCAGGTGTTTATATGCTTTCTGCTGACAGAATTTAAAGAGATCATTGGCCAGATTATATATATGTATATATCTTATTGCAGTCAGTGAATAGAAATAAATGGTTGATATAGAGGACCGATGCAATACCCATAACAGAAATAATGCTAGGCGTTAGGCGCATCTACAGTGTTAATAGGAAACATACTTCTCAGACCGTTGAGGTTTTTAAAACTGTTTCTTAACGCCAGCCTAGAGTCTACTTGGCTTCTTGCAACATTTCCGAAAGTTTTAATCAGTCTGTGATATCAGGAGCTTCAAGGCATCCTGTGATTAGCCTGTCCAGTGCAACTAGGCTAGCTGCGACAATCAGTTGTTTCCATGGCGTGACTTAAAGATTAATAAACATTTTGGCCCAAGAAATAGTGTATGGTTGTCAGTCTGTCGGTTGAGCCAATTCAGCAGACTATGTCAAAGCTATGAAATTGGTTGAAATTTGTTGTAGGGGCAGAAGACTTATAGTTGCTGTATATAAAGATATGGGATAGAGACATCGGAGGTCGTATTTCTTGATCAGTTCAGAATCATATATCGTATCCCCGTTAGTTCCTGGCGGATTTCCCACATTGCAGGAAACGTTTTTTTTTTTCCTTTCGTGTTTAGATGGTAAGACTGGAATGTCAGCCCCTCATAATATTATGCACATCGTAACCACTGAAATCTCAGGAAATTAGGTGGCAAGACCTGCCAGGTAAATATCTAAAATACTGGTATACCTCTTCTGCCTCCACTTGGGGCAATGGTGGGTCTCATTAGGAGCCCAGGTGAACAACGGTACAAAACATTACACAGCACAATATCCATACACTTTTAAACCTCTGGCCTCTACAGTGTTCCGTATCACACCACAGTGTATACTACGCGGAGATGGGGGAACCCCTGGTGCCGTTACACACTAAACGCTATGCAAATACATGATTTGATTAATTTTAGTGCAAATTCTGGGGAGAAATATGTGCTAGAATTATTCATAGATTTCGAAGGAGCATTTGATGCTGTATGGTATCAAAGTGTTACTTTTTCATTAAGAGAATTAAATTGTCCTGATTTGTTATACCAAATCATTAAACGTTATTTAATGAATAGGTAGATTATTATAAGATCCCAACATCTAACGTTTAATAGAGTCATTGATCGCGGTTATCCACAGGAATCTATTTTAGGTGCTATTTTATGGAAGCTGTTCTTAAACCAGAGGCTACGTAGAACAATCTCTAATTGTCATAATGTGGCTTATGCCGATGATTTAGTTTTGTGCGTGACAGGGAGATCTAGAGTAGCCTTAGAAAGTAGAATGGAGGTTATTGTTCAGGATTTGACTGATTGGGATACGTTAAACGAACTAAAAATTTCATCTACTAAAACTGTCATGATGTTACTAAAAGGAAAATTATACTATAACAGACCACCTCGATTATTAATAAACAGTAAACAAATTCCTCTTGTTTCCGAGGTAAAATTTTTAGGAGTTATCTTAGATTCTTAGATTATAAGATAACTTCCTAAAAATTACCACACACCATCAGGCATCTCTCATATTGTGGAGTTATACTTCGCAACTGGGTTGTCATCATTGCAACACAACACCAGGGTACCTGCCCACCTACCGAAGAGGAGCCAACCAGCTTGGAAACGGTGCCGTCTGGGGAGCCTGATGGCCACTGAGTTACCTCGAATAGGTAACAACAATCTTCTCTACTGGGGAAGCGTTGCCTATTCGATGAATATATGAGCTTTGTGTGTGAGTCGAAGGAGCTGGGTTTCCTCGAATAGATAACTGTAGTCTTCTCTACTGGGGAAACGTTGCCTATTCGAGGAATATATGAGCTTTGAGTGTGAGTTGAAGGAGCAACTGACCCTTTCTTCCTTCTACGGCATTTCCTTCCTCTACCTCTCTACTATCACCTTCCTATCTCTTTTCTACGTCTAATAGGGATAGTATGAGGATAACCGAGAACTTTATCCCATACCATATTTCAAAACGGTGCCGTATGGGTGATGGTATCCATGAGAATAAGTAACAATAGTCTTCTCCTATGGTGAAGCGTTACTTATTCGACGTGGTGCAATATCATGGCAACTCGTGAAAGTATTCACAATATGAGATATACTTAAGGATGCCAATTTATAGCTACTTAAGTAGTTGGCTACGTACAGGAATGATGCAATTGCACTAATTTGTATGCTTAGATTATAAGTTATTGTTTTCATAACATTTGAATTATTTAAGTAGGAAAATAAAAAATGACACTGCCTCTATAGTTTGGGTTACCAGAAAAGATTGGGGATTAGGTAAACGCATTTTCTATCTATATTATAAAGTTATTTTTGTTCCGATTGTGGCGAATGCTGCATCAATCTGGTACGTTCGTACTGTCAATATAAAATTTATACAAAAACTATTATCAATCCAAATAATAATGTTAACTATTTTGCGTGTTTGTAAGAAAATTTCGACGAATGTTCTATAGGTGATTGCGGTGGTATTGCCTTTGGATTTAGCAGTCGTGTATAGAGCATTTTGTTATTTTATACGTAAGGAAAAACAAATTACATTTAGTAATGAGGTTTTTTCTGTAATTAGCAAACAGAAGAAAGAAATTTTGGTGAAATTAATTACATTATGGGAGGACCGTTGGGATTCCAGTAACTTATTAATTTATAACTAGTGTTGAATTAAATTTTAATAACAAATTGCATTACTGGTTTTATCCAAGTATGCAATGTTCATATTTGATTACGGGGCATGGTTCATTAAAAGTAAGTTGCATCAGTTTGATTTAGTAGAAGATCCTTACTGTGTTTGGAAGGTTGGAAACATGGGATAATGTCTTATATGAATGCAATTTGTATGAGGAATTTTGATAAGTCTTATTTAATTTGGCACCTAATTTTATTAGGAGTTCTGAATTAATTTGGCTGTATAATGAAAGGAATTTTGAGGAATTTCAACGGTTTGGTAGGTTGACATTTAATAAAAGGAGGCGTATACCTGTGGTTACTAATATTGAGTAAACACCTGTACACTCTTTTTTTTTTCTTTTTCTCTCTCTCTCCTTCTAGACGGATAGGCGTTATGTCTGGAGAAGCCTGTTAAAAAAACATTTTTTTAGCAGGCTTCGTGGGATGATCATGAAGTGGGATTGTTGCAATCACTAGTAAGGTGCATTCTCCTAGTTGGTGCACGTTTTTTTTTTTTTTTTTTGCTAATTGCGTGTGGGCAGCCCAAGGAACGTGATTGCTGGCACCCACCAGCCTTGCACACTTACTGGTGGGTGCGGGATCTAGGTACAATATGCACCGTCAGAGTTTGTAGACCCAGGCTCGGCTCCTCGTGCCGTGCCAGGGAGACACCAGGTGGTATTTGTCCAATGGACTATCACCGGTGGCAGAATAGCCTGTTTCATTTTACAGCACATTACACACACACATGTGTATAGACACTTGCACTAACAGGCCATATATAAAAACATGGTATTATGCCTATATGCTATATTGGTGGAGATGGACGTATGTCCGGGTGGCACACTTCGACAGTTAAATACATACATACATACGTAGATATGCACTAATCCCAGGTATTTGTGCATTTAACTTTTTGAATGGGGGGGGGGGCGATCCTTTAATATTGATATTGATATCATTGCGTAACTTCTAGGTGAAATATCGCATTATTTTTGATATTTGAGCTGTCTTTACTTGGTTTATTTATAGTCCGATATAATCTTTGTTCTTCTTCGTTGTATTATGGCTACAGAAGCCGATGCGCCAACACTTAACTAACAAATCTTCTTCGTCACTTGTTTCTAGAGTTCATAATCCGAGCCCATCCGTAAACTGGAGGAATTTCTCCAGTCTGCGAGATAGACACTGGAAAAGACAAAATAGACATAGGAATGGTGATTTCACATAGCAATATGGAACCACCGCACACCAAGCCTTTGTAATTTTCCTAGACAATTTTTTGCACTCTGATCGCGAACTCTGTTTAAAAGAGTAAGAAGATAAACTTTATACCATTGAATGAGGTCTACAATGAATTTATTAATATTAGACTTTCAGACAATTTATAATCGATGATTTTTATCTTTGCTAAGCAGCATGGCAGCTATATTAGTTTCGATATCAGAAGTCAAGTGTATCTCTCTCTTGATCAGTGGTCTTTTTTTGTAACATTGACAAGTGCATCTTCCGGGCACGAGTTTATTATACCGGTTCTTGTACAGCTGGCTCTCGATGAAGAGCGCATAATTTGGGCTTGACTGCCAGCGATCTCATTTTCCATTAATCAAGCTCTCACCATCAGCAAGAATATCCCGGCGCTTCCACTCAACCACGCCCCACTTGTGTGGTTGAGTGGAAACTATGTGTGGTGTTTGGTTGCACAGATTTTGGCTATTCTATTTTTTATTTTTATTTTATAAATAGCGTTACAGGCGCACACACACACAATGACGATGTGCAAAGAATTAATTGCCACGATGAAAAAGGCGAAGTACTCATACCTTTAAAAAAAACAGATAAACTCAATGAAACACAACGTAAATGAATACTACCTGGTAACTTGAAAGCAAAGTTATAACATTAGTTTATTTTTAAATTAATACGTAGTGGGGAACAGGCTTTCTGGATTTAGTAAATTGATGGTTATGCTCTCAAAGTGAAGAACAAAAATAGTAATAAAGTGAATAAATTAAGTAAACAAAAATAGCTATCAGTAATGACTATATAATGATTTAATATAGCAACAACAAAGAATTCTATAAAAATAAATAATTAAAAAGCGAGAATAAAAATAACAACAACCTATAAAAGAAAAAAGATCAAGTCAAAAGAAATTACAAAAAATATAAAATTAAGGGTGTAAAATATGAAATGTGACCGAGTAAAAGAATTTTAACCAATAGAACGATCTAAGTATAGAAAATTAGTTAACCCGGCACACATGGATTTCCCATTTGTAGTAAAAACATCGGCAGGGCATCTGACAGGGGCCCATTTTCCTTTTAATAAAACGGAAATTTGGGATTTTTTTGAATTCTGTTTGAATAGTGCCAATCTTTCATCGTTTTTTAATGGATTGCAATACTTATCACATGCTTTTTAAGTTTGAGTTTACTCTTCTAAATTTTTAAATTAAAAAAAATAAATGAATATATTGTTTAAAACTCAGTGCGTTTTACACATTTTATTTTAAAAAAAATGTTGATTTTGCAAAAAAAAAACGAATTAACATAAAATAACATTATTATTCTTTTAATCTTCCATTTTCCAATTTAAAAGTCAGTTAAGTGAGTGAAATTTCAATCAGTATGCGCATATATGCGAGGTGTGGCAATAAAATTCCTTACTGGTGCTGTTGTGGTCATCGGCGAGTTTGAAAATAAACGGAAGTGGTATGTTGTAGTTCAAACTTCGTCCAAAAGATGGTGGTACAGAGATTTTAAATGTTAAAACTGTATGTTGATGAAACGTTAACATTAAGTTGTACCAGTGTGTTTGAATGGTATAAGCGGTTCAAAAATAGGGATATGAGGATGTTCGCGATGATCCACGAAATGGGCTTCCGCCAGACTCTCGAAATGCGGAGAGAGTTGCAAAAGTTCGGGAAATCGTGACCCGCAGAATGATGGCTGATGAGTTGCACACGAAGAAGAAGACAATTCATCAAATTCTGCGCGAAGATTTAGGGAAAAAGGATGGTCTATGTAAAATTTGTGCCGCACAGCCTCACGGATGAGCAGAAGCAATGAAGAGTGTTATCATGCGAAGACTTCAACCAGCCTTGTCAAAACAATCCTATTTCCGCGACTGTACTCACTAGAGATGAGTTTCCATTATTTCAGTTACCACCCAGAGACGAAGCGTCAGAGCAAGTACTGGACTTCAGTATCATCACTAAGGCCCGAAACCTTCGTTTAGAGAAGTCCACGATCAAGTCGATGCTGATCATGTTTTTTAACAGAGTAATTCGCGTGGAATTGTTACCTGGAGGGGGGGGGGGTCAATGCTGCGTTCTTCAAAGACTATTCAAGGGCCTTTCCCAGATGAGGCCGCAGTTTCGAGAGAAAGGTAGCTGGTTCTTGTTGAAGACAATGCCCTCACCCATACATCTCTTGTGTGAACATTTCTGACGAAACATGACATTGTACGGATCAACCATCTACCCTACTTTTCCAATCTAGCAACAGTGGACCGTCTTCCTCCTTCCTAAGGTGAAAACTGTTCTCCAAAGAAAGAGATTTCAGGATGTTGAATACAAAGAGAAACTTTTAGAGTGGTGTAATAAATGTATTCAATCAGGCTGTGATTACTTTAAATATAAAACCATTTTTGAGCTCCTTCCCTTTGTGTTCTTTGCACCAATCCAGGAACTTTATTGCCACACCTCGTATATAAATATTATTTCAAAAATTATAATAATAATAAAACATTATGGATATTCGAGACTATTAGTTACTTTCATTTCCAGGCTTATTTTAAAATTTATTTCAAGTTTGGCGCCTTCCATGATATATATTGCATTTGAAATTTCCACGAAATTTCAAACCACCTATGTTGCTTCCCGTGTAGTGGCCATTTTGAGAGAATACCAAGGTTTATTTATTTATTTACTCTTAGGAAAGCTTTTGATACTGTTGAACATGGAAGACTACTGTACAAGTTGGAGCAGTATGGCATTAAGGGCAAGATGCAACAATGGATAAAAGGATGTTTGAGGGGGAGAAGACAGAGCATGGTAATCAATGGGCACTGCTCTTCGTGAACTAATGTTATTAGTAGAGTTCTCCAGAGGTCCATGTCTGGTCCATTGTTGTTTTTTGTATTTATCAATGATAATGGTGAAGGTAATCAGGCTTAATGTCCAAGTTTACAGACGATACGAAGGTTGGTAGGATTGTTAATGACAGTAAGGACGGTACGCCACTGCAACAGGATCTAGAAAAGTTAAGCAGATGGGCTGAGAGGTGGCAACTGAAGTTTAACAAATTTGTCAATTATTTGTGTTTTATATTATTCAAAAAGTCAATAAATACAAACAATAAGTCATTTATCCTTCTTTAATACCTATCATATTGGCTTTGTGCGCGCCAGTTTCAAACAGCTGTATCTCCGTATCCATTGAGAATTAGACACATGTTTATATTAACTCTTTTATTCAGAATAATCGATACTATAACCTTCCAAAATATTTACTATTCCTCCTGAATCATCCGGTATAGCAGTAGTAGTAGCTATTTATTGCTCTATTCATGATCCATCCCTTGAACTAGGAGCTAGGGAGGTGGAAATATTTACATTCATTTTAATTTTAAAACTGGGATATGTGTGCTGGATTACATGAAGCAACATGCATGCGTAACCAGATATTTACACTTTTTTTTTTTTTTTTTTTTGCATATTGTTATTCCAGTTTGTGGGATGTCAAACATTCAGTTCTAGGTCTAATTTTTTTTTTTTTTTTTTTTGCAATATCTACTCTATAATAATTTGCATTGTGGCATTTTAAAGATGGGAACATGCAGTGAACGATTTAAGTACAATGTGGGCTAATAAAGCAAGTTAAGCATTAAGGGCAAGTTGCTACAATGGATAAAAGGATGGTTGAGGGGGAGAAGACAGAGAGTGGTAATCAATGGACACTGTTCTTCGTGGACTAATGTTATAAGTGGAGTTCCTCAGAGGTCCGTTTTGGGCCCATTGTTGTTTTTTGTATTTATCAATGATATTGATGAAGGTATATCAGGCTTAATATCCAAGTTTAGAGAGGATACGAAAGTTGGTAGGATTCGTAATGACAGGAAGGACGGTACGCTACTGCAACAGGATCTAGAAAAGTTGAGCAGATGGGCTGAGAAGTGGCAACTGAAGTTTAACAAATGCAAAGTACTGCATGTGTACTACCCAGAGTACCTAGTGAGTGGAACAAACGGTTGCTGTTACGAAGGTAGGCTTAAGTTCTAAAAATTGCAGCGTATGGAAACTAGGTACCTGCGAGGTGATCTGATTGAGGTGTATAAGGCCTTGAATGGTTTGACCAAACTTAATGCTGATGGGATTCTTCCTCTTGCTCAGATTCCGCACCTGAATGGACATAAATTCAAATTTAGGAAAGACAATTGTAGAATAGATGTGCTGAAATTTGCCTTTAGCCAGCGGGTGGTTGATTTTCGGAACAGACTTCTATCTGTCGTGGAAGTTGCCAGCTTAAATAAATTCGAGGGTATGTCTTGAATACGACATAATACATCTCAGGTAGTGGAGTATCCAGGTATCATCGTAAGCGGGGGGGGGGGGAATGGCCACCAGGTCCAAGTAACATCGTAAAGGGACGCATGGCGACCAGACGTTTGAGTTTGTTTTTTTTTTAGAACGCCTCCTGCGCCCTGTTTCTTTAATTTAAGGTGGGGGGATATTCCTTCTCAGCCCAGCCATGAATACGCCCCTGATCCCAGGTAACTTTCAATGGGCAGCTGGCTAGGAAGGTAACTGAATTCACCATTATGCCTCTCACGAACAGATATAGCGCGATGGACAGTAAAATTATCATAATGAAATGCACACTGGAGTACATCTGTCCTAACCCAGCTTTCCACATTTGGAAAATAGACCGGTAAAAGGAAATGAAGTCAGCGTACAGAAAGAACATTGGAATGTGCAAAGCAAGAAGATGTGGTCCCGAATTTCCAGCAAGCATTCTTCTGGTAGTGTGGGCGACGGCTGAAGTTGACAACAGACATTAGCCAATGGGCAGGAATGAAAGTAAGAAATATGCGCAGTCGTATGTAGTTTGCTTAGCGAGGAACTATTTTCCAAGATGCTTCAGCGAACTCATTAATAACAATATCACGTGGGAGGCTGTCTATGCCGAGCGCAGCACTTTGAGTCAGGGGGGAAGGGATAGTGGGTTGCTCTTGTACTTCACATGAACTGGCTCCGCATCGTTCGCTAATGGAGTGAAGTCGGGATGCTACAAGTTGAGTACAGCGCGTCCACTGTCAGTTGATGGATGCCGATGACCGCGGAAAGCAAGTAAAATAGAACATAGGCTCGAAACTCGGGAAGGGGAAGGAAGAGAAGAGCGGGGGCTATTTCTGAAGGAAGCCCTTTAGCTGGAAGAGAAATGGTAATCACACTTCATTCCGCTTCCAAGGAAACGAATCTCTACTGGCTAAGGAGGAGGTGTTTTTCCCTGTTCGTGCTGGCGACATCAAAAGTCGACGACACCCGAAACCCACTAAGGTGGCCACGGTGACGTAATCTTTGCGTGACAGGTATCTGTAAATGCGAGAAGTTCAAGTGAACACTGATTATGCGATCATAGCAGCCGTGATAGTCGTCACGCCGAACAACCTCCTAGACGAAGTTGAATTGTCTCAGTGAAACGGGTGTGACTCCAACAGTGGTTAATGATTCCTGCCACGCCCTGAATTCCCATAATTTAAACAAGAAATTCAACTGCACGCCATTCTTTCCTCCTAAGAAAATTCCTGAAAATATTGTGCTTCTAGGATTGGTAATTATATTAGCAGAAACTATACCTTTCGGTGCACCGCACCTTATCCCTTTGTTACTAGGGCAACAGGTCTACCGGCCGAATTGAAAACACTTGACTAGGTTTAGAGTGTCAATAAGTCACAGCGTTTTTACTGTTGCTTAGCAACAGCCTTCTAGCAGCGATCCGTATTTCATTTTCTCGGTTAATATGATATGCACTTTAAAATGAATTCATTTCGCGTTGATGCACATCATTGGATCCCTTCAAGGCCGCAACGAAGATGTATGGTGGCACTCATAAAGTTCATACTATGAATGAGGCGTTATAGTGTAGTAAAACTGCTAAAGGTAGACCAAACAGTTGAATCCTTGTTGGGCGGATTCTTTGTTGGTTCGGAAATGTTGCCTCCTTTACTGACCTTCCTTTGATGAGCGTTCAACCCTCATTACGCTTTGACGCCGTGCTGTAGCATTAAATATGGATGAAAAAATCATGCTCCCATATCTTCAACATGCAATCTTCGCTAATGGACCTTTCAATATGCATTTTGGTCCTAGAGGGCGCTCCACAACTACAAGCCTAGCTGACACCATTGTACGCATCCAAACTGCGCTTCAAGATAAGGCACAATGCGATCTATTTTATTTTGACATCAAAGGTGCTTTCGACAACATAGATCTCAAAAAAGCTTTTCAAATACTAAAAAATCATTTTCTCGTTGACACAATGATTATTTCC
This sequence comes from Mastigoproctus giganteus, assembly GCF_048544385.1. Taxonomy (NCBI): domain Eukaryota; kingdom Metazoa; phylum Arthropoda; class Arachnida; order Uropygi; family Thelyphonidae; genus Mastigoproctus; species Mastigoproctus giganteus. The sequence goes on from NC_143581.1 coordinate 231,340,789, forward strand.
TATCTTCAATACAGCCTAAATCGCAGACTTCTCCTCTTCCCCACTAGTACTGACGATATTCTCGTCACAACCTCAACAGGCATTCCCCAAGGAACCGTTCTCTCCAGTACTATATTTTCAGCATCTCTTCAAAGACTTCTACAAGAAAATCCAAATCTACTGGCTTATACCGATGACTTAAAGTTATTTATAATCTCCAAAGCCAGTGATGATATTCGCAAAGTTATCATGATGCGAATTCACAGATTTGTGAAATCATCAAGTACCTGAAAGATCTCAATCTGAATATAAATGCGAGCAAATCTGCCCAAATTACTTATTCCCTTCAGAAATAACCCAACCACATAGAAATAAAAATTGCAGATGTCCCAATCCCAAATGTTTACGCTCACAAAGACCTTGGAGTTGTTTTTGATAAAAATCTCTCCTTTAATGCCCACTATTTATATGTTGCTCAAAAAATTCAAAAAGCAAAATGGTTAATCAAACAAGAAACAGCAGCGATTCAAGACAGAAAAACAGTCATTAAGCATGTTCAAAGATGCATCTTTCCCATTCTGTCCTATGCTTCCGAAATCTGGTCTGGTGCTCCTCAAGTAACCGTCAAGAAATTCCTTGCCCTAGAATATTGGGTTCTTAGATGGCTCAATAGTAAGCTTCGTTTTCCCCATACAATATCCAGGCAACAGCTTTATAAAAACCTAAAAACAAAGCCTCTGCAACAGATGATCAACGAGTCTGGAGTCATGCTTCTTGCAAAGTTAATCACCTCTGCATGCGATTCACCAAACTTAGCCAATATAATAGCTGTCCCCAACAGGGAAAATGCAAGAAACCAGCGATTCAAATCCAACCTCTTCAGGCTCAAACAAATGGACAGAATGTTCCCCAATGCATCCCTTCACCTCATAAATCATCACAACATTGATTGCAACAAGTTAATCAACTCTGAAGCCTACAGGAGTCAGAGCTCCGATGAAATGAAGAAAAATAATCCAACCCAGTAATTGCAACTGAAAGCCAAATGTCCTTTTCGCAATTTTTTTTTTTTTAATTTATAACTAAAATTCCTAGCCATTGTTAATATCTATATAAAATTTGCTATGTACATATACTCGATTATTTTATGTCATTTCCTTTGTATTCGTATCTGCCCCTAGCCATGTGCTGTGATGGGCTTGCTGTATTTGCAATAAATGAATATTTATTATTATTATCTTATCACTGTGTTTTGTTTGCTAACAAAATCACTACCGAAAATATTTTTTTCGGGAGTGATTTTGTGATTTTCTGTAGTTATTTCCGGCCCTAGCCACTGAAATCTCAGGAAATTGGGTGGCAGGGCCTGCCAGAGTACAATTTAAAATATGTGTACCCGGTCTGCCTCCACGGGGCCATGTGTGGGCAACGGTGGGCCCCCAATAGGGGTCCAACGGCTGAATGACCAAATGAACGGTACACGACACTACACATACAAAATCCATACACTTTTAAACCTGTAGCATTGACACTGTCAATGCTACAGGTTAATGACATATACTACACGCAAATGGGGGAAACCCCTGGTGCCGTTTGATTACACACTGAACACACTTTACTTTACCGAAATATCTCCTAAGTCGTGCTTGCGAAAAGTAAGGTGAAAGGAATATTCAGCGAGATAAATTTCTCAACTTATTTTAAAGAGTCGGTAAGATTTGAGTAATCACCTTAAAAGTGCCTCCTCGTCTGATATACGACATCAGAACCAGTTCCACGATGTCGAAACCCTCGAAAATGGATTGTATTTCATCTACATTTTGAAACAATGGCAGCTGCTGTTTTATCTCCATCTCACACAACGTTAAAGCCTCCAACGAGATTTGCTGCGGTCATAGTTCAGTGGCAGAAGAAATCCCAAACAAATAAGACATTTTAAATACAAAGGACGCTGAATCACACAGGATATATTTTATTTTTCGCTTAACACGTTGTACAGTGCTGGACAAACTAATAGCAACTTGCTTCATTCGTCCCCCATTTTCTACACTTCTTGAAACGACAATATATGATAGGTGATAATGTAAAATAAAGTATCTTATTTATCGGTGGAAATTACATATAAGGTGAAATTAAAGTGCATGATATGTGAAAAATTGCAAGTGACAAATTGCATGCATTTTGCACACTGCTGTGCGAGACGGAATTATGGAAATATAACTGATGGGAACTTACCGTTAGAGGAGGGGAAACATGGTGCATGATTTTTTGAGGACCTGGAGATAGGGCATTCCCACGGTGGCTGTGGGATGCAAGCAGGAGCACACTGGAGTCCATATACATGTTGCCCCCAAATTATTTCCCAATCCTGAGTTCCTTCATGACTATTTGAGAGCGTCCGAGGTGGAAAGTTAGAACTACCTGAACGAGCTTGGGACCAAGTGAAATGTTTGCTGAATAACTGGTCTGCAGGCCTTTCTACATCCGCTCACAGTGTATGCGCAACTTATCGAAGAATTCTAGTGTTCCGTGGAAATCCTAGGTGACATTTGGCACAACAGAGAATAAGCAAGTAAATCCGCCGAAACATCCTTTGGAGAATTTTCAATCTGGTTACTTGCGACTAGAGAGACGAGCCATTACTTCCAAAAGTAAATAAGGCTCATCGGTTGTGTTTACGTATCTGTCCTGCTTGGGACTTCGGTCCTATGTGACAGCAACCCAGAGTGAATGACAATGATTGTTCTGAAGAGATGAAGCTTTCAGGCAGTCCATCCTACGTAGATGCCCGTGGAGATAGAAAAAATGTTTCCTGAAATGTGACTAAGCCACTGCAAGACCTAATACTCCTTGCCACGGACGATTCTAAGTCGTAACGGTGGAGCTGAACCCCAAATCCCCGAGGCATAGAATACCACTGAGGAACGCATGCATCTTACAGCATATTGATTCCTTGGTAGCACAGGAATCAATCCTGTGTAGAACTCCACAGAGCAGAGAGGGTTTCCTGAAACTAGCAAAGTGCTAGTCGAAGGTAAACTGATCATCCAAAACCATCCCAAGATTCTCGTGCTGCTAAACTCCGTTGACGAGTGAACTTATAGGAGGGTAATGATGTTGGTCTTGGGTCTTGGAAAGTTATTTGTGCAGACTTGAATGGTTTCAGCTATGTAGTTAGCTCCGATGTGTACAGAAAAACACTGTTGGAGGACTCTGTCGCACGTGGAACTTCCTGTGTGCCGATGACCAGCTTCAGGTTATCTGCGTACGACTTTTGCAGAGACAGGAAGAGATCTAGGTCGACTTCAAAGAGTACGGATCAGAAAGCTGCATGTTCTACGAAAGCCATATTATTGTAATGATATTGACAAATCACTAAAACTGATGGAGTGCATAAAGCAACAAGTAGATGGCAGAGTGGGAGCAGAGCAGCTCACAGTGGAAAATTAGCCAATGTGTAAGAAAATATGTCAATTACAAGGGCAGATAATCAGCTTCGGCAAAACAGCTTTCATTTCCTGAATCCTTGCCAAAAGTACCCGAATGGAAATAGTTGGCAGAAGCATAAGGGGAAAAAGCTAAGAAAATGGCTCTGAAACCATATCGGACAGTTAAGTAACCAATACTCATTAAACAATAGCATGCATTATTTGGGCTAAACAACTCAAGCATTGGAGTAGAGAACAGTGGCACCAAGTTTTGTTTAGTGCTCAAAGAAAAATTAATTTGAGTGGCAGCAGTTGCTGTAGAGTTTTAGGTCGTTGCAGTGAATCGCTGCATGCTTCATGTACGATTAAGATAGTGAAGTTTGCAGCTAGTGTGGAGATGTGTTACAGCCATGTTGTGGGAAGATTGGAGTTCTTTGACAGCGGTAGATTCCATAATATACTGAGGCCTTCTTTCTTCTCAAATGATACACTCAGCGGGAGAACTGTCAAGGGAGAATTCATTTTCTAAGATGGAACCGCCGCGTTTAACCGAGAAAAGAGCGTTCAGAATGTCCAAATATGTTAAACCACTATCTTGGCCTAGTAATTCAGCGGATTTGAAACCCATGCAATGTGTGGTGATGCAGTTTAAAAAAAAAAGGTGGGGGGGGGGGGTGCCAGCGAAACCTTCATACATAACGCAAGTTGGTAGAGGCAGTAATTACGTTTCGTATCGCGAAATATCTCAAGAAACAGCCTAGCGTGCTTCACGCCTGGACGGTGTGAAGCTGTTGTTATATATTCTTTTGGATAGCTGACAAAACATTAATTATGATTTTAAGTGAGTTCTTTTTTAAAAAGTACCATTCATTTTCAATATTTTTTCCCATTAGTAATATATGCCTAATTTTTTTTGGTACCAAAATCGATAATTTCTTGTCATTATAAGAATGTCCCGAAGAATATGAATTTAGTAGTATCCACAGATTTTTGTTACTAAAAATTTTCGAGATTTAATTTTTTGTCACGAATGAAAAAAAAAAAATGCTAGGTTCAAACGGCGAGTTGCCCGGCATATTAGATAGTTTTTTTACGAGGTGTGTGTAACGATAAAAAGGAATTGATGAAATTAATATTAATTTGATAATTGATAAGAATAATAATAAAAGAATAAGAGTAATTATGATAGAATTACTAAAAAAAATAATAGAATTTCTAAAATATAAACTATTTCCAGTGTCTTTCGGAGAGTAACTGCGTTCTGGTCAAAAGTTCAAATTTTATTCCCATGATATCCCTGATGACGGGAGATTGCGTTTATACTTGCAACGTTTGTGGAAATAGTTTGTCTTGTATAATGCCGGATGAAAATTTTGATTTCACGTATTTATAATCTATAGTCTTCGAATAATTTATAGTCTGATTTATAGTCTTCGAATGCATAGTAAAATTGTTAAATATTCTACTTACAAAATTGTACTAAAGTTGTTCTTCCGCATCTGATGACGCCCTCATATAGTTTTCGGACCAGTTTAATTAATATAAGGAATATTATGATACTTAAACATCTAGGAATAATAATGATGGCTACTATAGCCAGGGTGGACGTTACGTGGTTGTTTTCCATGAAGATATACGAAATGAATAAGAGTAGTTGTTAAATATAGTAATTAATGTTAATGATGATCACTACTGCTGAAAAAAATGCGCTGTAGTGGAAAGAGAAACGTTAAGGCATAAATGAATAAAGTGCAGTTGTTCTTAAAATATTTCATAGCATCAATTCATTTGATGTCGAGATAAATGTCTAATAAATTTAATCAATAGACTGTTCTTGGATAAATTTATAACGAAGTCAATAACCTATTTATAATTGCTGTTTTTCTTTCTGGTCTATATATGTCTATAAATTCCTTATTTTGTCTATTATTATTATAAAAGAAATAAAACTTTTTTCTCCTTTACATAGGATTTTTTCTGTCCCACGACGGGTACTGGTACCAAGTGCATGGGGTGGTTGGTTGTGTCCGGTTACTATTATTATTGTTACTGTTGATCGAGGAACTGTCTTACTACCCTAGAGGTGTTTAGCATCGCAGCTTTCTGGAGTTCCATGTAAATGTTTTGTGTAAGGCCCATTGTTTCTAGGTTCTTATGGAGGCTCTTTGGCACCATGTCAGTGGTTGACACGGTGATCGGAATGGTCATTACTTGTTCCATATGCCACTTTTGTTTGACTTTCTGTCTCAAGCTGAGAACTTCCTGGTTTTTCCTTCGTATACTGCTACGCCAATCAGGCAGGTAGCCATTTCCGTTTTGTCAATGAGGATTATGTCTGATATGTGGTGCGGGATCGCACCACATATCAGACATAATCTGATATGTGGTACTTGTGTAGTCTGTGAATAGAGGTCTCTAGTACGGCCTAAGGCCTCGTACTTTGTGATGTCCAAATTTTCTTTGATCAGCTGGTATTTTTGCGTAGCTTCTGGTGTATTATCCTGGCCACCTGGTCAAGTCTGTGAGTACTCCGTCTGGGTGATCACCCTGTATCTGCGGTAATGTGCTGGATTCTTTATAGGGCCAAGTAGCGTCGTCCACATATGTCATTTGTTACTTCAGGATCCTTGGCGATGTAGTTCCTGGTGTTGATTACCTGGTCTTTGATGGCGAGCATGAATCATTCGGTCTTGGGGAAGATCCTTCGGTTCGTGAGCCAAACGTTGGAAGCCATCTTATCTATGTACTCCTGATGGGTTCATTGTAGTGTTTGCTGTGGAGTGTCTTCTTCGCCCATCTTCTGTCTGTGTGAGTGTGGTTCCTTTGTTGAGGTTGAGTGTTGTGGTCCGTTTGTCTATTTTCTTACGACTTGGTAGATTAGTGCTATGTTTTCCTGGAAGTAATCCCACAGGTTCTTAATCTCCTTCTCTTGTTCAGTGAGGTCAATCAGTCCCTTCCCTTCTTCTCTACGGGCTGTGGTCAGTCTTTCGATGGCCGACTTCGGATGTTGTAACGCCTTTTGGTCATCATTACCTGATCGATCTCATAATCTCCTACAGCTCGGTTTTGGCTCAAATCTGGGATCCAAAAGGAGTACGTTAGTACTGGGACTGCATAAGTGTTTATGGCTGTGGTGACCATGTTTCCGCCATTCAGCTTTAATTTTAGCAGGCTTCTCAGTCTCTGATGATCTTTCTCAGTGAGACGGGCCTTGATCTCCTCGGTCTTAAGCTGGTAATTTCATCCAAATGGGTGTCTCCTCGATGTGATCCATAAGTCTTGCATTTCTCTAGGGCAAATTGCATCCTGATGTCAGTGCTGCACGCTTCGCTGATCGAGCTTCGCTGAATCAGCTGGATCATGACATTGGAGATGATTCTCGATTGCGACATAGAGTTTGATGTCATCCATGTACCTCAGGTGAGAGAGGTTGAATAGGTTCTTCCTCCCTTTTTTAGGGTATATCCATTTCTGTTATTGAGTATGGTGGACAGTGGGTTGAATGCTAGACAGTACCGTAGTGGGCTCAGGGCATCTCCTTGGAAGATTCCTCTTCTGATGGGTATTGGTCTGGTCGTGATGTTCTCGATTTTGATGGTGGCCCTCCATTTTGCCATGATTGCTTCTAGGAAACTTGTCAGTGTCGGGTTGACTTTGTAGGTCTTCAGTGTCTCTATTAATCAGCTAAGGCGCACGGAAGCAAAGGCGTTGCAGTAGTTGATGTAGGCCGTATACAGGTTGTGGTGCTTCTTGTAGGCTTGCGCCATCACTGCTCGGCCATGATTTTCTGGCTCTGCAAGTAGGCTGATATCTTCTTAGTTGTGCAGCTGGTCAGGATCTTATGCATTGTTAGGAAACAGGTGATTTGCCAGTACTTTGCTGCGTTTGTCGTGTCTTTGTCATGGTTGCTTTTAGGAAGTGTGTCAATACGTGTAGGTGATTCCTTGAATCAGAGACTCTGAGATTGTGTTAGGATACATTATTATCTGGGCGAACTTCTCTGCTATATGGCTGTGTGCAGTTGAACTTCTTGTGCCAGTAATTATGGATGTTATCTATTCCTGGTGTTCGCCAGTTGTGGGACTTCCTGATTGACTGTTATAAATCTTCCTCCCGAATCGCTGATTCTGTCATCTCTTCTACGTTTATGGTTTTCTTCCTTTCTAGATCTATCCAGGGGGAACGGCCGTTATGACTAACGTCGCAGTTGCACAGGTTTGCCCAGAACTCCTCTAGTATCTCCTGTTTGGCGTAGTCCTTTGCCTTCCTTCTCCTCTTGTTTGATTTTCCTGTAAAAGTCTCTCTGGTTTTCGTGAAATATCCTGTTGTCTGTTTTCATCTGGGCACTCTTCCCGTAATATAGAAGCCTCTTGCTGAGTGCCAGGAGTTTCTGCTTGAGGATGTCAAAGTATTCTTCGATTCTCTGATTATAGGTCTCGTATTTGCTGTGGGTATTATTTTTCTTGAGGATGGCCTACACTTTTCTGATCAACTTCTTACGCCGTTGGTACTGGGTCAGTTCATTTGGCTTATCTTCACTCTTATATCTTCTGTCTTCTGTTGAAGCCTTCTTTCCCAGGCTGGTGGTTCCTTGCCCTTGCGTTTTGTGTTATATTGGTCCCTGGTTTCCTTTCTGTCAATCCTGGTGCCTACTACAGCGGCACAGTAAATGGCTGTGTGGATGGTATCTAGTGTTGCCTCTTTATTGTTGAGATAATCTAGTATTATTCAGTTATTTAGGTGGTCTGTGATTTGCAACAGGATTTTGTTGGGTCTCTGCTTCGGTACGGTGTGGGTCTTCGTGGGGTACATTCGAATTATGCTAGGGCTTTCTTCCACTCTTCTTCTGGTTCCGTATTCGTTGTTGTTTTTAGTTCGTTGCTCACATTCTGCTTGATTTTTTTCCATTATTGCAGGAAGTATCAGGTTCTTCTTGATTATTATTATAAAAAAACCCTTTCTCCTTTATGGAATTTTTTCCGTCCCGTGCCGGTACTGGTATCCAGTGCATGGGGAGGTTGGTTGTGTCTGCTTACTTTTATTATTACTGTTACTGTTGGTCGTGAAACTCTTGCTGTCCTACAGGTGTTCAGGATTGCGGCAATCTGCAGTTCCATGTTAGTGTTCTCTGGAAGGCCTATTATTGCTAGGTTCTTATGGAGGCTCTTTAGCACCATGCCCGTGATTGGCGCAATAACCGTCTATTATTATTATTATTAGTTTATTTTTCCATAAAACTGCTGACCACCCCAGGACGGCTATGTGCCAGAACGATGTGTTATTTACAGACTGAGGTACGAGGTGCCACTTGTACAATGGATTACAAGTAGAGTACATGCGAGTTCGACCGGAATGTTTACAAAATTTTACTTATAAATAAAAGGTTGAAATAATATACAAAAGTTTGAAATTATACATATACAGTAGTCTTAAGTTATACAAAATTATTTGTAGTAAGGCATTATTGGTTAGGTGCAAGTGTTCATCATATTTATCAACTGATAACAGTTCTCTAGGGTTTTCTTTCTGTATAGCTTATCTTTGCAAAATTTATCTGGATGATGCCTAATTTGTTGATGATCTGAAGGCTATTGGCAGGAAACATGTCTCTCAGAGAATTATATATATAAATACATTGACGCATAAATTCCTTATTCAATTTAACTTTTTACTTCCTTGTGGCGGCTGCACGTGTTTTTGGCGCAAGGTACATATGCCAAGCCATTTAATTTTTAGTTAAAATAATTACTTAAAATAATTCATCCCATTTTAGTTTACTCGCCCTCGAATCGAATTGAATTCCACTTAAAAGCGCCCATATTTTTATTAAAATTTCTCACTTCCATTTGCTTCAATTCCCAGTTCGATTTACATCTTGTAAGTACAGTAACTTGACTAAACCGTAATTTTGTCTACCGGTGTGTTCACCATTTTATCTGTTATGTGTTAGTCTATCTTTTTGTAAATCACAATAATTTAGTTTTGAATATTGCGTTTTATATTAACGTTTATTATTAATTTTATTGTTATTATTATTATTAGAAATTTATCATTTTAATAAATTAAATATTTATTGACTTAATTTATTTAAATGAACTGAAGCTAATTCAACTTATTAACTTTTTCTAATTTTTAGGTCTTCGGTCTTTTGTGACATAGACCAGGCATTATTCGGTAGGTGTTTTCATTTATCCATTTTTTCCATTTGTTAATATTCTTTGTCACCATGCTATTTACTCCATGCATTTCTGAAAATTGGATGTATCATTTCCAAGGAATTGAAAGCGTAAGCCATGCGCACTTAGGCTTTCAATTTCAGTTACACAACTTGTCGAAAATTGAGGGAAAATTTATCATATAGTTTATTTCTGTATCAGAAGCCGAGGTGTGTGTATGATATTAACATTGGCTTTTTCAGTAGCTTCTGGAGAAGTGTTCACTTTATACAAAACAATATTGCATTGATTCATTATGAAGACTGACAAAACAGTGACGTTCCATTGTGGTTGTGAGTTTAATGACGAATATGTTTGAGAGAGGTCAGAAATTGCCACGTATCCAAATATGATCCAGTTCGAGTGCGATCTATGCTGATGAGTGGTAGGATGGTAAGAGGCAGTACATTCTACGTCAACCTTCACACAGCGATGACAACACTCAGAGAGGTTCTAAAGCACTCAAGGTCTAATTGAGGGTAGTTAGCATTACCCTGTACGGAACAGCACTTCACCGAAGTAGAGTTCAAGTGTGTGAAATATCTTGGCGAAAGCAGTCGAAGAGAGAACAAAGAATGAAAAGAGAGGATAATACTCTTAATAATAATAGATGCACTTAGTAGAAAGCCATAACATAATTTTTAATTTTTTTTTACTAAAATGCTTTCAGTATCATCTACTACATCAACACCGTGGTAAAATTTCGTGCATAGGACGTTTATCCCACTTTTCATTTTAGCAGAAGCTGTTTCTAAGAAGGCTCATAAATGTCAAGAGGAAACTGTACATTCTTACACTTGATTACTGTCTTTATAATTTCGATAGACTTACTAGGAAAGCCATATGATACGAAGTTCTACTAAGCTTGACTTATTTTGGCAAATCCGTGTCTGCGCGCCCTCGTGTATATGTGTTAAAATTGTAGACTTAAAAGGGATGTGATCCTGACCTCATAATTCCGAGAACCATGTAGGAGATTCTGGTGTCTTGGAGGACGATTAGCAGTGGAAGAGAAAAATCAAAGCTTACTGATTGGAAGAAATGACTCTCATGATAGCTGAACTGGCCGAATGAAAATAACTCAGGTCGTCGTAAGTAAAATTTCCTAGCGCTTCTTATATTGTTCATTAGCCTCCTGAGGTTGTGCCATGAAGCGACAGTGTTTCTTGCTGTTTGCTGTGTCGTTGCTCTATCCCCCAGTCAAATGAAAACCAATCGAGGCATTTAAGGGACACATCCGCATCGAACTGCTGCACTACCTAATCGTATTTGACTCTCTGCGTCACTTAAGGTCTTTCTTATTCCCAACCAAACGAAGCTTTATCGCAAATGTAAACAAACTAAAATGATTTATTCCAGGAATAAAGAAAGGATGCATGTGAATATCCACTTACCCTTGAGATTATGTGAACCCATTCTCCAAGAAGGCCTATTTCACTGGGACCTGGTCTTCCGGTTTTCCACGTATCCGCTTGCTTTGCATAGCTGTTTCAATTTATAACGCAAACAGAACTTCTAATCTCCCTCGATCTTTTGCATTAGATTTTTTACACAGCTATTGACTTACACTTCGGGAGGACGAATCAATAGGCTCCCAACGTATATAGATCATCTGAGAGTATCTGTATCAATAGGTTAACATAAAAGATACAATCTGCTTCAAAAAATAACTGATTCCACGTCTTTCTCGCAGCTGCTAAAGCGCGAAATTTTTGTGACTACCTTTCAGACTACGTAAATAGTTAAGAGGGGTTTTTTATTTTATTTTATTTTTTTTTTGTCTTTCTCCCTTTTCCTTGCATCGGCTTTGAATCGTCTGTGAGCATTTGATGCGATTTTTAGACACGAAAAATCTTAAGGGTTTTATTATTGGAAAGGAACCGCCCACTACTATAAATTAGTTTCGTACAAAGAGAGATAGCGAACAAAACTGACCCCTGAATATTTAGGATTGATAATCGCTAATCAAGGTGTACGGCGTTAAGTACTCTTTTTGTTCATTTATTCTATACCAGAACATTAAATAGACTTCTTCTTCTTCTTCTTCTGTTTATTATTATATGGCAGGTTCAAAGTTCTTTTTGTTTTCCTTTAGTTCCAGAGGATTAGAACTAAATGAAATATGAAACTCATATTTCATTTTTGATGGCGATCTAAACGTGAAATATTATTGAACCTAGTTTAATACCGTGTACGGGATAGACGTTGAGAGGATATTTGCTCACGTTAGGCTGGAATTTCTATTGATTGTTATTTTCAAGAAATACATGCGAAAGAAGGCCCTTTCAAAGAATAGAAATATTCATGAGTTTGGAGTTGAATTGGGAATGGATGTTGACTAGTTGAAGCACGTGTTCCGAGTGGTTTGGACGAGGGAGACGAAACTACAGATGTCATTTCGGAAGAGAAGTTCCTATGGAAATACCTACAGAGAAGACATTCAGCAGAAAGGGAACGTGTGTGGTGTGTAGTTGAGAGAAAGAGAGAGTTTAAGTGAGCAATATCATCGGAATTGCCAACTTGTCGAATCTTATACGAGAGGATAAAGAATTACTATATTTAAAAATATGCTTGCATACACCGCATATGCTCCTATTTTAAATTCTTGTTTACACTTCGTGCAGAAAAATTCATGCTTTTTCCTATTGTGTCTTGCGCCTTACGTGTTAAATGCCGACTTCTCCGTTTTTGTTTCCTGTTGTTCTTGTTCTTTCTCTTTTTTTCAAATTGGTTATTTTATTAAGTTATACATTCAGTTGAATGTATAACTTAATAAAATAAAATATTCAGTTTCTGATGCGGCTGCACTATATTTATACATTCAGTTGAATTATTTCTTTCAACTCATGAACTCATCCATTTCGTAGCCGAAGTTTGGTCTGTTTTGTCACTCAAAGTTTCGGTAATTTAACTGCACCGAAGTGTTTTGGGTTTGTTATTCGTTTCGCCTTCTATAAACCATGGATAAAAATTCATTCAGCAATGGAAAAGAAATAAGAAATCGGGCTTCAAAAATTTCATCTGAATGGTATGAAACACCGTTAAAAATTTCGAAAAATGTTGGCAGTGTTTCAGAGAAAAAGCTTGTGTACTTGATTCATGAACCTTAAGGATGAGTAGGGATCAAACTTTCTGTAAATTTTGCAAATAAGTTTATGGCCTCCTTAGTCAAGCGCGAGGGTATCGCTATGATGACTACTAAATATAATGTTTTTGTATTCTCTCTCTCTCTCTCTCTCTCTCTCTCTCTCTCTCTCTCTCTCTCTCTCTCTTGTGAGCCCCTTTGATCTTACGTAGACATTCCGGAGTATAAAAATAAAATTTATTTATTTATTTTTTTATTTAATTAAGGTTGATAACATTTTATAATAGTCCTAGACTTCAAGAGAGATGCGATTATAAATCTTTATCCATTTATTTATTATCATACTAAACAGGAATTAAATCCAACATAAAATGTATGAAAGAGACAAAGGCAATTCATGAAGACGGTAAATACAGAATAACAAATAAAATCTAAATTGTAAAGCTTAATATAAAGATGAAATTAAAATAAAGAAATATAAAATAGTAACACCACCCTAAATAATAAAATTTGTTGTATAACAGACATTTCGATTAACAGAGTGATAAAATGAAACTATGCAGAAAAAGAAAGTTGAACTTGATAAATGAATTTATCGCCATTAAATATGTATTGTGGTTTAGAAAGCGAAGTGTTGTTCATGATGAGGTTATTTTTGGTTTGTTTTTCCCTAGAGAAATTAAAGCTATGAGGCGTCAGTGTTTGTATTGTTTGTAAATTGCCTGTACATTAATTGGTTGCTTTGCCTGTTTTGCTAACTGAAAACCTCTGGTGTTCTTTGTGGGGGCCGATGCAACTCTTGATCGAACCGACTAACTCGGTCACTTGTGAAAAAAGCCATTAATTCTTCGTCTTGACCAGATTTGAACGCAGGCATTTTCCAATATGGACGGTCTGTGACCTTAAGGTTTTCTTTTTCTTTTTATTTTAATTTTTTTATTATTTTTTTTTTTATTAAGTTTAAGGTAACTTCCATTCTTTTCAAAGGATTTCTCACGTTGTACCAGCATTTCACAAGTGTTTAGCACTGTCTTTAGAATTACAGTCAGAAGGCTTCTAATTACTGTTACTGTCGTAAAGAAAATTAATAGTAAGACTTCCTTAATGTGAGTAACTCACCTCTAATATCTGCTAACAAATTCTTGTGAAAATATTGAAAAGGAAGAGAACGATGAAACTGGGGAAGTAGAAAAAGGCGGAGCCTATTCGATATTGATTTAAAAACGTGCTTCAGAATTATAACAGCAGAACCAAAATTAAAAGACAAAATCAAAGCACCGGTTCATAATGAACAAAAGGAAAGAGAATAAAATAAGAAAAAATAATTAAGCGTGGAGCGGCACGAAATGAACTACTCTTCGAAGACCACCGAGAAATCGGTAGTAGTTACAAACATGGAATGAGTGACGAAAATGGAATAATTAATCAATTAATTAATAGTAGTTACCTTGTTAATCAATTAATTAATAGTAGTTACCTTGTTAATCAATTAATTAATAGTAGTTACCTTGTTAATCAATTAATTAATCATTAATAGTTACTGTGTTAATCAATTAATTAATCAATAGTAGTTACCTTGATTAAGATACCTGATAGATAGCGGAGAATTCCAAGGAAGAAACGGAGGGAATCTGCCATTTAATGTGTCTGTCTTCTAACTTAATCTTGGATATTTCAGGGTCTTGGTTATTCCATGGCTCGTATTTCGTATTTAAGTTAGATTTTGTATTTTCGGATTTCGGTTTTGTGATGTGAACTGTGCATATGTGTCAAGAAATCCATTTGGCTCATCTCATTTTGAAAGCTATAATTATGATAATAAGTGCCCTTGTAATGTAAGTATGTGGAGCCAGCGTATCTCCGTTCCGACACGTCCAAAGCGAACTTCCAACACTTCGATATTATCATAACTGTAGAGATTCCAAACGAGATGGGCCAAATGAAAATATCGAAAATATGTACATAGCTCACATCACAAACCGAATCATCAGTTAGGATATTGTTGTTGTTTTAGGGTTTTAGGAGCATCAGCGACTAAGACCATATTGCGTGTGTTCTGAGATCGATTTTCTGTTTGCTGGATGAAAAACCGAGTTTCCGGAAGGGAAAACCATGGTACCCTCGCCTGAGACCGACTAACTCAGCCACGTTGCGAAAAAAGGCCCATAAAAATTCCTCACGTTATCACGAACTCAGGTCTTTCCCACCCGGTGTAGGGAGGATGGCCATTCTTCCAACTGTGCTACCCACGCGGGCGCAGTTAAGACAGTACAATCCAAGTGGACAGTGATTAATCAATGTAGCAGAATCGCAAGCGCGCCCACGCACACACACACACACACACACACACACACACCAGAAAATATATGTGGTCCGTTACAAAAACCGTTGAAATGTGCAGAACCCAGAAGGCAATCAAGGAAGATAGATGAAGCAAATTTTGCGTGAAGCTATGGAATAAATACACTGTTTAAAATTGATTGATTGGGATTAGCAACTCTGAACCATTAGACGAGTGGTTACTGACCCGAGAAGGACACGAGGAGTAAATGAACATAAGCTGGAAGATTTGTAGCGAAACGAGGTTGTTTGTCAAGTGGTAATGATTGAGTGTATTTTCGAATGCTTAATGGCTCTGGCCTTGATTAGACTTGCCACAGTCGAATGTGCGAGTGTATCTGATATTGAAAAAAGAGACGGTCTATCCGGAGACTTTACTGCAATTTGTCCTTCTGCAGTCATAGTTGGGTGACCTTGCGCCCGGCTAGCACTGCACGTTGCTTTCATCTGTATTAATGTACATGTCATCCTAGTGATGTCTGCCACGACAATTTAGTTCTTTTGCTTCTTGTCACTCATTTGAAGAGGTCTAGGTTCAATTCCCGTATATGACTGGAGGACCCTTCGATCGAAGCTACAGTTAGCCCAGCTCAGATAAGAGAGACAAGAGGAAGTGGTGGTTTATCGTCTTCAGTTATTTCGTGTTTTTGAGCCTGTACAAGATTCAAATCTGGCCGTGAACACACACACACACACACACACACACACACACACACACACACACACACACACACACACACACACACACACACACACACACGGGCGCGCGCGCGCTTGTGTGTACATAATACACAACGACACAGTATGGTTTTAGGCGGTGACTCGCCCAAATCCCTAAAACAACATGTTGGTTGGGCACAATATTCAGTAAATACTTGATCTTATTTCGACCTCTGCACACCTGAATTTCCTGTTGGAGTTGATATATATCTGTTGATGAATCAGTAAAGGGAATATTGCTCCATATAAGAAGCAGCAATTTACATGCCCGCTGTCGTTTACCAAGAGAGTCATGTGATGTTTTTGGTTAGTTCCGCAAAATCATTGCAATATTCTGATCGATTTTCATGAAGTGTATTTTTTGCACGATAGTATGGATTAGTTGCTCATGGAACATGCTGTTCGAGTATATAAATTGGACTGAAATGAATCATCTTCGAAAGTACCTGGACTTCAGGCACTTTTGCCTAGAAGTCCAGATACTTTTCTGCATGAATTTATGTTTTTAATTTTCTGTCTGTAATTGGGTGTATTCTTCGGCCGGTTTTTCATTCGGGAAACCGACAGTTTCTCTGGGAGAGAGAAAAAAAAAAAACATACAGCTCTCTCCTGAGAGCAACTAACTTAGCCACGCTTGTGAAAATCCTATAAAAACTTCAGCTTACTGCATCACTACAAAAATCCATGAGGATTTCAGTGTGCGATCGCGTGAGCATCCAGTTCACTACAAATCTTTTCGATCGATCTCATCTAAAATTCTCCATAGCTTTGCGAGTAGAGGATAGCGGTTAACAAACTGTTCTAGCCATTCATTATTGAGTCTGGGCAGCCAGCAGAGGGCAGTACTGCTCAATTCCGATTAAAGGGGATATAGGAGGTATTAATTTCCGTTTCCGAATGCCGAGCCAATAATTGATAATCTGCGCATTGTGCGATGGCACCTGAACTCGGTGGGAATCAGTAATAGACTTCTTAATGATCCACCTGGCTAAAGTCATTCCCTTCTGTTTGTTGCATTGATTTATGGGACACCCTTTGAAGATTGCACTGTACTCCAGCTGTAGTTTTTCTAAGGTGTTTAAAGATGATTGAAATTTCACATTAGCCTCTTCCCATGATTTGACTCTACCTACAGCACGTATTTCATAGAAACTTTATGTGTGAAGAAATCTTTCCCTTTTTCGAGTGTGAAATATGAAACATTGATGCAAGATACAGACTTGTTGGCCCTTTCTCTTATGATTGTTTAGTCTCTTTAATTGGAATTTTACATACAATATGTTGTCAAAAGTATTATGATACCATACGAAAATCACATGATAAATAAAACATCGCCTCTCTAATGATATACAAGTGTTTTAGAGTAGTGCATGAAAATGAAGTGCACAATAGTTTGCTTATTTCAAGAAAAATACCACGCAATGTTGTGGCTCAACGAGTTAAATACGGTGATGGAAGTGTAATGGTGCGATACCCACTTCCGTCATTGTCTATAGTGATCTTGCCGACGACGAAAGTATTACTCACCGGTGTTTAGTTTCTTTATATATCGAAGAAAACGTTGCTGCATTGGAGTCCAACCTCTTTTTTTTTTTTTTTTTTTTTTTAATTAGGGAGCTAAAACAGATAAAATGCTGAAGGTCACAGGTTGTATGGATTTTAGCGAGTGAACCGTTGAAGACCTCTCGCTTACTACTAATTACGCATTTTTCGAAATAGAATTAAATTTTTGTTATTAACGGTTACATTTACAGTTTATTTTTTTTTAATATTTATTAAAAAATATGAAAATCCAACAATAATTGCATAACATTAATTATATTCTCATTTTATTGTTATAATAATAATATTGTTAAATTCATAATAACTCAAAAATTCAAATATTACTAAAATGATATTTTTGATAACTAATTTAAAACTAATTTATGACACATTAGTTTTAAACTCAGAGTTATGCTTCTCGAGTTTAAACAGACAGTCAAATTTTGGTAATTAAAATTCGCAGAAACGTTATTAGTGGCAACTGTTCAAAGGATAGTTGTCACTGATACGTTTCTGATTCTGCTTCCTGGGTCGAGCGCGATTTCAATCGTAAAAAGTCACAAATATCACTCATCTGCCACTTTGTTTGAGTTGTCCAATCACTCATGGTTTCTTGTAAGGGCCCTATTTGATTTCCTCTCTTCTATTTTCTATTCTAATCCTAGGAAATTCATTTTCCTATTTCTTAGCTTTATTTGCCATGGATTTCTCGTATTCAACTCTAACCTGCCGTATCCGATCGATATTTATGTTACAAATATGCTTATAATCATCTTATGAATCAGTGTCTCTTGGTAGGTTTAACTCTCCCATGTTTTTATTTATTGTCCTTAAATATTCTGCCTCTCTTCTCGTCCATTCTATGATGCTAGGATACTCTGATGTAGGAGACATCATAGTATTAGGATACTTTCTAGGATACTATTATGTAGTCACAAAGGAACTGGATGCAAAGAATAATTTTGATATCATGTATTTGGATCTTAGAAAGGCCTTTGATACTGTTGCACGTGGAAGACTGCCGCACAAATTGGAGCAGTGTGGCATTGGAGGCAAATTGTTGCTATAGATAAAGGGATGATTGAGTGGGAGAAGACAGAGAGTGGTAATCAATGGACACTGCTCTTCGTGGACTAATGTTATTAGTGGAGACCCTCAGGTTTCAGTGTTGGGTCCATTGTTGTTTTTTGTATTTATAAATGATATTGATGATGGTATATCAGGCTTAATGACCAAGTTTGCAGACGATACGAAGGTTGGCAGGATTGTTAATGATACTAATGACAGTACCCTGCTGCAACAGGATCTAGAAAAGTTGAGCAGATGGGCTGAGAGGTGCAAATGAAGTTTAACATTGACAAATGAAGTTTAACATTGACAAATGTAAAGTACTACATATGGGAAGCAGTAATCCCAGAGTAACGTATCAACTCTGTGGTACCACACTGACAGTGGTAGAGAATTAAAAGGACCTGGGGTTAATTGTGCAGGCAGATATGAAGTTTTCTAAGCAGTGTAGACGGTCTGCAAGAGTAGCTCATGGTGTCTTGTCAATGATATATAGGAATTTTTCTAACAGGGATAAGGAGGTGATTATCCCCTTGTATAAGGCAGTGGTCAGGCCACACCTTGAGTACTGTATACAGGTCTGGAGGCCTCAGTTGGAGAAGGATGTAGAGCTGTTGGAACGAGTACAGAGAAGGACAACAAAATTAGTGAATGGAACAAAGGGTTGCTCTTACGAAGAAAGGCTTAGGTTTTGCAAATTACAGTGTCTGGAGACTAGGCACCTGCGAGGTGATCTGATTGAGGTGTATAAATCCTTGAATGGTTTGAGTATGCTCAATGCTTAAAGGGATTCTTCCTCTTGCTCAGAATAATCGCCTGAGAGGGCATAAATTCAAATTGAGGAAATACGGTTGTAGGATAGATCTGCGGAAGTTTTTCTTTAGCCAGCGGGTGGTTGATTGCTGGAATAAACTTCCATCTGTCGTTGTAGAAGTTGATAGCTTAAATAGATTCAAGGCTGAACTTGACAAACGTGCGGAGCGATTGGATGGGTGAAATAAAGGGTTTTTTTTTTTTTTTGGCTGATGCTATATAAACATGCTCTCTTGCATCACGTGCCTTTGCTAATGCTAATTCTGATATCGTTCTTTTTTGATACGTCTCCGCTGGAGTGAATGCGTTAGTGGCTTTCGGGATAAACGTTAAATACATTCCATAATGCATTCGTATCTGATAGCATACAAGTAGTACCTCCAATCAATAGGTCGATTGTTGTTTGAAGTAATTCTCTCCTTTCTGAATCGGCTCCTATTTTTACCACCTAAATTAACTTGAACCCTGCTCGTTTGATGACATTGTTCTAACTTACACTGCACATATCCAGTGTGAAGTGATATAAACTTGTTCTTCTCTGGGAAGAGTCTGGTCGCTTGCAGGCATCTGTTGATTAGAAGATGACTCCCCCTCCTTCTTATCCCTCTGTACCCACTACAGTATATTCATCCTAATGAAAGTCTTCGTCCCTTATGCCTAGATGGCACCATATTATAATTATCCATACAGTATGACTTACGTGATCCGATGCCCAAATTCGTTCGTTTTGTTTTCAAAATTCGTGCCATTACTGTATACCTAGGAAAATTCTTTTACTTCATTATTTTTTATTGCTCTGATACATCGCTTATAAGTGTTTAAGCGAGTTTTTTCTTGTGGTCTGGGTCTGCTTTTAATCTGTGAATCTCTTTCATTACCTTTTACTTGAATATATTAATTTGAAGTTGTACACAAGTTCTCTAATTGGAAGGGCGGGTATAACTTCAGTTCCTTTCAGTAACTTGAATTTTTCCGGTGACTTCCGTAACATCCCAATTAACGGTTTCCCTGTATCTTTAAAGCCTGCTCCGTGGCATTAGCCAGAGTTGAGTTTTTACATTTCTTCTGTTCAAATGTATTTCATCTTTATTAAACAAGTCTCTTCTACTAACTGTGGCATGGTGAGAAAAGATTTTTCCCAAAAAGCCTTTCAGAATTCTTCAATTCTTGAATTAATCTGTAAGATTTTCGTCATGTAATCTTTCCTGTTTTGTGTGGACAGAACTACATATAAATTACATTCTGGCCGAACTGATGGTATTTTTTCAATCCTTATTCATTCACCAAATTGTCAGTTAGTGTCTTTAGATCTCACATGAATAATAACACTGTAATATAATTCTCTGTATATTCCCTTTAAAACTTGCCTGTAACTTATTTCTTACATCATCGGTTTTCGCTTCAAGCAGATATATTCTGATTCGGGTTCACCTATTATTATTATTCAGTTTATTAAATTTGATTTCACCCCCCTGTACAGCTGGTTGGCTAGAAGGGTGTACATAGAATTATAAAAACATATTTAGAAGTGTTTGACAATGCACTTGACTGAAGTTGGTATAGTTTAAATATATATATTAACATGAGGGAGATAACTTAGGTTTGAACATCTATACACAGGAAAATTAAGTTTGCAGTATGAATTCACTCTATTAAAAAGACAGCCAAAGTCTTCAAGTACAGGAGTTCCTGAACGTATGGGTCCATAGATGACATGTTATGGACTGGTAGATTGAGTGACAGGATTCACTTTAGGCAAAGGCTTCGATGCAAGTCTTCCAGGATATTCTTCCTATTTCTTGTCATCCAATAATTTGTTGGGGTCAATTTGCAGATGGTTGAAATGTTCAATAATATTTGCTGGAAACATGTTATTGTCAAGGTTGGTAAAAGTCGACCTATAACGTCGATTATGTTGCTCTCTAGGATGTATACCTGATGCTGAGATGATTTCTTGCACGCTGGGGGAATCTATCATTTTAATCAGTAGTTTGGCAAGAGTGATGAAGTTTTTTTCCAGAATTTTGAGTTTCCATGGTTTCATATTCATGTTTGCATGTAATATAGATCTAGAGATGGTGAATGGGTTACCATGGATCCTGTATCTTTACTGCAAACGAAAAAAAAAAAAAAAAACTCTTACAATGGAGTTTCATAATAAACATTCATCCTTTTGAAACAGAGCAGTCCACAGTTGGCCACCGCAGACAATTAGGCCCGTATCATCTGGCAACTTAGTGTACACTTGAATCCCTGGCGAGTCAGTAGTCTCCTTTCGGTCTGCGGCGTCCACTTGGTTCCTCAGTGATCCAGTCTGATTCAGCAATGAATGCGATGAACCGAAACCAAAACTAATGCTTTAGTTTCAGTTCACCGCTCTCCGTACATTTGGGCAGAATTACAGAGAAAAATACAAACACACACACAATGGGCAAAAATATATGCACCTTTATTCAGTATCGAATCGGGCCGCGTTTCGAATAACAGCAATTGTGCGGCGCGGCGCGGCACGGATACTATAAAGTGTTTTAGTACGTTTTGGTCTAATTGTATCCAGCAAAATATCGCGTAGCTTCGAAAAACTTGAAGGGAAGAGGACTTCGTTGCCGAATAGCTTTCTCTCCACCATATCCCACGCATTCTCAACAGGACTGAGATCAGATGAATGTGGGGGCCAGGGTACATGATGAAAATCCGTGTCGTGTTCTCTCAACCATTCTTGCACGATTCTGGCACGATGATTTGTTGCATTGGCATCCATAAACTGGCCATCGCCTTCGGGATAAAAGTGTAACACTGAAGGGTGCAGTTGATCTGATACAAAATTTAGGTACTACCTAGATGACATTCGACCTTCCACCGATATCAACGGAACCAGTCCATGCCAACAAAACATTCCCGTAACATGATACCAGCTTCATATTCTAGGGTTGGCTTAACAACGCAAGCAGGATCCATCGCTTCGTGAAGTTCTCTCCACTCTACCTACCATCAGTTCAAAACAAAGTTTATCGGGATTCTTCTGACCATATGAGCTTCTTCCATTGTTCCACTGTTCAATCACGACGTTCTGAGCACCAGTGAAAGTGGATTTTTTCGTTTTTCTCTGAAACAAGTGGCTTCCGAATAGGGAGTCAACTTACAGTACTCAATTTCTTCAATTCCCTGGGCTTGGTTGAATTCAGGTGTTATTTGCTGCACACTAGATACCCTATTTTTCCTTACATTCCTTAGAGTACGACTTAGTATTTTTTTTTTTTTTTTGCTCTTGCCCTATTGTTTTTCTGCCACGTTAACGCCTCTGAGATGCGGAAGACCCACTTGACTGAGCCTCCACCCCCTCACATGTACCCCAAATAACTCGCCGAAAATCCCCATGTACTATCCCTCAAGATACACCCGATAAAAATAGTACAAAGGGAGAGGTGCATCAGCCAGCCTCAAATGAATGCCACTAACGGAAAAATAGTTTCGACGACAAGATTACGAGATATCAAGGATGCAACAACGCAAACGTCTGCACACATGACTCCCAGTCGAAGATGTATCGAGTCGCAAACCGAGATGGCGATGAACCCTCATGCTACCATAAACGCCGGGCATCCACAGCTATCGGAAGAAAAAGACGCGGAGCAGCCAGCCCAAATACATGCGATACTCGACATCTTTAAAGCATCTTTGATCCAAACTACATTGAAAAGAAAATGAAGGAATTGTGCTGCCCTGCTTACGATGATTGTAGGCTCAAATTTTTTACTGAAATCCAGGATAACCCTCTTAACCATGAAACATACCTGCTTCAGAATGAAACAACGTACAAAGCTTTAACAAGTTACGCACAAGCTGTCTTTACCATCAGACGGGCAAAGTTTGCTGAACTTACAGCTGCTCAGAACAACGACCTTCAAGTGCAGACACAAACTGGGGTCGGATAGCATTTTCACAACTGATAAAAGAGTAAGACTGAAGGTTAAAATACTATGCTGGCATCATGGTTGGCACTCCTTGAAAAGCTGACTCTCAGAGAGTGCTTGGCCTTTGGCACTCGCACAGTGGCTCCTGCCCCTGTGACTTTTGATCCCTCTACCCATCCCCTATTTCTCCTTACTCGGGTGGACTGCCTTCTCTATCTGTCCACTTTAGCTTGTTCCTCATATTCAGACCTCCTTCCTCTTGTTCCCCAGGCCTTCTCTTCTTTTTCTTTTTTTTTTTTTTTTTTTTTTTTTAACTTGGTTTTTAACCCTGGCGGAGACCAGCCAGAGAATAAAGGGCAGCCTGGCTACCTCCTAGCGGTGTGTGCGGGCAACGTGAGCTTCCACCAGGGGCCCCGCGGCCATATGCCAGGACACCCAACAGAACCTAACGCAATATGTCATATACAACAGACAACACTTTTCTGGCATTTACAGTAGTTCTGTATTTCTTCACAGTGTACATATGGCGCAGATGTGAGAAATCACAGGTGGCGCCTGACCCTTGCACTATGCACACTATGCACCACCTCCCATCCCTCTCAGAGCAGCAACAGCTGTCCTGAATGTCTTAAACTTCATTCCTCAACGCACATACCTAATGAATGGTCAAAATATAAACGTGCACCCGAGCAGCATTCAAGGTTCCTCTTCAAACCTTTCCGATCATACAGATCGCCAGTTAGAAGGAAAGGAAATCCCCATTGAAACTCAGCTTAAGTCTAGTCAATCGAATCTAACCAAAACACCACGCATGCAGCATACTCATGCAGTTCAGAAAGATGCTACGCAATTGCAGCCGCCCAATAACTCATCCATTGATCAGCCCAAACGGAATATACCACCTGCCCAAACCGCAGGGCCTCAGCTCCCCACCCAGACGAAGAGCAAGCCGATCTTATGTAATAGGAACATCCACCACTTCACAGCTCCAAGCAATAAGCACTACGAGAAAAGGCGAAAAGCAGCATATACGTCTTTCGACGTTCCTCTCAGATCACGGCTGATCAAATCGCGACAGCCTTGAGAGATGAGTGGCAACTTTACGTCGCAGTGGAACAACTCCCAGCCAAACACCTGAGCTATGCCTCTTTCAAGCTCGAATGCGACGCCAGTATCACAACGTCAAAAGTCCATCTATATGGCCAATTGAAACAATCATACAGGAGAGCAACACCCCATAATGACACGCTGGGAAACGCAAGGACCCCCCCAGAATCAAAGACAGCTGAGTCGCCTATAGCCACAGCAGCGATAAATCCAGCTAAATGGTAGATGCTTCAGTACACGCTCACCTGATACTTTCCAACCCGAGTTGTCTCCCTGTAGGGGACCACCTCTGGAAAGACTACCTCAAAACATAATCCACCAAACTGATATGCTTACTACCAGGATCACATTAAAGGGAACAGCCCGTAATCGAGAGAACCAATCGACGAGAGTCCGGACAATTAAAAGAATCCCTTTGACCCCCATGGGCACACTACTGTATCAGAACATCCGAAGTTTAAGGAATAAAATTTAAACCATGGACAAAATTTTTTTATCGAAAAGTTTGATATGCTTTGCCTCACCGAGACTTGGCTACAACCTAGTGAGCATTACATTGCCGCTACGACTCCAAGTAGCCATAGCTCTGTATTCACATCCAGAAATAAATGGAGGGGAGGAGGAACGTCACTATTCTACAATCAAGCCATTCTCACTCTATGATGTGCTAAAAATCGTCAGATGTGCTAAAAATATTGTAGTATTTTTAGCACACAATACTAATTTTAATAGATTGAAGAATTTTTTAAAATTTCCTACGCTGCAGTTTATAATATCGAACTAAAAAAAAAAACAAAACACCTATTTGGTTACAAATACCCCCCAGAAAACCGGTTGATCTGCTAGCTCAAATTGAACTTGTGAGCTTAGAAAATGCGACCTAATACTAGAACAACACAAAAGAATCTTAGGCTAGAATTTAATAGCAAGACGTTTAAGAAAATAAAAAGTAATGTTTAACCAAATATGTATTAATAATTCTAATGTAGCGGAAGATTTTATTTTTAATTTTACTTTTGATACATTTTGATTCTATGTACTCCTAAAGTAAATAATCTTGAAGAACCGCTTTCATCAATAAAATCTCAAACATCTTGTGTGTCCTATAAGGAGACCGGCATCTACAACAGGTAATAATCCTCAATGCGAGAGGATTTTTAGAAAGGATGTTTAAATTTTGTGACCTCTTCCACAAACTTCGAATTATTTTATTTCCAGTGCGTCCCTTATTTTCACGAGTGTGGAATTTGTTCGGTGTGATTCCGCCCACCCAGCGGCGGGTATGCCACTATTGAAAGCTTAGCTCCGAATAGATTTCAAGTCGTATAGAAGGGTTTTGACAGTTTCCTCATGCTCACGATTGGATCAGCTATTCCCTGACGTACACTAAACCTTTAGGACAGTACTGGGGGTTATAAAGCCATGGAAGTTCGCTCTTGCAATGAAAACTATAGACCGTATCGCAACAAATAAAGGTATTTATTCGGGCAGCCAACCTGTCTGATGATAAAAGTGAACGAAGTTTTTGTCAGCTCGATCTTTAAGACAGCCGAACTGCGGAGCAGCGCGTGGTTGTATTCATTGCGCCAACTTTGTCATTCGCGTTCTGAATGCGAGACAGCGAAGTAAATCAACCGTTGGTGCGTTGTAAACTATCAAAATAAATTGGCGGGTGTCATCTTCATAGGGCATACACAAAATCTTTGCCTCTTTCAGTACTATCCTTGCTCGAAGTATTGCCCTGTACTACTTGCCTTTCCACCCACTTCGTTTTAAATGCAATCATTGATTACGTTCTAAATAAGCCCCTACACTCCCAGACTGGGAAGAAATCAATTCCCTCAAATTGGCTCACGCATTTGGCCTTTCCTTTTGTGATGTTAATGATCTGTCTTCTTTGAGTCAGTGGGATCGTGTACAAATGTGATTAAGGCTTAAGTCTTACAGGAAGCTGTCGGTTAGTAAGACTACCCAATTTGTGTGCTAAGCTATTGCCTCTCTTATCAGACACGGGTGCTGTTTCCTTCCTTTACAGTTACTGATTAATGAAGGTCGTTAGAGAATAATGACAATATATCGTGCATAGTTTTTTTCCTCAAAATATACTTCAGGATTACAGAGAAGTGCTTAATCAACAGTTTCAGATCTCATTTAAACAATATCCATAGTAAATACAAAGTTCCATTTCAAACTGTAAAATTTGTTTATTTACAACTAAAATTGCCAACTACTAGCAAGGAGGAAAATCTGCTTAAAATGAGATTTTAGGCATAACTAACGTTTTCCGATTTGAAATAAGAAAATATTCTTGATTGCAAATATGTAAAGTTTGTTAAACTGCGCAGCATCCATACTTCACCAAAATGCAGCATATGTTTACGGAATTGATCAATATGCGAACCTCTACAATAAAGAGTAATAAGAAATCGGACTCACTTACTTTGTAAAAAGGCATTAATCTTGCACATGAAGGCTCCAAGAATGTAGTAGTTTGTGATGTTGTAGAGAAGATGAACCCACATGCAGCAGAGACAAATCATCATGTCTGCGATAGCCAGATTGACCACGTAAAAGTTGATGGTCGTCCTCATGGAGCGATTGAGGGCCACTGTTAGAATCACAGTGGTGTTTCCAATGAGAGCCGCCACTATTATGACCACGTAGAAAACAATCTTGACGTAATCCTCAGCGTACAATGTCCGGAATGCATTCATGTCGTTGCTGTAATTATAGTGGGATGCATTAAAAGTAGGGATGCTGTAGTTCTTGCAGTGTGTCTCTGCCATCTCTTCTTGGATACTTTTCTAACTTCGTTGGATAAATAAAAAGTGCCCTACATTCCAGCTGTGGTGTTAGGGAGATGATGGATAAAACCTTTTCCGATTTTCTTTGGGTACTCCGTTTTGGGTTGGAATGGAATTCTTGAAGCTCCTTCCAGACGTCGTACTGTTGAACTACAGTAAGCTCTCCTCTCGTGCCTCCTCTCTCTCTCACTTGTCCCGCGACACATCTGTTTCCTTCTCTCGCGGAGCAGAGCCGTCTGTATCAGTTTTCGCGCAGTCGCGTTCGTCGCACGCAGGAACTAACAGGTCAAGTAGTCTTCATTGTGGTGTTGTGTTGTTATCGGGCTTCTTCAGCCAGCGAGATAGGCCTATCAACCCGAGGATCACATTCTGTATCGAAGCTGCTACCTTTTGCAATCCTCACGAAAAGAGAAATCTTTTCAGAGGCTAATGAAAGGATAGATAAAATATTTTATGGTAAACTCCCATTAAAAGTGTTTGGCTACCCGTAGGTGGCGTAGTTGGCGAAGTTCCCTTGCGGGACGATCAGCATAACAGGTCATCTACAATGATTATTGCCTAAAATACCGTTGAAACTGAGCCCCTAACAATGTTCAGTTAAAAAAAAACAGAAGAGAGAAAGCCTTTTAATAAACTTTCTTTAGCATCTGTGATTATCTCTCACAGGATCGAGTTATTTAATCCTTCATTGAAGGGATTTATTATCTCAGCATAGAAATACATTATTTCCCTCCCATCACCCCACTGTTTCTGGAAGAATTGAGGATTGTGTTAGCTACGCAAAAATATATAATATTTTAATATTTTTGTAAGGAATAGGTGTTATAATCCGAAAGTGCAAGCTGTGCCTATTAATATTAAAAATATTTCACAGCTTTCATTTATATATATAAAAATGCTTGACACTGTACTTGAACAGAAATATCCGAGGACCAGAGAATTCACAGTGTTAATACACTCAAATGTGAAAGCAGTTCAATCCTGAAACTTTGTAACCATTTATAATATGTTGCGCTCTCTCTCTCTGGATCCGACATTGTTTCACTGGAGGGGGGGGGGGGGATTGGAAGTCCTCATATAGATCACACAGCAAAACTGGACACTTTCAGCTAAATTCGTTCAAAAGGATATTCTCTAAAGTATTTTATCTAATTTTTTTCTCAGATTTTTCTTTTAAAAAGAAAAAGAGATCTGTAGCTTGGAATACCCGCCGAACAGCACATTCCAACTGTAGAATAACTGCCCACAGATATTCTTTGACAGACTTTGTCACATATACCAGGTAGAAAGTAGGTTACTGCCCCAAGTTCAAAGTTCAGCATAACAATAGAAAGCGGAGAGGGAGCAGCATAAATAGCGGCAATACATACACCATTCAGCGAGTGTTGCAGTGAAGTAATTAAAGAATAAAAATTACTTTTTTTAGCAGCGAGAACTTGGGAAGAAGGAGTCAGGCATCAAATGCAGTATACGACATAGCTTATCCATTTTTCATGAACTTCAAGGCAAACACTTAATAATACAAATAAACCATGAGCCCAAAAAGAACGTGACTTTACAGTTCCCGACAGCGACACCTATACTATCGATAAATAGGTGAAAAATTTTTAATTTATTGTTTATTTTTTATTTATCTCCACTAGCTGAGACGGCACTGGCTCTCCAGAATGAAATTTGAATCAGTCCCAACATGCTCGCTGACTGGTGCAGCGCGTATTAGGACTGATTTGTAAGAGAGAGAGGGAACTGAAAGCCAATTTAGAAGAACAGTGCCGATGGAAGTATCTATAGAAAAGGAATGCATCAGAAGCAGAACGTCTGTGAGACAGAGAGTGGAGAGACTTTCTAAGAGATGGGCCGTTAGTCTAATTTCCCCCTTTTGAATGCAGTCTAGAAGCCTGAGAGAGGTTATGGGACATCGGCCCACATGCTGAAACAATATTCCATGGTACAATGGATTTGAGATTTGTACAGGGTGAGTAGGTGTTTGGATGAAACGTAATGCCGAAAACAAAAGAGAAAACCTAGTTTTCAGATGCAGAGGAAGCAATATTTGAGATGTCTTTATGCAAGAAAGAGCTTAGAAATCAGCATAATACCCAATAAACATATTTCAACTTGCCTAGAAATCAGTCATCGAAGATAAAAATAGGAGTCATTTTTGCGAGATGTAAGAAAGGACTGAGTTTTAGAAGGATTGAAATCAACTAAGTTATCATTGTCCCATTGTTGGAGAATTACCTGGAGATAAGCATTTAAGGAATTGGTAGTGGATATTCGTGAAGTTGAAACTGTTCAAGGAAAGGTTTCTCAAAGTGGAAGGTGGGATGCAATGTGCTGTCATCAGAAAACTATGGATAGGATTTCCAGTTAGCGGAAGACAGTCATTAATGTATAAGGGGAAAAGAGTGAGATTAAGAACTAAAACCTTTGGGAACACCAGCATTAGTAGAGAAGTAAGAAGACAGAGTGAGCCATCTACCATCACCCGCAGTGAGTGATTAGAGAAAAAACTGGATACCCAGTTACAGAAAACAGTCGGCAGTTCATAAGATGGAAGCTTGTTTAGAAGATCTTTAGGAGAAATATAATCAAAACGCTTTGAAATGTCAAGAGCAACTGCTTGAGTTTCACAAAACTTTTCCATTGAATTTGTCCATAAATGGATAACAAAAGGTAGTGTATCACTAGTGGATCGACTCTGATGGAATTCATATTGGCGATCATTGATCAGATGAATGGTTCAGTATAATTCAGAAGTTGGCAGTTAATTGATTTGTCCTTTACTTTCGAACAAGTAGAAGTGAGTGCAGTGGGATGATAATGCCATGAATTGGATGGGAGGGATTTGTCACCCTTTTTTGTCCAGCAAGCAAGCAAATCAATTAGAAAAGACACGCAGTTCGCAGACAATATAAACCTGCGTGTGGCTCATCTTTTTTCATAGGTAATCCGAATTTTAAAATGTTTGTGTTTGTTTGTCACTTCAGCTTAATACCGTTGAATAACGCAAACCCCTTAGGCGTACGCAACTGAATTGAAACCCAAAATGTTCTTTTCTGATTAGTTTATAAGCCACCAGTGCCTTATACACTTCCAAAAGGTGTTCAGCATAAGAACGAACTGTTTGACAACTTGTTTGCATTTACTCTTTAAGCTCAATTTCTGCCAGCAGTTGAAAATTACTACCGGAAGTCGAAAATCAGTTAAAATTCTATTTTGTAAAGTTCAAGAGTAGAAATCTTGCCTCTTTTCCATATGGTAGTTGGAGTTTGTAGGCCTTTGTCGGAGCATTCAACTTTTCTCCATCCGCACTTCTACCTCTTTTGCGTCTATCTAGATTTATCTTAACATTTTGTGTGCTAATGGGTCAATTGTGTTTGCATTATCCTATTTCTTTTTCTGTGGATATACCCAGCTCCTTTCGTTGATGATCTGATGAAATAACCCTAGCATTGTTAAACAGTTACTACTCAGTGCTTCCTTGGATTTTTGACTTAAGGGGATCAGGAAGAACTTGAATGAATAATCTTGATACAATGAAGTGTCCACTTCCTGGCGGCACATATCAACGGTTGTCCTTAAAGACGTTTCTCTAAATTTATCTTAACATTTTGCGTAGCCTTTTTCTACCGGAGCGTCTCTTTCTACATGAAATTTTGCCCATATTCAGCCAGTTCTTAAGAAGAGTCAGCTCCAACGTTACTGCTCTTACTTCGGCCAAATTTCAATCTCTTCTTCTTCTAGATCTGCGTTTGAATACATCGATGACGCGAGCAATAAGACCTTTTTTTTAAAGCGGGGGTCAGTTGCTCGGTCTCAGACGAGGGTAACATGGCTTTCCCCCTCACACTCACTCTCTCTCTCTCTCTCTTTCTTCTCCCCTCCGGAAACTCGGGTTTTCGTCCAGCAAACAGCAAATTGACAACAGACCCGCAATTTACAGATATCTTATATACCGCACGGTATGGCCTAAGTTGCTTATGGGCTTAAAATCGTACAACAACCGACCTAAGTGAAGTCAGTCTTTTCTCTTACGTCAGTCCATTCTTGAATAAATTCCATAGAGAAATTTGCGGAAAGTGAAGATCATAAACATTTAATAACTATCTTCTGTCTTTTGTAATCGGATAGCCAGTTCCTTTTTTGGGTATTAACACATGAGAGTTTCGACAATTTTTCTTATTAAAATTCTCTAAAATTAAAGCATTTTGACGTTCTCTCTTTGCAGATGCTTGCATATCAGTAGACTTTGATTTTTCCCATTTAATGAAGGCCATATCCAGAATTGGGAAGATATAACTTGGCCCAACATTCCACTTTCCAAGTTGACAACTTTCTCCCTGCACAAACAGCCTGTTATCAATGTTAACATCGCGCGTATTAAGTGCCAAGGCAGCTAAAACCATCGATTTCCCTGGTTATTGGACGAAAAGTTTGAGATTTTTACTTGAGATTAAACAATGTAGTTCTCTCCCGAGATTGCCCACTCTTTCCTGGAAACGAAGTTAAGCTAATGTTTAGTAGTTAATTTTCTTTAGAAGAGAAGTTAAGCTACCAGGTCTGTAATTACTCATTTCACCTTTTCATCTCCCTTTGTGAATTAAATGATATATTTACACATCTCCTGAATCCAAGGATGCTCTCATAATTATAACTAAGGGTTTGCTTACCTCCCTTGCTGGCTCTCTCAATATAATTGGATAGATTCCATCAACCCTTGGCGCGTTTTTTATATTAAGCTTCAACTATTTTCCTTCTACTTTCCTCTCAGTTATCACGAAATCATTTAGCTCCCTGTTAGATTTTGATGACATGGAATTTCCCTTCGTAAAGAACTCCTCATGCATGAATATGCATAGATGCGAAATACCTATTTCTGCTACACTCAGGGTAGCGGAAAATTTGAAAGACCTGGGGATAATTCTGCAGTGAAATATTAAGTTCTCAGAGCAGTGAAGGTTGTTATAGAGGAACTTTGATATGCTGAAGAACTTTGATATAGAACGTTTGGGTAGTTTGAATTAATTCAAGAAAGAACTAGACAAATTATTGAAGGGGATGGATAGGTGATGCGGGAGAGTTCCCCCTTTTGGTCGATGCTTTATGAGCTTGCTTTCTTGCATCATATGTCACTACTACTACTAATAATAATAATTATAATAATTATATTATTATTATTATTATTATTATTCAGAAGAGTTCAGAAGACGCACGTGTTCTTCCAATAGCTTGGAGATAAGAAATGCGCTGAATGAAAAGCTAAAAAAGATATTAATGAATAGCACTTCCTCACTCACTGAAATAGTAAACATTGCTATCAGTGTGCAGATATGAACTTTGATGGCGTCATTGCAGGTGCTTTAACTCTGCGTAAATAGGCATTAGTATTATATTTTCCTCGGCGGCCTTGCTGCTACTTGGAAGCACTTCACAGCATTCTCGCCCACCATTTTTTTTTTTTTTTTTTAGCATTTGACATTAGTGGTTGAGTTTTAAAATAGCTAAAGTTTTAATAGCTAAGGCTTTTAAACTGCTGAAGTTTTAAATATCTGACAACAAAACTCAGTTTCCGTTTTCCTAATGGGCCAGAGTCCTCCATTTGGACTACTGGGGTTAGTTATAAATATTTTTAGTGCTAAAGTACCGGTGAGATTATGCTTCTCTGGTTGCCAAATGATTTTTAGTGGTCAATATAAAAGAATTAACGAGGCCCCCCCCTCACTTACAGCTGTGTAGAAGAGGCCAAATGTTGGTAGTTGGAGAAGGTGACGAACTTAATTTCTGGCACAACTCTTTCATTGCCTAATGAGAATGTTTGGTTCGCAGGGTGTCGCAAGATTCTTGCCCGCTTTATTGATCTTCCATTGGAACTGGATCCTCGCATTTTAGTATAAAATCCTTTGCTGGGTATCCCCCTCCTGCAACTTTGTACGAATTGTGGTTTGTGATTGAAACCTGTATTTTTTCACCAGATCAGCCTTGAATCACTCTGAGGGAACTTAGTTTCCGGACAGATTTTTGCCATTTTGTACCAGAGAGAGAGAGAGAGAGAGTGTCCTTTCAGGAAGCCAAGCTTCTGAGTGTCCCGTGGCCTGGTGATGAGTTGGCTCTTCGACACTACAGCTAGAGCCCCTGAGCCTCTGGAATCCAAATTTGCTGCTGCTGAGCAGACATCATAATTTTTCCTAGAAACTAGTTTTTTTCCTGTACCCCGAAAAATCAGGCCATTAGTTTACAGTTAACATCAATAGTAAGCCAGATCTTTCAGCTTACTCTCTTTGACTGTTGCTTCTTCTGAAACTGCTGCATAACACAAAGTCTAGCCGTTTATAAAATGCACTGTGAATTATAGAATAACTACTCCTCGGTTGAATTTGATTGGTGAAGAAACAATACAATAGATAAAATAACTAAATATATATTTATTTTTGTAAGGGTTTAGACCATATTGTGACGTATACAAATTAAACGTGTTCTGTGTTTGTTTTGTTTTTTGATGGACGAAAACTCCGAGTTTCCGGTAGTAAAAACCACGCTACGCTTGCCTGAGACCGACTAACCCAGTGTTGTTGTGGGGGAAAAAAAAAAAACAAAAATCTGTAAAAACTCTTAAAATGATTTAGGGGATGCGAACGCAGGTCTTTTCAACCTAGTTTGGAGTGTACAGTGCTTATACCAACTGTGCTATCCACGAAGGCTGTTTAAAGACTACATTACCTCTAATATCGTGAATAGGTTTGAAGTTTAAGCCAAATTTATACTTGTATTTCATTTTCTTTAGGTTGCTTTTTTGTGCGATATACATGGGTAGGAGAGTTGTTATAAATATTCTAAAGCCAGAAATAGAAGGAATGAAAAAGAAGAAGAGTGGTTATTCTTGTGAATTTGGATTTGAACTTAAACAGATATTACTTAGTTTTTGAATATTTTCGGACTGGTGTCGAACGGAGTGGTAGAATTACAGATGCCATTTCAGATGAATAGTGCTTATCGAAAAAGTCGGTAGGAAAAGCAATATTGGAGAAGCTAAATGGAGAACAGTGAAAATATAAGTATTTAAACTGTTAGGGAAACTGTTCGTAATTTATGAAAAGAATATTAAAGGAATACTGGTGAATCTCAGATTTTTTTATAGTACTTTCTCTACCACTTCTTCAGCGATTAGATTGCTGTCCATAATACTATCCACGTCAGCTTCACACACAAAGTTAGAATTTTAAGTTGACGGTATGTATAGTATCTTTTGTATGTATAGTATCTTATGCTGCAGAAAGAGGAATGGGGTAGAGACATCTAAAGACGCATTTCTTGACAAATTCAGCAATGTGTATCCCCATTACTTCCTGGTGGATTGCCCACATAGCAGAATACATTTTTGTTTTCGTGTTCAGGAGGTGTGCCTGGAATGTCAGACCCTCGTCCCATACTAACTCCAGATCCTTTTGCGTTTTAATTTTTTTAATGGGTGATCCGTTGATGGTAACGTTGATATTATTGTGTGACTTCTTCCATGTGAATGACATTTGGGCTGTCTTTGCTTGGTTAATCTGTAAACCAGTGGAAACCAGAAATTGTTCAAGTTGATGGATTTTCTATTTCTCTATTTTTCTATTTTTCCTGCAGATTAGTGGCAAGAACCTGCTTTTTTGTTAGAGGATGTATTGTAAAATTTCAGGTCATCAGCATGTGACTGGAAATCAGTTTGGGATGCCAGGAAGGGCTCTAGCACTGCGGCAAATAGGGTTGATGATAGGATTCCCCCTTTTAGGATACCTCTATTAGTAGTGCACGTTGTCCGGAAACCACGATGTTAGATGATGAGATTTCTATGCTCCAGGATCGATTTAATTATGCTGAGAAGTTGCCGGTATAATAAGGACTCCAATTCGATCACCAGGAAGAAACGGCACAGGAAGTACCACGAAATATATGAGAATTGATGATGATAGATTCAATTGTACGTGGTTGAAGTGCATATAATCTGGTCATTATTCCCTATTCCAGTTTACTTGAGCAGAATGCCATTAAAATGCTTAGCAGAAACTGAAATGTGATATGGAGTTTGTAAGAGAGTAATGGTACAATGGTCTGTGCGAAAAACTCTTACTCAAGACCGACTAACTCGTCCAAGTTTTATAAAAAAAGACACAGATGTCAGCTGTACACTAATGAGGTGATTTCTCCGGTAGAGGGGGTGGGAAGGAAAAAAAATTATCTGAACGACTCTTTGCGCCAAGACTCGTTCAGAAAAAGTAACGTAGACAGAAAGAGAAAACCCAGTTTTCTGGAGGCGATAGTTGTGATGCGTTCGTGACAAGA
Source organism: Mastigoproctus giganteus (assembly GCF_048544385.1). Lineage (NCBI taxonomy): Eukaryota > Metazoa > Arthropoda > Arachnida > Uropygi > Thelyphonidae > Mastigoproctus > Mastigoproctus giganteus. The sequence continues at coordinate 231,376,126 of NC_143581.1, forward strand.
GAGGCCGTGAGGTTACTGTTCTCCCAAATTGAGAAATGTGCGTACTGTGAGGGGATTTTGGGTTCGATTGATTTAAAAATATGATCCTGGTAAAATAAGATCACGAGGCATCAGGGGTGTATTTCCCCCCTAAATTTCTTGTGTCTACAATGGCCTGTGTTCTAAATTTCTTTTGTAGTTAGATCAGTTTGCTGGCAAACAAAACATAGGATGCATGCTCACGTGTGATAGGAGAAGAACCCTTTTTTGCACAATTATAAATAAAAATAAATTAAAATAAACAAATAAATAGATTTCGTTCGTTTTGTGAGATATAATGTAGGATTGGATTTTTGAAGGATTAAAGTTAGCTAAGCTCTGTAGCCCTCCACTATTAACCGAGAATGACGTAGAATTTATGGAATTTGTCATCAGAGTGTTTGTGGCTGTTTATGCAGTTCAGGGCTTCGAACGTGAAAGTGGAATTAGATTTTTTAATTTCTGGGGAAATTTCGTTTTCGTTATTATTTCGTTATTGTATTATAAGCTTATAATGTAACGATCAGATCATCATTGAAGATCATTGATACTTAGGGAAGAAAAGTTGATGGATGTAAGAATGGAGTTCCCCAAGGTTGTACCTTGGGGAACTCCATTTTTACATCCTTTTATGACGTGGAAAGTGAGTTTTCACATCGAATATTTCATTTGGACAGTCAGAAGGTTAAAATAAATACTTTTAAATTTGTTTTTATTACTATTGTTGTAGTCACACCAGCAATTTAGGCCATCAAATATGGCCCCTAAAAATTTCTTGTAATTAACGGGATTCGAACTCGTGTCTTTTCCCCCGGGTATGCTAACCACGAGGGCTTCATTACTATTCGCTATCAAAACGAATAACTTAGTTAATGTTCTAAGTGCTTTGCATTTCAGGTTCGTTTGAAAAACTGTGGTGCATTATGGCCTAAGCTGCCAATGTGAACTTCCTACTGCACTAAATGCAGTTTAAAAATGGAACTAAAACTTTTTATAATTTTTTGTCTCTCTCTCTCTCTCCTTTTTTTAAATTAAACATTATTTATCAAATAATAAATTTACCATAAAAAATTAAATCAACCTCTAAACTTGATAAAACTATATAGTACTCAAGAAATGGGTACCAAAATTTCAACTCACAATTTTCACATGACAGAGAGTTTCGAGGTTGGATCAGTTGATTTTTAGGGGGAGACAGGAGGCACTGGAGATATGGGTTAGCCTATGGACGAGAAATTTAGTACAAAGGCCCTGAAATTTTCTAAAGAACCAGAGCTTCCTTTTTCAGATTTATAACAGAATTTTTCTAGGGGAATCAGGCAGGCTATGGAATTGGGCCTAAAATCTCGGACTAAGAAGATCATACGGTGCAAATGTGGTGTAGATCCGACTTTTCCTTGTCTATCAATTCCTGATCCGAGCCATAACTCAAGATAGTATGGGAGGGGGAAAAATCAGTTTTAAATTTTTTCGATTTTAATAAAATTTAAGATGCCTTGGCATATTTAAGTGAAGAGTCAAAAATAAAATTTAATGAAAATCTGCTAACTGTGAGCCTTGTTCTTACATGCTGACGGACGGAGAAGGTGAAGACAATAAGAGCTTTAGGCATTTTTAAACTTATTGATGCTTGTGTGCGATTGTTATCGCGCGAATGTACATAATTAGCGACATGGGCAAAATGATTTGAAGTAATGTCATTTTGTGCTCGAATCCTTTCTCATATCATGCTGTCTCAAGTTCTTCTCATTAGTTAACAAATCTCTTCCGCAGACAAATGACTTTCCATAGGAAATAATAAAAGAAAACTACCTTTATTAAGTATTGTATTACTCATTACTGGTCAATATTCTGGCCTTAACCACATTCTAGTCATTCATTAATCTGAAATTGTCCTGTGAAATCTCTCAGCCAATTCACTGATAGGAGAGTCTCTCTCTCTCTCTCTCTCTCTCTCTCTCTCTCTCTCTCTCTCTCTCTCTCTCTCTCTCTCTCTGCACATTAGTGTCGAAGTTATTTTTGTTCTTTTAAGATGTTCATCAAGAGATTTGAAAATGCTCCTGTCAAGTGTCATAACGCTGTCTACTTTGAGTAAACTTATTGCGAAGCTATTTCGATAAATGCGATCTGTATCGATCTTTCCCAGAGAAAACAGTTTGTTTTCTCAAAATGATATTTACTTTCTTGCTCCTCCAGCGGAGATCTTAAGGTCAAATCTTGGCTTAGCGAACTTTTCGATTGTGTTATTCCGCCTCAATGGATTCGTTCCCATCACGAAGGCACTTTATGAAAACTCTACAGGAATCACCCATTCGAATGCTGGATGAGCACAGAAGAGAAGAATCTGAAGTTAAAAAAGCAATTGGGAAAATGAGGAATTCTAGTTTCAGATGTATTCTATCTTCTTCTTCTTTTTTAGCGCATCGGCTTCTGTGGCCATAATGCACCTCCCAAAGGTTTTGCATTTTCTACTCTGATCCAAGCCCGAGGCAGAATTCGAACCCGCGACCTTTGGGTTGCGAGGCAGGCACTTTACCCACCCGGTTAGCCCGGTCGGCATTCTGTCTTCTAGTTATTTAGGTCCTATCTGCTTTTACAGTACGTAGATAATTACATGAGTGATTTCTTTATTAAATTAAAAAGTAGTCAGATTGGATACCACCCATCTTTTATAAATCTTTAATTGAATCTCTCACTTATTACTTACACTGCTCTACCAAAATATGAGAATTTTAACTTGCGGTATAACTTGCAGAATTGTACGTTCCAGTCAAAATACAGGATTTGGAAAATAACTTCCCAACTGAATCAGTTTCAGTAAAACTGAATTAAAACGGGGAAAAAAGCTTATAATGTAACGATCAGATTAATATTTCTTTCCAAGTAATCATCTTGTGAGATAACTGTATAAGCTGTTGGAAACATTTTACGAATGTATTTGAACTAACCACCAGTCCCCATATCACTTTTCACTTTGATGATTCTGCACTCTCAAATCATGATCTCAGTTAGTCAAGAAATTTCACTTTGTGCCAAACCTGTTAAGGTTGTTTCTGCTTTCCACCCCACGCTGGTACTGTGACCACGGTATTAAATTACTAATGTTTGCTAACGCACTGCGTATATTAACTGACGTTTTTAATTTTTCTCCCTTTTCCCCTCCTCATTGGTGAGTGTTGATTACTTTTTTTGTAAGTTCACTTAACTTGTAATTTCTTCATGAAAGTAAGGTATTTATATTATTTTACCCCATGGCGGATACTGCTATTTCTATTTATTGTTATTTAAATCGGTTTTGTATAAACAAAAAATAAGTGACAAAGAATTGGTGGCGGTCAGTTTAAAAATTTCCAGCTGCTCTGCGAGCGATCTCACAAGTGTTAGCTGCTAAAGGCGGTTATTTTGAAAAATATAAAAGTTTCCTTTTCCCTCTCTAACACATGATTTTCTTTAAAAATAGCCCTGGAACTTAATGGTGAAATGTTGTATTTAATAATCGTATATCTCAGCCCAATGGATGCACCATCAGCGTTGCTGTCTTCACCACTGTTTTACAAAAGAATTACCATATTTTATAAATAGCAATACCACTTATCTTTAGGACCTAAAGGCTTATACAAAATCTTTAAATTAAGTGAGGATAGAATCAGTAATTATTCTCTCCCACCTGTTTAAAAAGGATTACAGTTTGTTTACAAGGATCCTGATATTGTTTGTATATAGACGTTTTCATTATCAGATCATTTAGGCCATATCAGAGAGCAAAAATTTGAATATGCTAAACCCGAAATAAACCGAAAATTTTGAATATGTTATGCCCTCACAGGAATAGAGTAATATCACTAGCGACAGCTATGCTGGTTTTTTTTTTTTTTTTTCTTTTTCTTGAATCAATACCAAGTCAAATTGCTGCTGTTTAAAATTTACAAAGGACCAATTTGCTGTTAACTTGTATTCTCCGGTATTTTTACAGGCAGTGTATGTTAAGCCATAGAAGAATAAACTTAATAGTGTTCTTTCTTTTTGTAGTGGTACTCTATAGTGAAATTACCGTTTAGGAGAAAAGTTTTTGTAGGATTTGAAAAGATAAATTATCTGTTTTTTTTTTTGTCATCCTTGAGTATCGTACAAGTAACATTAATTCAACAACTGGCGTTCTGCCAACTACTTGATAGTCGTTTGTAATGAGCTCTTGGCAATGCAAGAGAAAATCTTAGAAATTAGCACCCTTGTGAAGAAGGGGTTGGGAGCAGTTGAACGAGTCATAAACTTACACCACGTCTTGCAGTTTCATTGATGGAGCATCCCCTCTCTCTCCTCTGAATATCGAAAGTTATTTATTAATAAACTTTAACTACCTCCTTTTAGCCATAATGTGTTTCAAGACTTGGTGATTGATTTGTGTTGCAGTCATCTGTAGTGATCCTAATTCTTGTATTGATCTAAGTAATGTCCCATGTGTAGCCCGATATCTCAGTGTGAGTTTTTGTTGGTGTGTTAAAATGATTGAGGCAGTAGGAAAGGAGGGAGCAAACAGTACGATGACATCGACTAGTGGCTCAAGGCGTTCGAAGAAGCCATTATCGGTGCATTACTCAAAGGTTCATCTTAAACTAAAAGTGGATGACGAAAAGTCACAAGAACTTCAAATGTGTCAAACTTCAAAAGTTGCCGTTTACTCCCTGGAAGGGAAAAAAAAAATCTATTTCATCCGTCTGATAACAATGGGTTGGAAGTTTCCAACAACTGAATTGAATTGTTTGCAGGCAGAAGATGAAACGTCTTGTGCTGAACTCTGGACACAAAGGAGATCACCGTATGTTACTGATGAAACCTTTGCCCGAGGGATAAACCGTAACCTTGTAAGGAGGGCATGTGAACCTCCTACTCCACTAAATGCAGTTTAAAAATGAACTAAAACTTTTTATAATTTTTTGTCTCTCTCTCTCTCTCTCTCTCTCTCTCTCCTTTTTTATATTAAACATTATTTATCAAAATGTGTTATTAGTTAATCACACCAAGTTTAATTTGTATTATGATTTATTTTTCAATTTTTCATTTTCCCTTCATTTCACTTTTTTTTCTTTCTCATTCTGTGGTTAATCGTTCCGTTCGTCCGAAATGATAAAATTGCTGTTAGTAAGATTGGTTTAATTTAGATTCTCGTTTAGTCAGTCCGTCTTAATATTGATTAAGGCAAATCAAATTGACTCTGCAGTGCATAGCCACGTATGCCGAGGAGTGCTTTAGCGCATCCTACGTTCGTTTCCTCTGCCTTATAGCCAGTGTAATGGAATACTTTTGTCAAGCAGCATAACCAATGAAGGGAGAGAATATGTACACATTCTGAAAAATTTGAATTTCTGATTCATTTTGGGACAATATATGACATTTTGTTGAGACGAAGGAAGCGTAGCAATTGTTCGCGATGCATAATGCATGCAGTTCGAATTTTGTCATTGACCAATTTTCACGTAGAATACAAGAGAGTGCTGGCTGAAGACGTAAAGATCGTTTTGAAGTTTTACGTGACTCGCTTTCCATTGACTGGCAGCCCTAGGAACACGTGAAAGTTAAGGAGATGAGGCAATAAACGAACGAACGTGCCGACAAGCTGCATATACGCACCATAGATCTTTTAATAAAAGATCTTTATGTACTCACCTATAATCACAAAAAGTTATACGGAACTGACTAAAACTTCATCTAGTGACATTAACATTTATTTATTTTAGTCCTGTATTGCCTTTGTCGATTTATTCAATATCCATGCATTTCATCTTAATGTTCATTTTCGTCTTCCAGCATTCTGGACGAGCTGGGCCCTTCCATAATGCCCTACTTATTGTTCTTCCACATCCAATTGCAGATACAACCTATATAAATGCAAAATTATTCACCTTCAGAGGTGATTTGGGGAGGACTGGTCATTATACTTCAGGTGAAGCAATGTTCTTGAAAATGTTTCAGGAAAAAAAAAAAAACACAACATAACTCGTTTAAGATGTATGCAGTATAATGGTGGTGCAATGTCACATTATTCGACTTTTAGACTGGAGAAATGCAAATATCTCCCCTTTCATAAGGGTAGGGATAAGTTGGGAATAACTAGTGGCGGTGCAAAATATAGGAAGACGTATTATTATTATTACTATTATTATTATTATTACTATTATTATTAATAGTCAAATGGTGCAAGGAAGCCTGAGGCTTATGCTGCACCAGGAAAAAAAAAGTTCCCGAGTTACCCTGAGAGAGACAGAGAGAGAGAGAGAGAGAGAGAGAGAGTCAAAAGTAGAAGGGAATCACCAAGAAAGAGAAGAATGATGATATCTAGCTCAGGACCCTGGGTGTGCCAAGCCCATACTCACCAGATGTGAGCCCCCATGGACCTCCTTTCCAGCCCCATGTCGCAATGCAGTAGAAACTGCTCCCGAGGACTTCTCAGTTAACACCACAGTACATCACTCCAGTGATCCAACCCTTCTGCGCCTTGTTGATATGACTGGCGACCTAAACATATCAATTCACGACCACTTTTGCTTCACCACAGATAAACTGTGCATATCTGTGCTCAGAATGAGACCGTACTTGTTTGGATCCCATCATAAATAGCTGTGAAAGTAGGAATAAAGTATTAAAAACTGACAGACTATAGTATTGGATCACAATCAGTTTCCACGCTGTTGTCCTACACTATAAAAGGACAAGTACTTCGCAGCACACTGTTGTATAAATATGTTAACTTCTAATGTAAATTCGTTAAATTTTGTATTCTAATCGTTAATCATATGGTTGTCTAATTTTTAGTAATATTGTGTTCTAATATGTTATTACTTTAGTTTTCGCCATCGAAAACTAAATTAACAAATACATTCGTTCATTCGTTGTGTAATTATCTCTTCATGTAGACCCCTGTGTTGTAGCCGTGAAGGGTGTTGTGTACTGCGGTGTGCTTTATGTATATAATAAAGAATTCTTCTTCTGACTTACTATAAATCGTGTGTTCTCATTTCTGTAGTGGGTAAGATAATGGAATCAGTCATTTTGGATGGTACAGAAACATCTCGATAAAAATGAAGTCGTAAAGAGATATCTGAAGGGAAAGTCTCGCTTGGCTTGACAAACCTGATTAATTACTATAATGAAGTCAAAGCATTTAGACGGTGGAAACAACTTCGATATTGTATAACTAGTTGTTAGTAAAGCTTTTGATTCTGTTCTTCATGAGAAGCTGCTGTACAAACTGGATAAATCTGCGATTACTGGGAAGATCTCACTTATAACCTTCAGACAGTCCTTGATCTACTTGAGTATCAGTGTATGACTGAGTGAAAGGAGAAATGGTAATTAATGGGCACAGGGTTCAATGCTCTCTAATTTTCCTCAATGATACTGATCAGAGTATATAGGGAAAGCTGATGATTTAGAGTTAAGTAGGATGGTTAACAATCGAGAGCAGGCTATGCCTCCTCAGAATGACTTAGATTGGTTACACACACTGTCAGAGCCGACCGGGCTAGCCGGGTGGGTAAAGTGCCTGCCTGGCAACCCAAAGGTCGCGGGTTCGAATCCCGCCTCGGGCTTGGATCAAAGTACTGCAAAAACGTTGGGAGGTGCATTATGGCCACAGAAGCCGATGCGCCAACAACTACCAAAAAAAAAAAAAAAAAAAAAAAACACTGTCAGAAAGATGGCCACTGAACTGAAATCTGATAATATAAGGTTTTGCATTTGGGGAAAAGAAAGCTGGGTTTAATATATAGACTAGTGGACACGGATGAGTAAGATTTGGGGTGGGGGGTGGATTATGATACAAGCAGATATGAAGTTTTCCTTGAAATGTAAGTAGGGGCCAGGATCACTCAGTATGTACTGTTATTAACTTCTAATGTAAATGAGCCTATGTAAATTCGTTAATTTTTGTATTCTAATCGTTAATCATATGGTTGTCTAATTTTCAATAATACTGTGTTATAATAAAATGTCCTCTTAAGAAATGATTCTTAAGAGGACATTTGCCAGTAGAGAGAAGGATAATAATATTCCTCTTTATAAAACTATGGCGAGATCCCATTTGAAATATAGTATTCAGGTCTGGAAACCTCACAAAAAATGACATAGAACTCCTAAAGAGGGTCCAAAGAAGAACAACTACATTGGTTGGGAAGACTTAAGGTTGTTCCTATGACTTCAGTACATAGTGTACGTAGTGTTTGGGGTGAGACGCCACCGGTGGTTTCCTACAACTGTCCCTTTAGTACTCTTGTGAAGAAAACAATACTCTTTAAAATATCAGAAATGTGTGTGTGTGGTTTATGTAGTTTTGTGTCTTGTTCTGTTGTTTTTCTGGCTGATTTGCCGCCGGGCGCCACCAAGCGCTCGGCGGCAAATTCTAGTGGTGCGCACGGGCAACCCCACGTTGTCCGTACACACCACTAGGAGGTGAGTCAGGTATTAAAATTGCTTCTCTGGCTGGTCTCCGTCAAGGTTACCTGAGCTTCCTAGACGGGAGACCAAGTACAAAAAAAAAAAAAAAAATGCAAAGGCAGAGCAGAGTAAGGGATTCAGTCAAGTGGGTGGGGAATGGACAGACGTTTTCGGGATGTAGATAGAAACATCTCCAAAGAAACGATGGAAATTAATCCATCAGGCGAGTAGGGTCCAGGGGAAAAAGTACACTGGGTACGAGAACCCAGTGTAGATCATGAGGCCAATGGTCTCTGTCGTGATGAGCCGAGTTGTGGATTTCCTTTGAAGGGAGTTGCCCAGGTCTTGAGGTTTCCAAAGTCCAAATTGATTGATGTCATAATCCAAATTGTTGCTTCTCAACTCAGTTATTGGTTTCTGGTGTCAATCTGTGCCTTGTTTCCTGTGTAAGGGATAGTCAAGTCCTTTGGTTTCAAAGTCTAAATCAGGTAATGTCACAATCCGATTGATTAATCTCGCCTGCCTGCGGGTTTAGTTGTAGATATCAGTCCGATGGAACTTGGATGCAAGTAGTGAATAACTCAATTGAGTGAGCTCCAGTGAGGTTGATGGTCGTGGTACTGGGGACGGGTGCCCAGAATCTGTCTCAAGTTATTGATCTTGGTTGTTTAATAGACTCCTTACTGATCTTCGTCTATTGAAGACGACCCGTGCAAAAATGTTGAAGTATTTATAATTGTCATGGGTTTGAATTAGTCTACGTTCTTGGTCCTTTGGCAAATTAGTAATATTTGTGATCAAAATGACTTCACTAGTCGAAGGTCTTAGAAGGGTGTAGATTTTTAAGAGTCCTTTCAAACACTTTAACACTTTCATTAGAATATGTGCTTAATGCACGTACTGTCTTCAACATGTCTGTCCGTCCGTCTTCATGTGATAACTTGGCCTCCGATGAGTTGATTAAGAGTCTTTTCAAACACTTTTAGGCGCATTAGAATATGTGCGTAATGTGCCTGGTGTCTTCAACGTTTCTGTCCTTCTGTCCGTCCGTCCACGTGTGATAACTCGACTCTCATTGAGTGGATTTTCATGAAACTCTATATTTGGGCTTTTTGCAAAGATTTGTATAGTATTTCAAATTTGCATTAAAAATCGAACAAATAGAAATCCGGGCAATTATTATATATTTTTTCATATATATTACATACTCTGTCCATATACCGTATCTTGTAGATGAAACACGGATATTAATGTTTATTGCTGTTCTGGTTGGAGAAATGAATGGACAGTTTGGCGGATGCGCTTAACGAGCGTGAAATATAATCTACTGCGCACATTAATTTGTTCACTTTCGGGATCATAGTGATGGATCCAAGTTTCATCCATGATGACTAGCTGTGGAAAAAGAAAAAAAAAAAAACCCCTCCTCTTGCTTTTCCTGGGAAATCAACAGCATTTCATGTGCACATTGTATCCTATCCTTCTTCTAGTAAGGAGTCAGAAGCATGAGAACCCATATAGCTGACACTTTACTCATATGCAACTATTGATATGAGTTCTCAACAGACGCTACACTAATTCGGAGCTCTGCAGCTATATCTTTCATGATTAATGCATCAATTTTTGCAACGCCCTTTTCTGTTCCAGCAGTTTCTCGGCGTCCTTGGATTTCTTCTTCAGGCATTGAGGTTCTACATTTGAACTTTTTACACCAATGTGCAACAGCACTGTAACCTGGACAATCTTCTCCATAAATAGCGACCATTTCTTCGTCGATTGTTATGGGTGCTTTCTCTTGCAGAAAGAGCAACCGAATTACTGATCTGTATTTCATTTTATCCATTGTGATCTTGGCTTCATTCAGCGCTGCAAAGAAAAAAACATGAATTGTTAAATTGAAGCCAAAATTTGTGTGGTTTGCTGTAGAGATTTCAAGGTATCATACAAAAGAAATTTCATCTTTCTATCACAACTACTACTGGGTGATTACAAATATTTTTTGAACCCCCCTCCCTCGTATTTGCATTCATAGTTATTTTTAACATTTATTCTATCTTAATATATGGGGGCGAAAAAAGAGTGATCTATTCGAAATGCTCAAATGATAAACAACGATTATGTTTTCGTCGACGAATTTTGAGCAGTCTTTCTTAAAAAAAAATAGCCTTATTCTGTCGTATCTTTTGTGGATCTCAACAATCTAGATATAATGCGTTGACTGTCACTCCACTTGTGGCAAAAATGTGTGCAAGGTTCAAGATGAAGGTATAAAAACAGGACAAAATTCGTCCTGCCGAAGGTACAAACTGGACACCGAGTGTCCACATTGCCTTGGAACTGGGGGGGGGGGGGTGACTCTTGGAATTTTATGAGTACATAGTCAGAAATGGTTTTTATTTATTTTGACAAAACTTTCAATTTATTAACTTTATTATTAAAATAATTAATATTATTAACAAATTATTAAAACTTGTCAAATTATTACTAACTTTGATAAAGTTAAAATATTAACTTTATCAAATTTAGTACTTTGACAAATGCAAAGTACTGCATATGGGTAGCAGTAACCCAAGAGAAACGTACCAACTATGTGGTACTACACTCATGGAGGTGGAGAATGATAAAGACCTGGGGATGATTGTGCAGTCGGATATGAAATTCTCTGAGCAGTGCAGACAAGCTGCCAGAGCAGGTCATGGAGTTTTGTCAACGATATATAGGAATTTTGCTAGCAGAGATAAGGAGGTGATTATACCTTTATATAAGGCAATGGTTAGGCCACACCTTTAGTACTCCGTACAGGAGGCCTCATTTTAGGAAGGACGTAGACTTGCTAGAACGAGTACAGAGAAGGGAAACAAGATTGGCGAGAGGAACAAAGGGATTCTCTTACCAAGAGAGGCCAATATTCTGCAAGTTGCAGCATCTGAAGACTAGGCACCTGCGAGGTGATCGGATTGAGGTGTACAAGGCCTTGAATGGATTGAGCAGGCTCAATGCTGATGGAATACTTCCTCTTGCTCAGATTAAGAATCTGAGAGGACACAGATTCAAATTGAAGAAAGAAAGTTGTAGAATAGATGTGCGGAAGTTTGCCTTTAGCCAGCGGGTAGTTGCTGGAACAGACTTCCATCTGTTGTTGTGGAAATTGATAGCTTAAATAAATTTAAGGCTGAACTAGACAAACATTTGAAGTGACCGGGAAGGTTTTCTTTTTTGGCTGATGCTCCATAAGCTTGCTTTCTTGCATCATATGCCTCAACTAATGCTAATGCTCTTCAGTGAATGAGAAGGTTAACAGTAAGGCTGAGATCACAGTCAGTGAGCAGATGTCAAGAAATTGTGAATGTCGCCTCATTTTTGCAGTGGTACAAGTATGTCTTGATTACTATCATTAACCACCGTGCCAACCTTCGTATCATCTGCAAACTTGGACATTAAACTTAATAACATGTCTCCATCAATATGGTTAAAAAATATTGAAAACCATAAGTAGCCCACTGAATCCTGAGGGACTCTACTAGTAACGTTAGTCAGCTTCAGTGCCGTACTAAACTCTGTCTTGGTGATGTAGTCTAATGTTTCTGTATCCACAAAACATCTGCATCTCGCTGATGTAGTCTAATGCTAACAAGGATTTTTAGCGCTTCGTTTGTTTTTCGAAGACGGGTTCTACAGTGAACTCTGACGTGGCTTTCATAAAATTTAGTAACCGATGGTACTGGATTATTACCTTCTAAGTAAAATTCAATAAAACTAAAAATTTAAATTAAATACATATGCTAAAGTCTCCTCCTCCTTTTCCTCTTCGTCTTCATAAAAAATTCAAAAGAAAATATTTTTCTTTTATGAACAGTAAATAACAAACATGCTGCCATTTTCCCAAGCCAGCTATGAAAAATGACCTATCGAATGAATAAAACCTCGAAAAAAATTCTTTTTTTTTTTCTGTGGCTTTCATCCCCCTTAAGGAATTCAAATTCGTAAGTCTGTAAAAATGTCCACATCGTAACAGATTTTCCCTGCTTAAAATTATTACTTTAAAAGGATTTTCAGCTTTAGGTATTAAATTTGGTCCTTATATAACCAGCGTTTTACTTGCGAAATATTTTTTTAATTTTTTAATTGTTATTATTATTATTATTATTATTATTATTTTTTTTTTTTTTTAATCAGTGTGGATGACACTGATCACCGCCATATCGTCATGTGTATACCGAGATGGGCTAGCAGACTTTTACACCACTTGAAAACGTTTAAACCACGCCGATTTTGTTTTAGTCTGCGGGGTCCATATTGTCAATACCATGGATATGAAGAGGGGTGAAGAATTCGCCATAGCCATTAGATATAATATGAAAGGGAAAAAAAATTAAAACAATATAGCAATGCAAAAATACTTTTTCATAATATTTCACAAGGATTTTCATCACCTTTAATGAATATATATTTTTCTAAATAACGGGAGAAGCAAAAATAAGACAAATTGGAGGAAAGAGGGATAAACGTGTTTCTCCAGATGATCTACACCGCTAAAAATAGTTTGTACTCGAGAAGAAATGATGGGCACAAGTGAATTATACGCACGACACCAATATTAAACAGAAAACAGTGCAATCACAAAAAGGATCCTCGGAATTGTGGGGGAAAAGAAATCCCAAGCCAGAATTTCAAAACATGTCTGCCCTTCAGATTGTGACATTTGCAATAATAAAAGTATCCTTGCTGAGTGCTTTTGCATTATCATCTTACCTTCCTTCTCGAATACTCTGTCTTCAATCTCCAGTATGAAGTGAAAGCTCTCTCTGAATAAAAAGAAAGAAGAAGAAGGGGGGAAAAGCCAATGAGGAGCCAATGCATGTAGTACGATTTGGTGCTTAGTGGCTGATGCTTTATATTTGCAGCACATCAGTGTTAGAGCTGCACGGCAATACGCAGCTGTACACATTAAGAAGTTTTTTTTTTTATTTTTGCTTATCTTATACATAGCATAAACACCCGCCGTGTTAGGCATGTGTGTATGTGTGTTTTATATTTATTCTGTTTATATTTATTTTTCCTCAATGTAAAAATTCGTTTTTGCATCGAGTGTGCAGCAGTAACTAAGCTACGAAAAAAAAAAAAAAAAATGTGCGTACATGATAATAAGAGCAGACCATATTCGACTTCGACCTGGGCTTCTTTTTTGAAATTAATATAGTATTGGCAAATGCATACAGCATCAGCACAAAAAAAAAAAAATTATATATATATATATATATATCCACTTCATTGCTGAACACAAATTTCCTCACATTTCCGGCTATTGTTTCACCCCTTCAGTGTGTGTGTGTGTGTAAGAGTAAGGAATATTTAGCATTTAGTTTACTCAATCCATTTAAAGACAAATATTTCGCCAATAAGTCGCGTCGCAGGTGCGTTGTTTCCTAGCACTGCAATTTGCAGAACTGAAGCCTTTCGTGGTGAGAATAAAATAAATTTTCTGTTTATATTCTGAGACGACCACACGGTCAGACAAGTTCCCAAGATGGAGAATACAAGAAACATCGCCGTATTTAGCAGCCACGCTGGCTTAAACCACTGTCAGTCATAGTACGAGGGCGCAATCTGTTGCTGTTCTTACCAAGTACAGCACACAGGTGGTGTCACTGTTGCATTATATAACGGAATAATCATCTCTTTGTCTCTGATGGAAAAACTGTAAATAAGTTCTCTGAGCAGTGCAGGAACTACTTGTCTGCATTGCTCAGAGAACTAATCGGACTGTACAAATACTCGTTTTCGTTGTTCCACTACCTTGAGTGTAGTTCCACTCAGCTGGTATGTTCCAGAATTGCTGCTATACCAGTGCAGCACCTCGAATTTATCAATCCATGTTTTAGCTTTTATCAATCCCTGGTTTATCTAGATCAGTGATGGCAAACCTTTTCCCGGCCTGCCTGCCAAAAATGAGCTGAAACATACGGTTTTCGCATACTATATGGAAAAAATAATAAATAAATAAAGCCGACGAAAATTAGGAAATAATCTTTACTGATATTGGTAACAGTACTTGAGAGTTTCTAATGAGAACTTTAATCCCGTATAATTTAGCGTACAATTTACGATTTACGTCGCTGAGTAAGAATTTAATTGATAATTATTCAAAACTAAATGGAGCATGAAGTAAAGTGGACCGTTTTTTTCCATAATTAGTTCTGCATGTGATTTCCAATGTCGCCATGTTCCGAGTTCTCCTAAAGCAGACACTTCTAATTTAATATCTGATAATACTGAGTCGTTTAAATATAGACTATGGATATTAGTTTAACTCCTGAATTTTTCTTCTGACTGATAGCGGTTTAATTTATACCTGTAGGTGAGCGTTATATCGATCCCTCTAGTAATGAGGTATTGCATTCTATCTCAGCAAGTATTTGGCCGCACGTTTGTCCTTTCAACTTTATTCACTATCTTTAGAGATTTAGATCCACACTGGTCTTGTAGATTCTAATTGGGATAATGAAAAAAAAAAAAAAAAAGTAAACTGCAGCTATTATCAACCCACTGCAGGATGGAATTACCGCTCCTGACCACTGAGCGATAATACTGATAATAATATATAATGCAATAATACTGATAATGATAATGATTTGGTTAGTTTAGAATTATTAAGAGGAGCTACAAATCGTTTAATAAATCTATTTTTAGGTAGGATTTTCTTATTTGATTTGTCTAGGGGGGGCGAACAGTTAGATCGAAATTTATGTACAAATCAGACAATTATCTCGTTGTATTATTTCATTGTTAATATGATAACTGTACGATGTTATGATTTCCCCCCTCTCCCTAAATGAGATGATCAAACGTTTAAAACGTTTGATCATCCAGTTTGACCAGTTGAAATATTGAAAATAGTAGTAAATCCTGAACGTATTTAATGAATTCTACAGATAACAGTCAGTTTTGATTCTTATACGATATAAAAACAGTTTTATATCATCCGCAAAGTATCTCTTGAATTGTGCTTTTGGAACTGAAGACCAGATAACGGAGGCATGGAGTGGGATCGGAAAGAGGCTTCTTTGGATGTATTGTATCATTAGTATCCGGGTCCCTTACCGGAACTAGCTCTTGCCTAATCGCAAACATGTCTTACGTCTGGCGTACGTCTTGGTTTGTATGGAATCAAAGTGCCTTTCAAAGGTTAAGTTTGTCGCACGTAAGGGTTAGGTCCATGTGAGAAACTTTCTTCGCCGCCTATTTGGATGCCAATGTTGTTTTTCTTTCTTTTTATTTTTGTCTCTACCAGTTGAGTAGATTTCATTGGGTTAAGCTTCAGTCCAGTTGAATTTAAGTAATTCTGAAGCTACTGTATTTGGTGAGTTGCGCTTTTCTGCACGAGAATCTGCTTTAGGATCTTTTCAGATTAGTGGCATAGTGTTGAGGGTAAGCGGGCTTAGAGGGGAACAAGCATTCTGTGTGTTATCAGACACTCAGTCCAAAACACTGATGGATCCAATATCTTTCTATCTCAGAAGATTTAGGAGAGGTCCGGTTGGCCTGCCTCCCTAAAATCTACTCATGCACATCTCGATGGTAAGCCCTGTTATATCACTTAGGTGGCAATGAACCTGTAGAGTGGTTCTCTTCAAGGCGCCTGGTCAGCGTGAAGAGGAAAAGACCAAACACTCCAGCACATGACAGCACAACGAAACAAATGCCCTCAGTTCCCAACGATGGTATCCCACAACTGTAAAGAAGTGTAAAGTGTGTTTAGGGTCAAACGGCACCAGGGGTTCCCCCATCTCCGCGTAGTTTACATTGAGGTGTGATACAGTTCACTGTAAAGGTCAGAGATTTAAAAGTATATGGATCTTGAGGTGTGTACCGTTGTTCTTCTGGCCATTTAACCGCCGGACCCCAGCTGAGGCCCGACGTTGCCCACACTTCGCCCCGTGGAGGCAGACCAGGTACACTAGTATTACAGTTATTTACTCTGGCAGGCCTTGCCACCTAGTTTCCTGAGATTTCAGTGGCAAGGACCTTAAAAAAAAAAAAAAAAAAAAAAACCGTTTGCGTGGGTTGATCGCTAGATTGAAAGACCGAAATGTGAGCGAACTTAATTTGGAGCTATTAAATTTTGACCTGTGGGATATACGCTGGCGAGCAGGTAGAGAGGGAGAGGAGACTGAAGACTGGGGGGAGAAAGACAGAAGAAATGGGGTCGATAGAGGAGGCGACCCCATTATAAGTCAGTGGGGCATGCCCATGCCCCACCAGGAGGAAATCTGGGTTGGCGAGTAGGGGAGAAGGCAGGAGGGAAAAACCTCCTGTCTCCTCCCCTACCGCCGAGGGAGGGGGAAAGAAAGATGGGTCCAGCAAGAGCGCCGGCACCGATTGCCATTATGGCTGGCATATGCAGAAAGCTCTGCGGTCTCATTGGGCTGGTTGGAATTCAGCTGAATAGAAAGTCACTCGTGAGGCTGTGTCCTGTCCGAAGGAGGTCCACATATCATTTCATGGTTGTTGTTGTGGTGGTGGATGCGGGAGAGTCCGCCTTCTTGTGAAGAGGTCTTGCGCATATTGAGTGAAGGCACTATAAGTATCTTTTTCAGTTAGTATCAGATATTCCTGGTCTCTTAGCATTATTTGGGTGTGTACTGCATCTTTTGAGATAATGAACAAATATATGTCGTCTGGATAAGAAGTGAGGGCTGTAGATAGGGCCAAAAAAGGTTCCAGCGCCGCCGCAAGTAGGGTCGCCGAGATGAGTCTCCCTGCGATATCTCTCTGTTCATTCTATTTTTGTAGGTGACCAAGAGGTGCTTAGGCCTAATGACTGCCTTAATGACTTCCAATAGTTTCTCCTCTATGTTAAGGTATCGTCTGAGTGTATGTATTAGAGCAGATAACGCCAAGCTATCATAGGCCGCTTTTATTTCCAGGAAGGGGATGTCCAACTGTGCTTTACTACTGAGTGCATGTTGAATTCGTAGAAACGTGTCAAGAACGTACGTTGGTGGTTGTGGATCTTTCTTGGACCACCGTAAGCAAGTGGGGGAAGGCTGTTACGCAAGCAGTGCTGAACAAGGTCGGCCTCTATTGCCTTTTCGAATATCTTTAAGAGTTTTAAGGTACATTAATACTTAATCTTTATCTTTATATCTTTCTGTAGTTTGCCTTATAATTGTGATAGATGTATTAAAGCTAAATTTAGTTCCTCAAAATAATTGGAAAACGTATCGATTATTTCTCGCGATGAATGCTATTTTGATAGTTTGAATGAGAAATATGTTATTTCGATTTTTTCCAAGTGAATTAACCATATTCCAGAAATACGAGGATAAATTTTCAATTAATGATGTTACATAACGATATATTAACTGTTTCGCTTTTTTTCCCCCTTTGCATTATGAACTTGTTTTTAAAGACATTGTTATTAGTGTCTTAGTCTTTGTCTTATAGTACCCTTTTTAATTCATAATTAAACAAGACTCGAAATTAAATATTAACTGACGATTTATTTGGATTATTTACATTTATAATTTCGTTAATTTTTGAAATAAAGTACAGTAATTCTTTATATTTTTTTTAAATAAGATCCGATTGATTTGAGATAAGATATCATTTATTTTTTTCCAGTCTGCTTTATTAAAGTTCTTACCCGCGTTTATTGTGTTGTCCCCCTCTTTCCCCCCTCAAATGGTACAATGAATGTAATTGTTTTGTGATTAGATAGAAATATTCCGTATAATGAACTAAGTCTAGCATATTATTTTTCTGGCAAAACTTGTTGTGTAAGATAAAATTGTTTGTCTTATTTTGTTGTCATATAATGTCGAATACACCATCATTAATAACTCTAATTGCTAAATGATGATACCGTGTTCTTGGGTGCAAGTTCCCTCTCTCACTGTACCTTACACACGATCACTGCAACTCGTTTTCTGAAGTTTTCTTTCACTTCTTCGCATTTTGCTGGAACGTCTCCTTCCGTGGAAGAAAAGTTTATTTTCGTTAAATTATGTATCCCGCCACATCGTGTCTATAGCGACCAGATCAAATCTCCTGGTTGAATGACACGTTTTTCAGAAGAAACATTTAAAAAAATATATTAAAACCAAATATCTTCTAAAATAGCCGCGAACGATGAACGCAGAAAGTGTTCGGACGCTCCGAGAACAAGAACGTGAAAGGAGATTAGCTGCTCGAGAACGATGAAGCATCTCTAAACATAAAGAATTCACACTTTAAATATTTCATGGACACGAGAATAATGAAAAATATAAAAACACGGAGGAAAAGCGAAAGAAAATCAGATTATAAATCACCGAGGAGGAGAAAAAAGTAAACACTGTGCACGGCTGGAGATTGACAGAAAACGTAATCATAGCCCAAAGAGAGAGAATGTGTGTGTGTGTGTCGGGATGATGTTGGTTATTGCTGGACAGATCTAAACGCCGGCACTGAACGAACAAAAATAAACTCGTTGAATTGAATAAACACGGTTTGCTGAAAGTACACAACTGGCGTTCACTGCAACCTCAACAGGCGTTGAGGCTTTTGAAGCATACTTCACCCACATCACATATGCCAACAGAACACAACGCTATTGGGAGATGGTTGTTATTATTTATTTATTTATTGAATAACCATATATTCGCGATGTGCTATTCAGAAGTTTCTGGACTTCGCTTGGGGTGGCAACACGACATTATGGAGTTCTATCACTGGTGTTAGTTGTGTGTACTTCAGAGAAATTCATGCCAAGTCTACGCTGTAACTTATTTCAGTGTTATTCTGTACTTAATACCGTTTGCAATTTTTGTGTTTTACTAGGATCACGCATTTATAGGAATCAGTCCCGCAAGGTTAAATCAAAACTTTTTACAAAAGGATACAACGTTTTCTTTGCGACTATCACAGTGGTTACGAGTTCCATCTAAAGAGGCACCTGCTCAGAATGCTCTCGCTGTATAACGATCTCTGACTAAGTACAGCATTGCCATGGTCCCCCAATTCTGCACACGTAGCTCTCCTCGTTTTTTTTTCTTTTGTTTTTTTCCGAGACTAAAATATAAACTCAAAGGGAAGAGGTTACTGGCATTTTTGGAAATCCAATAAAACCCGAAACATGCACTGAAAGTAATAACTCAGCATTTCTTCCAGCAATGGCATATTCGGTGGTCAAGGAGTATTATCTTGTATCTGGTCGACTTCAAAGGGGACTCGTTGTAGAAGTCTGTAAGCAAACCGATTATTTTTATTACAGTTCGAAAACTTTGGGGTATTTTTAGGATATTAAACGAAACGATAACTGAACTTCAGGAAATTTTCAATCAGGTGATTTTGAATCCGAGTGAACTACGATTCAAAATTACCTAATTGAAAAAGAAAAAAATTAAAATTTAAACTTTAAAAAGATTTTTAAAGATTAAAAGGGTTTAAACTTTAAATGATCATCCATTTCCCAAATGTAAAAGTATGATCATTTACAGTTTCAGATGTTTGTTGCTGAAAAGCAGATAAGTTAAAAGAAAAATCACAGTAATTTATACGCATACCTGATTTTTTAATAATGTGAAATAGGTAACTACAGTAATTTTTAGATAATTTTTTTATAAATTTTAGATAATTTTTAAATGATAACTAGAGTAATTTTTAGATAAATAACACGGTGATCACATTTTAGTTATGTTAGATACTGTTCCATGCCTTCTCTATGCAGAATCTTACACCTTTCATATTGGCTTTTTTGCTTTATAGAATTCCCCCGTATGAATCCGCAGCATCCACCGTTCGCAAAAGCTCTTTCCTTTTTGATGTGTCGTAGAAAATATTTTTGAAGGATTTTTGTCGAAGGATTTTCAAGTCTTTCGATTTCCTTTTCATTTGCTCACTTTCAGCAATAACTATTTGCGTAACTTTAAATGCTTATAGGTCTGAGATTGGATAGATGTTCATATAATGTTTTCGAATTACTCATCTAATTATCAGTCTGTTGGAGTTTGTCTGTCGTTTCGCGAAATACTCCATACCTATCAGTTCTTCTCTAGATATTTTCTACCCTTCTTTAACCCCCCTTCTTCCAACACACACACACACACCACAGAATGATTCTGCGACACCACAAATCTTGAAAACGGACGCGAAAGACGATTGGAAGATGTAGGCCTGCCCGGTGAATCGCTGCAAGATATCTGTTTCCTAGGTGACAGTCGCTGTTATTTGAGCCATCACCTTTGAGCGTAATATGCAACTCTCGCTGACTGTAGAATGCTCCAAGTTCCCTGTTGACAAAGGCAAACTCTTCCATAAGTATTTCCATCACTTTCCTGCAGGTGGAGAGCCGAGAGAGAGAGAGAGAGAGAGAGAGAGAGAGAGAGAGAGAGAGAGAGAGAGAGAGAGAGAGAGAGAGAATGTCAATAGAATCTATGAGGAATGAACCACGTGGATAGTAACATGTGCCATCGCTTCCTGTTAATAAATAGAATGAGATAATTTATTCTGATCACTATTATTGAGGAGCAGCGAAACCCTGAAGGTTTCACCAAATCCTCTGAGCACCCCCAACGACTGTTTCTACGACACTTCATTAATGTCTCCGTATGATATCTACGGCGGCCGATCGATGATGTTCTCGCGTTACCTTCCAATATCACTTGAAAATTTCTCAGTCCTTCACTTTTCCGTGGAAAAATACCGGTCGAGTAGAAATTTGGCTTGCGCGGTAGATTTCATCCTCCGGCCATCTTTCAAAGTGTGTTGTTTAGCTCATCGTTCTCCAGAGATCAGTTACAGCTTCTGACAGCGAGGAGAACAGCATTCACATCTTTCATTTTGTCATCGCAGGACGCAGGAAGGTGGAGCCCAACTGCATTCGAGGAAGCGCATGCACACACATTTGCGCCTCAGATTTATCCCAACATCGTGAAAAACATGCCACTCATTGTTCTTCCGAGAGTGGAGTCAAACTCTAGAAACCCGTACGACTTCCTTACATTAACTCGTAATAGAAAAGGAGGCCAGAAGATGTGAGAGATAGAGAGAGTCCTCAGAGTAAAGAGGTTTTAAAAATCGATTGTGCATATAGAAACAAATATTCCTTACGTTTGGTTCCTTAAGATTGTGGATATTCTTCCAGTGATGATAGCTAGGGAGACAGTACATCTCAAAGAAAACCAGGCTTATAACCTGCAAGTCCAAAACGTTGGTCAAATTAAAAAGGTGTACGCATGGTCCGCCTTTCGGTTGCCATGCGGGCATCAAAAACGGCGCTCTACTTTGAATTGCATGGGGATCAATATGTATTGGAGTGTTTGACTTACTACATTGTTTCTCTATCTCAATAAGGCACATGTGATTTTATTCATGCGAAAACATTTTCAAAATTGATCCCCATGCATTTGATCACATCAATAGAAAGTTTCCGAACTTTTGCTTCCTCAGCGATTCTCCCCGCACCATCTGTAAGTTAAGCTGCAAAACTACAATGGAACGTAGTTATTCTTGTACATATTATCCTGAAAGAAATCACCACTTTATATAATAAAATCTTGAAGACCTTATCATTAAAATGTTCTCCAAGGAAATCGAAAACTGTATTAGCCATTTATTGAGTTGTCCCATCTTTTGGGAAGATGATTTCTCCAATGCCGAAGAGTCGTAATGAAATAGTCATGAAGGAGTTGCAAGTAATAGTCGACGTTCATTGGTTGTCATGAAAGATTGACTGCATCAAATTTCAGCATTCAAAATAACACACTACACTGCGAAGTTTTCTGCAAGCTAAGGGCTGGATGTCCATGACTTCGGCGTTTCTGGTTCAGACACGTATTCTGTTTATTTATTAACCAAATGTGGTGTGCGGGTTTTGAATAACAATAAAATTTCCGAAAAGAGCCTAAATTCGAGTCGCTTATTTTTGTTAACAGCAGTGAAGGGTTGTATTTGAATGTTGTGGGAAATATGTTTCTTGTTGAAAAGTAGATACAACAAGAAACTGTCTGTTTTAAACTGAGCTGTTGGGAGAACTGTCCGTTTTGCATATTTTTCTATGCAATCAGTACTTGTCTCATGTATAAACGCAGTGTTTTCAGGTATTCGCCAACTTCTTTCTCCCAACTTTTTTTTTTAATTTTTTATTTTGTAGACATCACTCATTCCTTCAAATATTTTAACCACCCTATTAATCGCTGATCAGCGTGGACATTCTCTGTTATCAGATCTTACTGAAAACACACACGCTGCGTCTCAGTACCAGTCGATAAATTTCTTCCACTTAAAATGTACGCTGCCCAGCAGGGTACATCATTTGATTCAAGTTAGCTATGGAATTTTTGCGGAGGAATGGACCAGTAAGAAATAAGTTCTGCGTCTTTTGATATCAAATTAATTACTTTAAATTGGATATTAAAATAACTATAAACAATTCAGACTGGGACTTCTCTTTTTGATGATCCGACATGTGCACAGGTTTCCAAAAGAAATTACAAATATAAAATCAGGGATATCGAGAAAATTGTGTGGCGGCAGAATTCTATAAAACCTTTTGTGGAAGATGATATTTATACGATTCAGTTATATTGAGTTTGAAAAGAAATATGCCTCTATTTCTGTGACTACCCATAAGTGGATTGGATTAAGAAAGCCAGGCGAGATCCCCTAGCCTGGAAATTCAATCCAACCTCCCCCTCCCATAGGGAGATGCCGGCCAGCTCGGCAAGACTTTTTGCCCCAGGACCTGTGCTAGCACTCGCCGCACCTGGCTGTGACTAGAGAGAGAGAATTAAATTTATTGTATATATAAAATTGTTTAAATTTTTTTATTAAAAGCGCTTAGCATAAAACAATTTCATGTTGTGTATATATATACACACACACAACATATATTTTATATATATTATGTTTTCAAAAAATCAAGAGTTGGACAAAACTGAAACAACTGAAAAAAACTGCGCGAGCCACTTGTGGCACGCATTCCACAGATTGCCCACCCCAGGCTTACAGACATGTTACATTGGCTCCCCATAGCTTTCGTGTAAAATCTAAAATAACCAACAAACCAGTTGCTCTTTAGAAACATCAAAGCATATCCTCACTTCTCTATCATGTTTTCATCCTTCGATAGTTATTGATACAGTAATTATTTTTTTCTGTCATCTGCAGTTGCGGAATACGGTTGTGTTCTTTCAGGTACGCGAATACATTTATTTTCTCATTTGCAGTTGCGTCGGTGCCGACCCTACAAACAGCACAACCAACCCCCATTGAACGAACCGCAACGCATTGTCTTAACCGCATCAAATATTCAGAGGGGCTTGTACGCCCCAAGAGGATCATCACATCGCTTCTAATTTGATTTAGATCGACGGAGCCAATAGTTCTGTCCGGAGAATCTGTGCTGTTTGTGACACTCTTTGTCAAGTGGGGTTAATCGTGTCAGTTGACGACCCGTCTGGGGACACCCAGCTTCAGAAGTGTCTGTTGTCGGAGACGGATCGTTAAATAAGGACTTGACCATACAGCTTCCATCGAGCTTCTCATTGAATAATGAATGCGAAAGACCTTGTTACATTGTTTCCTTCACTGAATGCTCTCTTCAGCACCTTAGTGTCTTCCCTCCTGTTTACTGGTGGCAGTAATTGAATTAAAGATGAAGTCCCTCGTGGCTTATTCGAATCACAGTTGCCAAACTAACAGGGGGTACTTTCGAAGGGAGACGTGTTAGTCAGTCCAGTTTATTTTAATAAGATTTCAGATGGCACTTGATCTCCAATAGGAGCCATACTTCTGATTTTCGGGATATTTAATACATGCACTAGGTGAAAGTGACTTTAACGTTTATACCCAGCATTTTGAACATTGTAGAGGGATACTGATAAAAAATAAACAACGGCTTAGAGGTCACATTTTAGTACGGTAATAGGGACTGACTCCCCTCTATTCTCTAATATTGTTTCCATGAAACACATTTTCACCAGTGTATAGCTGGTCGAACGAAATATTTCTCCATTTCTCCAGCAGAAGAAACGCTTTTAACTGGACAGGGTGCAGCCCCCCCCCCCCTTAACGGACCTACACAGTTCTTTCCAATTCATTTGGGAGTAGTTCGGTTTCTTAGAGAGTCCCATTCCATTGCCGTCATATCTTCGTAAATGAAGCAGTGAACTACACAGTTTCTAATAGTGGCATTATCCTGTGCAAAGACGGTAAGGTGTTTTTCGACTCCTGTAAAGAGGATATTTGAACCCAGTCAGCTCTTTTCCGCACACTGTGGAAGGACAGTAATTGTAACCACTGTCATCTGCGAGGTCTCATCCATGAAAATCCTGTTGATGGAACTTTACATAAAGTATTCACACCAACCAACTATTCGAATATTCGATATTTCCAACTACTGTATTCGAAAATATTCGAATAGTTGGAAAAATATTTGGTCTCATGCTGGGAAATATTCGAATATTTGCAGCATGAGACTTCTGTTCCGGGGTGAATCACATATTATGTTGTTGTAGGGTTTTAGGCTCATCAGCGAATTAGGCCATATTGCGCCATATACATATACTGTATTATGTCTGTACATTGCGTGTGTTCTGTGGTTGGACGAAAAACCTGGAACCCTCGTCTGAGTTCAACTAACTCAACCACATTGCTGAAAAGACCCATAAAATTCCTTGCGTCATTGAGGGGGTTCGAACTCAATTCTTTTCCACCCGGTGTGGGGATTACAGTTGATTATACCAACTATGCTACCCAGCAGGGCATATATTATGTATCTAAAGTGAAATTCATAAATAAATATCTTCTGCTATCACAATATGTAGGCCCTACTGGTCGATATTCACCTTTTCTTGTAACGTTCCGTCTTCTGAGTGTTGAGAAACTAATTTTTCAATGAAAGGGGTGACCAAACGTCTCGCTTTTAAAGAGGTCTTTAAAAAGCAGTCATAATAAAATAATGTTGATTGATTTTAATATCTGTTTCCAACGGACACAAGTTTTTAACACTCATCAGAAATGTAGGTTAAAGCATAAGCATTTGTTTTATGCACTGTTATCTTTCTTTCTATATATTAAAATAGTTTTCCTCCTAGTGATATTTATTCAGCCATTAGGAGAAGAGGTATACAGGTAACGTGGTAATACGTAAAAAATAATAAAATACGTAACTGAAGCTTGTTTTACTGTGGTAAAACAAGCTTCTCTTTTAGTTTGTTCGTGTTAGACAAACCTTGTGTACGCGCTTTGTTTATCTAGCATGACAACGCGGTACCATTCTTGATTTTCATATGTAACGTATTTATATATTCACATCTTAGGAAGAGACACACAGTGTCGTAAGCTTCTGTACGTATTTGATTTGATTTTATTTTATCAAAAGAAGCGAGCGCAGCGAGCGAGAGGCAAAGCCCCCTAGTTATTAATAATAATTAAAGTGGTAATTACATGTTCGCGATTCTCATGCGTTGCATTGCCAGTTCAGAAGGTGTGCCTCGTGTTTTTTTATGTTTTTTTTTTTTGTTTTATCTAGTCCTTCCCCTCCAATCTGTGGTAATTTCTTCACTGTACATTCAAAATAATTAATTGGATAAGCGACACGACTTAAAAAAGATTTAGAAGTGGAATTATGACTTCGAGGGCAGGTGCTGTATTGACACAACAGGGTCATTTTATACACACAGTTATTACGACCAGTAGTCAAAAATACCTAAGAAAATACCTATTAGTGCCTGCAGAACGAGTACTTAGGAATGCGATCAAGGTTGTATGGTTTCCCTGCCACAACCCCCATCTCAGAATGAATCCCACAATGTTCGAGCAGTATTATGCGCCGCTTGTATTTAGATTTATATGTCGAACGAGAAGTTCTTTCTCTGGATCAGTAGGTCCAATACGCCGCCAGTATTGGTTTCATTTTCTGCCAATCTTGCCACACTACAGTTTTTTTTCTTTCTTTGTTTCTGTCTGCCGAGTGTGTGTTCCACAAGCGGCCATAAAGTATTTACAGCCAAATTCCACCAAACATATGTTACAACATACCACCCCTTATTGCTTCTTGATGGCTTTCTGTATTGAACACACACCAATTTCATTACGCTTCACAGTAACAAAAAGAAGGAGCCAGCTGCACTGTTTCTATGGGTTCTACTTGCCGTAAGTACTTGAAGAAAACCATACATTCTAGCTGTCGTACGACTAGAGATTGGATGGTGCCCGCCCCATAATTCACGAAATAAATGTCTTTTTCCCGAATCTATGAAGAGCAAATATTCTCGTTTAATGATTGATTCCTTCACGTGACACTTTCACCGTAAGTATAATTTGATTATCAGCGTGTCGTTTCAAATTGTTAGATACAGTGAGGCCATATTTGTTTTCGATGTCGAAATTAATAGATATCAACCGGGGAGGGACAAAAAATTCAAAAAAAAAAATAATAATTACTTTCCTTAATGTTTTTGTGGCTCCGATGAAGTTACTTGCTAACCTTTCGACTAATCCTTTGGCGGGTTTAACGTTCTCTGCCTTTCTGTACGCGGTTCCGGCTGACACACTAGTTTTTTATTCGCCATCTGGCAACATTGCTGAGTTAAGGGGTCTTAGATTACTCGGAATGTCTTGAGAATGTTGTTGATTTTTAGTCGTATCAGCAGCTGTGGCCATATTGCGGGAATTGTGTATTACAAGTACAGTTATACAACAGAGTACAATTATGTATTAATGGATCGATTTGTATTTGTGCAGTCTAAAAATCTAATAATTTGAGTCTTAACAGACTCAAAATCTCTTGATACCGGTGATCATATCATATTAGTTTATCAGGTTGGCTAAACAATATTCTTCGGTTATAAATTCGCCTTTTTATCCATTTAAGATACACTTTTCAAAATGATCTCATAATGCCCTTCTGTAATAATGGAGAAACGTTAATACTTCCCCAACCCAAGGGAGATTAATCCTGAATCTGAAGACTGTCTCATAAATAACCCAAACGTTTTGGCCCATTCTTTTGTACTCCCTTTCTGTATGATCCAGTAAATAACATCTTAATTCTTATGCACTTTCTAAGTGTTTTTTTTTTTTTTTTGTTAGACTCTCTCTCTCTCTCTCGTGTAATATCAAGGTGTTCGGGTATACACCATTCTGGAAAAATATCCTAATACACTTCAGTTTACATTGATGTGTCTGCCACTCGGTTCAATAGCGTGTCACTTTCCTTTGGCCTCCATCGCACACTCCATCCTCTTGTGTAAGCTATCCACCAACGAACGATAGAATGAAGCTTATATAGTGACAATTTTTATTTGCCGAAGGTGAGGAGCAAAAGTAAAGGGCATAATATAATTTTCCTATTTTGTGAGAAGGCTTCGAAGGCTCTTCCTCAATCTTGTGAAGCATATTTTGCTACTTGCGCTCATTGGTATTTTCATGCTGCCTTCAATTTCTTTCCATCAAAAGCATGTTACTCGCTAGTGACACTTTTAATTCTCAAAATTTTGTTTTAATTACTGGAATTCAAGGTTAACGAACAGAGCCCGAAGCGTGGATTTCTCCTTGCAATAAGTGTCGCTTGATGGAATTAAGCGATGGTGTCGCGGCAAAATGATTATTTTGAAGACCCCCTCGTATCTTTACAAGACTAACATCTGCGCCTTGATTGAAACTTCAGTCATTAAGGGAAGGAGTGCGAACAGTTATTAACGCGGATAGCGACAGGTGTTGCCAGCTGAAGACATGTGTTTCAAATATTAATTACACACTTCACAAGAGGACCGTCCAAATTAAAATTGTCTGGGATGAAATTCGTTTAATACCTTAAGCAATCAGAAAGCTGTTACAAGAAGACATTAGGACTTCGCTAATAGGAAATAGGAAGTCTGCTTATTAGTGCAGTCACTTTCGGGGTCGATAATCAGCATAGCAAGGGAGTGTATAAACAATATTTATAATTCCAGTCTTTAATCGGCAAAAAACTCTTCAAAGAAAGCTGTTTCACTTCAGAATGAACTGATTCTTCGTTTTATTCTGAGGGGGAAAAAATATCGCTTCTATTATGATTAGCATTTACCCTGCAAAAAGGCTAAATTAATGAATAGAACAGTTGGGGGTCATCATTCGTGTTGCTCTTAAAAGCCATACAACAACGCGAACTTCAATAATCCGAATATCTACATATCGGATTATGAAGATTATCCAATTTGAGAATGTCCTTATTTTCCCCATACAGTATCCAGGCGACAGTTTTATGAAAACTTAAAAACGTAGCCTCTGTAACAGATGATCAGCGACTCTGGAGCCATACTTCTTGCAAAGTTAATTATTTCTGCAAGCGATTCACGAAACTTAGCCAATATAATAGCTGCTCCCAACAGAGACAATTCAAAAAACCAACAACAATTTAAATCCAACCTCTCCAGATTCAAACAAATGGACAGAATGATCCCCAACGCATTCTTTCACCCTATAAATCATCACAACATTGACTGCAAAAGGATACTCAACTCTGAAGCCTACAGGAGTCAGATTTACGATCAAATGAAGAAAAATAAAAACAACAGCCTGCCTTCAACCCAGTAACTGCAACTGAAAGCTATGTATTCGATTATTTTATTTTCTCTGTATTATCTTCCCCTAGCCATGTGCTGTGATGAGCTTGCTTTATTTGCAATAAATAAATATTTATTTATTGATTTAAGTTGGTAATTAATATCTTTATAAAGGAAATTAATTGTCAACTTTGAACCATTTTCTTTTTAAATTAAATAGTTTATGGAGGTGAAGAGGAGTTTTTGATTATGTAGCAAAAATTAAGTGTAATTACTCGGATGCTGTCCACTTATGTATTCCTTTTCTATTTTGTCTTCTCAGCACAACTAACTTCCCTTGATTTCATCTTTACGGGGACAACGTATATTCACGGGATTCTTTCTGCAGTATTACTTTTATGTGCCTAATACAGGGCAAGTCAGAAGTAGCCTCACACACTGGGTGCCATATAACTTCTTATTATGTTTACATAGAAGAAACATTGTACCGGGAGAAAATTAATTGAAACCAAAAGTTGCAGTGGAAGCAACAATATTTCGATATAACTCCATCAGTAATTCTTTACGCGTATTTACATGGCTGATGTCACTAAAATTGCTGCTGGATGGATCACAGCAACGATCACCGTGTCGATCGTTGCATTTAAAACTCTGGAATGGACCCCCAGAGTGTTTTTTTCTTTGTCTCATAAACTGAGACCTTAAGTGTCTCATCTACTGGAACTAGCCATATTTCTCGTGGTGTGGATGAGTATCTGGAAACAGACTTCCTGATGATCGCCACTTCTGGGGAGCCAAGAGGCCAGCGCAACACAACACACATAAAATACACAAACATTACAGTACTGCACGTCTGGTCTATTTTACAGAGTCCGTTAAAACCTGCAGTAAAACGAGGTGGATTTGAACTGGCGTTCTAGGAGCGCTAACAAGAACACAAGTCCACATGTGTCGATCGTTGCAGTGATCGTTCTCTTTCACATCAGTTGACAAGAGGGAGGGAGCTTGTGCGTCTGATCCTTTACGTAACCCCAAAAAAGAAATCCGTTAGTGTGAGGTACGGTGAACAAATTGGCCACAGAATTAGACTTACACGTCCTACCCACTGATCTGGAAAGTGGAAATCCAAACAGCCTCGAACATTTTTATGGGAATGAGGTGGGGAATGCGCCACCTCGTTGAAAGAGCTCATTGCTGCCGGTATCATCTTGAGAAATTTGAAGGATCAGATAATTCTCCGGCATGTCTCAATACACTGGACTGGTGAGAGGTCTTACTGTCATAAGAACGAACCGTACACTTTTCTACAACTTTCAAAACGAAACGCTTGGATGTGTTCCAAAACCATGCTGGGGTTTTCAATTCCCCGTACTCTCACGTTCCATGTGACGTGGAACGTGCAGTCGTCGCTAAACAAACTCGTAGGCTTATCTCCACACTGTTTTTGTGATACGCCGAGTTCTGTGATGACGATATCTGGATTTTCTGGACAGTGGAAGTAACTCCTCACTTCCTACTCCCTCATATAACAAGACAGAAAATGACTCACAAACGCAGGACAAAGGAAGTCTTCCTGCCCAGACTGCCAATCCATGAAAATGGGACTACGCCCACATATAACAAGCCGACCGAGCTAGCCGAATGGATAAAGTGCCCTCCCTGACAACCAAAAGGTCGCGGGTTAGAATCCCGCCTCAGGCTTGGATCAAAGTAGTGCAAAAACCTTGGGAGGTACATTATGGCCACAGAAGCCGACGCGCAACACTAACAAAAAAAAAAAAAAATGTAACAGGACAGATCTACCAAAAATGGAATACACTTGGACCAGACCTGGACGGGAACCGTTTTCCATGTTTGACTTCACAATTGGACTTGGAGACACCAGCAGCTTTGCTGCCACATGCCATATTGATATTTGAAAAAGCAATGCCACAAAGATATTTGAAAAAGCAATCCAGCCCACCATTGCAGACCACTGTTTCAATCACAGGCCTCCGTACCTCCACACTGTGATTAAGGGGAGATCTACTAACAGCAACCTCCTAGACACCCTTACCAGAATCCAGAAAGCCCTCAACAACAGGACACAGCTTGATGTTATTTTCTTTGACATAAAAGCGGCCTATGACAAAATAGATATAACAGCTCTAATCACCATTCTCCAGCAGTACTTTAACATCACTGGAAGGACTCTCCATATCATTAAATCAATCCTGGAGCATAGACATCTCATCATATCACATCGCAGGTTTCAGACAACTTGCATTACTAATAGGGGTGTCCCGCAAGGGGGAGTCCTATCACCAACCCTATTTGCCGCAGCGCTGGAGCCCTTCCTTGCATCCCAAACTGACTTCCAATCATACGCCGATGACCTGAAACATTATATTACATCCTCTGACCAAACTCAGGTTCTTAGCACTACCTTGCAGGCAAATAAAACCATACATAACCTTCAACAATATTTGGCTTCCATCGGACTACAGATTAACCAAACAAAGACAGCTCAAATGTCCTTCACCTGGAAGAAGTCACGCAACGACATTAATCTTACTATCAATGGATCACTCATTCAGAAAGTTAAAACGCACAAAGATCTCGGATTAGTGTGGGATGATGGGCTGACATTCCAGGCTCACCTCCTGAACACAAAAACAAAAATGTACTCCGCTATGTGGGCGATCCGCCAGGAACTAACGGGAATTCATGACGCCGACCTGGTAAAGAAATATGTTGTCCGATGTGTCTATCCCATAACTCTATATGCCGCAACCATTTGGTCCTCTGCTCCCACAACACACTTCAACAAGTTCCTCAGCCTGGAATACTGGCTCCTGAAATGGCTCAACTGGCGGACTGGCAACCAATACACCATTTCTAGGGCTCAGTTCTACATAAATCTGGAAGTCACCCCATGGAAACAACAGATTGTGGCAGCAAACCTTCTTACACTTGCCAGATTAATCACAAGACGACTCGACACCCCTGACATCACTGATTTAATAAAAACTCCACGCATTGCCGGAAGGAATCAAATGGACCCAAGGCTCCCACTCACAATCAGCTTGAACAACCTGAAAGGATTGAGGCGCATGTTCCCAGGAAACACGGTAGATTTGATGAACAATCTAGCCATCGACCTGGATAGATTCTGCGAACAGCATTCATACAGACGTCAGTAACTAAAGAACACATATGCAAACATACACTTATGAGACGCCACCAGAAGGAAAATGCCACCACAATGCATCCCGTTAAAGATAGGTGAAGCCATCACTGGTCCTCTCTTACTTAGAATCTACTACTCCAAAGACGCCTGGTGTTCCTGGCGACTATTACGTTCAAGATTGCAGAATTGAAGAAATACCACGTGTAACAACCGGTGAAGGACTGCCTCATTTCTTTATATTTTGTATATTTCCCTCATGCTTATGTAATTTATAGCAATTTAGAGAAAATAATATCCTTTAATTCTTTTAATTATGTAAAATAATAAACACTAAGTTCTGTACCTGTCGGGTTAAGCATACATGGGCCCCATGTAACCGCCAGGCACATGTCCCTGTCTTAACCTCTGTGTGTAATATCACCCCCCTAGCTTCTAGCTGTCCAGGGGGTGGCTCTTTGGCAGAGCAATAAACAGATTTAATAAATAAATATTGGCGACCGGAAAAAAAAAAAAACCTATTATTTTTAGGCCACCCGAATAATTAAATTAATCTGCCGTGCTGTGTGTCTTATGTCTGTTAATTGCGTGTGTTCTATGGTTGATTTGTCAGTTTTGCTGGACGAAAAACCCCAGTTTCTGGGGAAGGGGACCTTGCTCTCTACGTCTGAGACCGACTTACTCAGCCACAAGGTTCCTTGTTTTCACTTTACTCCCCTGCCTGGTGGGGGGAAGGTGACAGTCCTACTGTCTCCTTGCCATCCCCTCTTTCCTCCTGGTGGAGCATGGGCATGCTCCACTAACCTACCTGTAGGGTACCTTCCCTATTGACCCCATACTTCTGTCTTTGCCTCCCATTCTTCAACCTTCCCCCCACTCTATCTATATACAAGCGAACGCCCTACACTTCAAAATTAAACAGCGTACACAAATTCGGCTATTCAACTCCAGCGCTATCAAATTTTTTTTAAGGCTCTAGCCACTGAAATCTCAGGAAACTAGGTGCTAGGGCCTGCTAGAATAATAGAAATATAAACTATTGGGTACCTGGTCTGCCTCTCCGGGGCAAGTGCAGGCAACGTTGAGGCTCAGCAGGGTGCAGCGGCTAAAAGGCTAGAAGAACGGTACACAACACTACACATATACACAATCCACACACTTAAATCTCTGGCCTTCCAGGCGAACTGGTTCACCTACAATGAAAGCAACGCGGAGATGGGGGAAATCCCTGGTGCCATTTGACACTAAATACACTTTTCACTTTACACTTTACACTTTTTCTCATTGGTTAGATCAATGGAAAGGGCG
Source organism: Mastigoproctus giganteus (assembly GCF_048544385.1). Lineage (NCBI taxonomy): Eukaryota > Metazoa > Arthropoda > Arachnida > Uropygi > Thelyphonidae > Mastigoproctus > Mastigoproctus giganteus. The sequence goes on from NC_143581.1 coordinate 231,409,579, forward strand.
TGCGGGCCCATTTCTGTGGCCAGCTCGATCACTTGCCCTTACGGTAGGCTTTATCTTACTATGTCGCATCGAATATATGGTAGTTACAAAAGTCTTATGCCTTTCATAGTTCGAATGTCTGTCCACTGGAGCTTTGTCGAACATTCTACGAAATTTCTTTCTAGCTTGCTTCGTAGACTTCATTTCGTCAATCCATAATATGCATTGTGTTGTTTCTGCACCGCAATATGTTGCAATTTCGGTTTACACTAGAGCAGTGCCGCAGGTGGCTATTTCAGCAGTCTCTAATCAACAATCATGAACACTCCGATTTATCTATTTTACCACTGTCAGTACATGTTGACGGCAGCGAACACGTCAAAAAACACTTAAAGTTGTGAAGCAAACTTTGACTTATCCTTATGTATGAGCTAAGGCTTCCTGGCACCTCTTAGACTTGTGCGACTGAAACATCAGAGTAAACAGTTTACAGCGAACTCACATCTTAATCCTCCTTTCTGGCGAGTTCGTATTACTTTAGCTATTTCTCTGGGGGGGATTCAGAGAATGAATGCTAGTTTGCCATCACACTAGTGCGTTATGCATTTACCACTATTGTTTCTGATGACAGATCGACGAAACTTTAATTGATCTCAGCAGAGAAAGTGTCTGGTTGCAGTTAGAAGTTCGGAGTAATAGTAGCTAAAGCCCGAGGCTTCTAGGAATAGTAAAATACAGTCGCTTCCATTATTTGCATAAGCCACAGACCCGCCGGATATCTTTCCCTTCTAGTAGTTTTCCTTATAACATTCGAGATTAAAGATTTGTTTCAAGGCAGTCTTCCCATTAGAGAATTCTTCTCTTTCCAACAGGTGACATTAGAATTACTTTAATACAGAAATTGTACGGAAATATTCCACATTGAAACCAGGCTCTGTCAGCACTGAACTTACTATTAAACAATCGTCGTGATCTCACAGTAACTTTGATAATGGAAAGAAATAACGTCCTGTCTTATCGAAAACATGTGTGGCAATATTCCCTATAACAGTGAATAAACATATCTCGATAATATGCATATCTGCATTTTCGGATTATTGAGTTTATTCACTTTACAAACACGAAATCCGAAAGTGCAAAGAATTTATTCACACTTATAGTTCAAAATATGACATTGCATCAACCATTACAATTCAGTGTCTTCTGAATACATCTCTCTCTCTCTCTCTCTCCCCGTTGCCATAGTGCAGTGGAAACTTGACTCATAGCCATGCCTACAAGAAGAGTCATCTGGCGATGCGACGTTGAGAAGAAATGATGTCCTGAAAACGTGTGTAGCAATATTCCCTGTGACAGTGAATATTTCAAATAAGCCTGCGCGGTGTTATATTTCTGCGTAGGCTTCATTATATATCACCAAGACCAACTAGTTTCTAAATTGGCCAGAGGAACGGTTTGGGGATATATCAAAATATTAAATTAAATAGTTCATCGAAGTGAAGAAGATGGCATTTGATCATGATCCAGGAGGGAGTGTGTGAAAATTGGGAATACAGAATAATTTTTCCTTTTTTTTTAAATTGCTACAAAATCGGTAATACAATTTCAGAGAAGATTTACGACTGCTGATTGAGCAGTTGTGAATCTTTCCTGAAAGCGTTGTTATCTCGAATTCGGCAGCAGCTCTGTATTTGAATCTCGTGGAACTGCTCTTGATAGTATTCCAAGAAATCAAGTACTCTACTGAATATTCTTGTTTATACTTCAGCACGACCAGGTCAGAGAGGTTTACAATAAATCACGAATTTTATCGTTAATCGTATTTAGTAGTTGTGCGGGCTCGAATCACGGTCCACTCGAAGAGCGTGTTCTACAACACTGTTGCTCCTTATCACTCAGGTTAGGTTAGCCTGACAGCTCCATCAGCTGTCAGGCTTTTTTAATATTAAAGTTCCTCACTGAAACTGTCCTTTTATTTTTTTTTCACTAGCTAAACGTTCCGGTAAGTTAAGTTCAGTTACTATATTTTAATGATTTATACGTTTTCAATTTCGTGCTAATAGCTATTATTTTACAACTCAACTTGAGATATTCAGAAGTGACCGCTATCTCAATTTTAATAACTCTGAATACTGGTTTATTCGACTTCCACTCACACTAACATTGCTGTGCTCAGTAGTGTTATGTGAATGAAACAATGCGTATAACTCAGTCTGTAAACCTCTCCCTGTTTGACGACGTTTCGACAGTTGTATGCCCTTGTCCTACACAGACATAATCAATGATTGATTTCACCGAACGAAGAAACAGTATTTTATGAATGGATGAGCAGTAAAGGACTTGAATGAGTGAACAGTTATGTTGTATTTCGTAACACTCAAGGTGAACAGTCTACAAGCTAGTAAGGATCCTGGGGTTGATGGCATATACCCTATAATTTTATACGCTTTGCCCATCATTACTTACAAGGGAAAACTAATCCCGTGTATATTTAGATATGCGATTTCCAAGTACGGTAGTAGCTTTCTTATTCTGTTGTCGCTTCTGTTAATTCGGAATCTTTACTTAAGTCTGTTGATTCCTATATTGGAATTTGAGGTATTCGTGATGACTGTATTTCGGGTTTAATTTTTTACTTTAATTAGGTTCTAATACGAGTAAATCTGCACTTGTTTTCCAACATCACAATATTCCACAGGGGGCTCGATTGGCTTTTGAGCGGTGCATTTGTTTGTGTATATCGGAGAGGAGATCTCAGCTCGAAGTGTAAAAGCACTGCATCGACGAACAACACGAAAGCACCGCCGTTGCCATTACTTTTCTAAAGAGAAGCCCACTCACAGGTGGATGCAGGTTAAGCGAAGATGACAGACGAGTAAATAGAAGAATTTATCACAGCTTCGTGCACCCTGCAGGACCCGCGGCACTCATTTATCTTATCTTCCTTCTTAAGAAGTCCACGCTGTCAAAGACACGGCTGCAGGTCATATGTATCCCACAGTCCTGTAGGAATTAACTTTACCTCTCACGCGAATCTTGGGATAACGCCATAACCGGAGTTCACTGTAATATTTTTCATCATTTCACCATCGGAGATTCATTTATCTTACAAAGGAAGGCAACGCATTCTTGCGATGCCAACATCCAATGCATTATGTAGTGGGGACATCTTCACCTGTGACAACTTTTATGACTCTTACAGCGTACAATCGTTTTTAACGAGTTTCTTGTTACATATATGTACAATGCGTGGTGGAAGTCATTGTACATATTAATCCTGGAAGTCTCCTAGCCACCTTTCTTTTTTTCTCCCGCCCCTTTGGTCGATATTTCGAAATATTTAAGTTCCTCATTGTATTTGTGGAGTTTTTGTTTATTTTATTTTTAAACGTTCAAAATGGTTGCTCTCACCATCCATCAAAACACGACACAGCCATATTCTGCGCACTTCCTAGAAGAAGGTAATTGAAAGCTATTTGACAATACGATTCATTTAGCATCTTAATTTCTGAAAACGTGCGTTGGCTGATTGATGCGTTATCATACGGGATCCAATGGCCCATTTCATTTTCTTTTTCGTATAACGAGGAAAAAAGGTTGTCTCAAGGTAATCTAGATGGATGAGGTAGCCTGTCCTTTTGGTTATCTGCTTCTCGAGTCCAGAATAAAATATGACAATATCCCCATCACTAATTAGGGGCTTCACGTTCCAAAGAAATTAAAAGCATGATAAAATCATTTTCTTAAATGCATTAACTGGCCAGGTCATTCTTCGAGCGAGGCAAATGCAATTTAATACTGAACAGAAAAAATACTAATTTTTTCTGTTCTCCACGTGAGAACAGAAAAAATTATGTCATTCGCGACGCAATATATTCCCGCTTTAAATAAAATAAAAAATGCACTCTCCCTTGCTAAAATATTAGACGGTATATTGTCATAACTAAGGTATTCGCAGCGATACCAATCTGAATACAACATGATATTGTCCAACACTGTGTAAAAGGTACTGGGACATTAAAACAAGCGCCATTTACAGATCAAATTTTAATATCTTTGATGACCTCCCTTTACCTATAATCCATCTTATAGTCTTCGTGCCAGACTTTCCGCGAAGACCATATGCATAATGAACGTGTTGATCGAAATATTTCTCCATTCATCCAGCAGAATAATGTTTAATTGGACAAGGACGTTGGCTTCCATGGACTATTTCCAGTTAAAACCGTGGCGGTTCTGTTAGGCTTATATCGGGAAAGTGCGTCAGTCACGTTATTCTTCCCATACATACCTACATATGACAGATATTATCCTGTACAAATATAATGCCTTTTGCTATAAAATTGCATCAGCATTCAAAGAAGAGATTTGTCGAGAATGTCTCAGTACTGTTATGAATGAAACGGATCAAAATTCTTCACTCCACATAATCCTTTCCCACTCTTCCAGATGCCATTTTCCTCCAAGCGTCACATCACTGCACCGAGCGAAAATTATATTTCACGGAAACCCCTTTCTCCATTGATTCGTCTGGATGCAGATGGTCATTGCTCCTGTACATTCATGCGCTTCCTCGGCGATTTTTTGACAACTTTAGCTGTAGTTTTTCCAGACAGCACGGACGAAAAATACGCGGCTTCTCTGGTCGACATTCAACCTTTGGTGTAGCCAACTGCCTTCCACTTGAGCATGACGTTGCATACAGTGCTCCGATTCAAATTCCCCGAGTTCATCGTGTCAACTGTAAATTACATTCCTACTTTATGCAGCTTCATTACACCTGTATGCTATCGTCTCGCCTACCGCAGTTGGCATATGCAATCTGTTGACGCCGCGCCAGCTATAGTTACTTTGACATTTAACACTTCATTATTTGCATAATCAGTAAATGGGAATCTTGGTATCCTAATAATTTTGGTTGTTACTTATACTTTATAGTTAAGTATTTACTTAATACTTTTTGTATATATCATATGACATCCACCGACTTCATTAAGATTAACAGGGAAGAACCAGCTACTGTATATGCAAACGTGAGGTTAGTGACCTCAAAAAAGGGGAGGGGGGGGAGCTATGATTGTCTACTAATACACACGCTGGCCATAAAAATGCGTACCTTTGTATTAAGAGACAAAGTCACAGACAGAAGAAATGCAAATAAATGCGAATAATGCAAATAGATGCAAAGAAACTCTGACTTGGGTGATGACGTGGGGCCTCGTTGAGTACTGAGTAATCTGAAGCTCAGAATGGGAAAAATGGGTGATCTATCAGACTTTTAAAAAGATCTTATCGTGGCTGCACGTTTAGCAGGAACCACCAGTCAAGAAACGAAATACATAACTTGTTTCTCAAAAACTTCCATCTCAAAGGTTTTAAATGACTGAAAAGCAGGAAAGCAAGTGGTTCTTCCACATCTCAAAAGCGTAAATGTGGTAGAAAAATATTAGTTCAAGAGTGAAGCCGTCGTACTCTAAGAAGAACTGTACGTACGGAAAAGTAGGACATCCAGTGTGCAGCAAATAACACCTGAATTGCCAGACCTGTCCTCTTTCAACCCGTACCACTCGCATGGAATTGAAGAAATTGGGTATTAGCAGTGGCCTACTATTCGGAAGCTACTTGTTTCAGAGAAAAACAGAAAAATCCACTTGTAGTGGAACCGAGAGTGTCGTGGTTGTACAGTGGAAAATGGAAGAAAATCATGTGATCAGATGAATCTCGATACACTTTGTTTTGCACTGATAGTAGTAGTCAGAGAGTGTGGCGAGATCCTCACGAAGTGATAGACCCTTCTTGCCTTGATAAGACAACTCAAGCATCTGGAGGTGGTATCATGATATGGGGAATGCTTTTTTGGCACAGACTGGGTTCATACCGGTGGAAGGTCACATGTCATCCAGGGTGTACCTAAATTTTGTATGAGATCTACTGCACCCTTCAATCTCGAAAGTGATGGCCACTTTGTGGATGACAAATGCCAGAATCGTGCAAGAATGGTTCAGAGAACCATACTAAAAAAAAAATAACAATAACACGGATTTCTAGCATCTTCCCTCACCCTTACATTCAACTAATCTCAATCCTGTTAAGAATGTGTGGGAGATATGCTGGTGAGCGCTATTATAGGCTATAAAGTCGTCTCACTTCCAACTTTGCCTCAGCTACCCGATATTTTGCTGGAAGAATGGTTACAATTAGACCAAAACACAATAACACCTGATAGAATCCATGCCGCGCCGCACACATATTATTATTCGAAACAAAGCCGGCCCGATTAGATACTGAATAAAAGTTCGATTTTTTTGTTTTTTGGCCAGTGTATGTAATCGTTATCAATAAGAAACGGTATTTGTATGTAGCTCTGTGTATATTTTGCTGCATTTTTGTAAAGGGAGAAGCAAAACCTGCAGAAACCAAGGCATCAACAATAAGCCCTGTGTTCAAGTACGTGACACATAGATTTATTCGCACATATACGTCTATCGTTTCTTCGTCCAAGGTTAAAAGGAGGTCTACGCAGCTCAGGAATCTCGTGTAGTATCTAGCACGGACTGGAATGAATATCGGAAGGCTGGCACTGTGCCAGTGACACCCATTAGTTGCTACTTCCTTGCATGTGTGTGTGTGTGTGTGTGTGTGTGTGTGTGTGTGTGTGTGTGTGTGTGTGTGTGTGTGTGTGTGTGTGTGTGTGGCGGAGGAGGGGCGTGATGGATATGCTTCTGGCAGACTGCTCAAATTTACGGACATATTCTTACGTCATGTTTCTACCTCCTTATCTCTGATTTTCATTTCGCTGTTCTTTTTGGTTAGGAAGCACTTAAAATGAAACAAATGTCTCTTGACACATGTATCGCCGGATACACTCCTTCAAGGTCCGATGAAACTCTGAAGAAAAAGTGTTCGATGACTTTTTGCTCGCTTCAGAGAGAGATCATTAGAGAATTGAAATGAAGCAGAAACTAAGCATTCGCACCTTACAGCTCTTCTGCACTACCGATGATGATCATTAGCAGAGACACAAGTGGATGACGCGAACATACACTCTTTTGATCACCCGCCAATGGAGGAACACGTGTTTAAATACCGGAAACTTTTCATCAAGACCGTTTCTTATATACCGTTTATGCTCTGTATGTGACTTCATACATCCAAGTTTTAAAATATCATGGCAAATGGATTACTTCGAATCGCAGTGGTAATTTTTTTTCTTAAATATTCTTTCGAAACAACTTTAACTTGGTTGCCACCTGATGAAACATGTGAACAATCAGACTTGTTATATGTATTGATTAGAAAGGGTGTAATGAATATTTAAATTTAAGATTTTTTTCATAATAATAATAATAATAATAATAATAATACAAATGACCTCTTACTCATAAAGGTCTACTGAATACCGGTGGAACGTATCGACTGTGGGTTGATTCCGAGAGATTGTCAGAATAACAAATGCCCTTTAACCATTTAATGTCAGAAATATTACATACTATCAAGAAATATCATCAATAAAATTCTACCGTTATTTTTCATTATCAGTGAATAAATGTACTTACGTACAAAAAGCGCATTGGCATAATAGACCATTCCTTGCTTCAGAATATACAGATATTCAGAATATCTTCTGATGAACGATTGGATTGGAGATCGATAAATCGAAATCTAGCGATAATTTTTCTAATAAAGTACTGTACTTCCCAATTCAGTCCTTAATTGCTGAATTGGGTCGGTATCTCTTCGAAATTTTTAACCTAATAAGTTTCAATACAAGAAAAGGCCCAAAGATTCAAGTGGGCAAGAACACGTGATCCTAGATTTAAAGCCAGTTTTAGGTTAAGACCATTCATCTCTTGTATAAAAGTATTATAAAAAATGAAATTAATTAAATAAAACGAATTTTAAGATATTTTGTCCGAAATGAAACTATCAAGCAAGTTGTGGTATGCGCAGTTTTTTTTGGTTAACTTTTGTTTTCTTGGAAGACACGCCAGCGTACTTTCACTTATTATCAAATTTGTAATAACACCTTTCATTAAAAGTGAATAAACTTTTATTCATTAATAAAGCACTATTTTTTCATTATGCAGAAATTTTAATTTTAAAAAATACAAACGCGACTAAAAGTTCAATAAAATTATTTTTCCCCTTATGTTTGGTTTTAGTAGTAGTGGCAAATGATGCAAGAAAGCAAGCTTATATAGCATCAGCCAAAAAATAAAGCATAAAAAACAACTAAACTACACACTTTTTCCATCCGTAACTTGTCTAGTTCTTACTTTGAATTTATTCAAACCATCCGCTTCTGCACATCTGTCCTGCAACCATCCTTCCTCAACCTTAAATTTATGCTCCCATCTGTGTAGTCTCAGCAAGAAGAAGAATTCCATTCATGTTCAGCTTCCTCAATCAGATCACCCCGCAGGTGCCTAGTCTCCGGAAGCTGCAATTTGCAGAACTGAAGCCTTTCTAGGTAACAGCACTCTTTTGTTCCATTCACCATATGCATCCGTTCCAGCAGATCTACATCTTTCCTAAAGTGAGGCCTCCACACTTGTATTCAGTACTCCAGATGCGGCCTAACCATGGTCTTGTACAAAGGGATAATCACCTCCTTATCTCTACTAGCAAAGTTTCTGTATATCGTTGAAAAAACCCATGAGCTGTTCTGGCAGCATGTCTCCACTTCTCACAGAATTTCATATCTGACTGCACAATTATCCCCAAGTTTTTTTCATTTTCCGTTAAACTGAGTGTAGTACCTCACAGTTGATAAGTTACTCTGGAATTAATGCTACACATACGCAGTACCTCGCATTTGTCAATTTTAAAACTTCAACTGCCATTTCTCAGTCCATTCACCCAGTTTTCCTAGATCTTGTTGCAATAGCTCACCCTGATTACTGCCGTTAACCACCTTGTCAACCTTTGTATTATCTTCAAACGTTGACATTAATCCTGATATACCTTCATAATTAATCCTGATATACCTTCATAATTAATCCTGATATACCTTCATCATCAGTATCATTAATGAATATTGAAAACAACAATGGATCCAACAGTGAACCCCCAGGAAACTCCACTGATAATATTAGTCCACGAAGAGCAGTGCCCATTGATAACCACCCTTTGTCTTCTCCCACTCATACATCCCTTTATCCAAAGCAGTGTTACTGTGCTCCTATTTGTACAACAGTCTTTTATGTGCAACAGTATCAAAAGTTTCCTGATCTCCAAGTATATGATATCAAAATTATTTTTTGCTTCATTAGTCATTGGATCATAGTAGCCTATCAGATCGGTTAAATAAGACCATCCCTTAACAAATCCATGCTGTGACTGCAGTATAATTGCATTCCTGTCTAGATGGTCCTGCATTATTTCTTTAACCAGTGACTCCGTTATTTTCCCTAGAACAGATGTTAAGCTAACAGGTTTGTAATTACTCATGTCACCGTTTGAAACTCCCTATATGAATTGAGGATACATTCGATAATAAAACCATATGGACTGGAGATGTCCATATGGTTTTATTATCTTCGTTTTGTGAAAACCAGCAATAGTCGCCCATCATAGCGATATTCCATTATGTGTACCGATATAAAATAAAATTTCCATGTAAACTCCGAGACATCTGTATAGGGTCAGAGGAGTTCAAAAGATAGAGAATTCAAGAACACATTACACCGGATTTAGCGGTCACGTAGGCTCTAACTACGGCCAGTTCCACCCATATTCTATTGTGTTCCCCGAGCTGACCCACTGGGCTGCATCATCCTGATAAAACAAACCACCTGTGAATACGACAAGTGTATATTTTAAGAGACGTGCAGCAATAGGTTTTATAATTTGTGGTCCAACAGTGATTCCTTCTTTCGAAATGTTTCCTTTCAAATATTTAAAATACGATTTTCTTTGTCCTGAGCCATCACACGTTTTTAAATTTTTTTTTTTTTATTTTTATTTTCTATCTAGCTTTATATGCAAAGAGGAAGAATTGTCAACTGAAGATCCGATAATTGCGTATATGAGCGAGTGCTTTTCGTGCTGGGCAAAACCGTAGCACCATTGTACTCTTTTGTTGCTTGACCATCCGACAAGCAGAGGAAATAGCAATACAGTATTTAGTCTACTGCAATCCAGGTAATTTTTTTTATATATTTACATATATACAAATATACATTTATACAAAAAACTTTTCATATACAATCATCCAGTTCTCCTTAGGAAACTCGTGATTAATAACCATCTCATACAAATCCATAAAAAGCAATAAAACACTCAAAGACTCTATAGAAAAATATGTATGCATGTAAATATGTAGGCGTTCTGTGTAGCGGCGCACCTGGAATAGAGTTAAACTTCCCCAGTTTGGCCAAGTGTATACCAAATGTGGTTTGCATACGCCACCTTAACCGGTTAGCAGCGACAAAGGGGTACCCATCTTCAACACAAGGAGGACGTCCTGTATTAACTTAATTGCCCAAAAAAGAGGCAGATTCCGCACCCACTTCAATCCAAGCAGAGGGCGACCTTCAAAATGATGCACTCCCAAAAGCGCTAGTAAGATTTGATTTCCACCATAAAGGTTATCAGGATACTGTACATCTCTTAATTTTGACAGAACCCCTTTCCACCACAACATGTCGAAGGCACCATGAAAATCAATAAAAAGAGCTAGGACGTATCGCCCAGAATATTTCTGCATATATTTTACCATACGGTAAAAGACATCTTCAGTGGAACTTTCTTTCCTATAGCCATATTGACTACCAGAAGACAACTCCATCCTGTTATATCTAATCATTAAATGACTGATTAACAGCCTTTCATAAGTTTTTACCATTACAGATAAAAGAGCAATTGGGCAGTACGATCAATTGCTCACTTGGATCTTTGTCTAAACTCTTTATGATCGATCTCGAATCTTCCATGCAGGTGGGAAGATACCCTGCATTAAACATTTATTGTATAATGCAGGGTATCTTCCCACATCACAAACAAATCAGATCTCATATTATAAGCCCTTTTAAAGACCTTCACTTCAATGAAGTATAGGCTAGGTGCTCGACCATCTACCGCCTGGAACATTTTGGAACATTGCATTAGTAACCTCCTCAACAGAAAACTCATACTCTTGGTCATTCACATTATACAAATCATTATTCCTTAACATCTCTAACTGTTGTTCAGATAAATCATCCAAGAATATTTGTGGGAAAAACTCATCAAGAATCATGCTCACGAACTCCTGCCAATTGAAAGCAGTTATTTCTCTATTTCTAACCGCACAATCTTTGAAATAATATTTTTCGGTAATAATTTTAAAAATCGAGCCCCAAGGGTCTCTTGATCCTCTTTCCTCTGCGTATCTTTTCCAAGATGTACTCTTAGTTTTAGATATGGCATTTACATAAGTTCTTAAATCTCTACACATATCTAAATACAACTCCGCCATCGGCATATCACCAGTACGCCTATAGTATTGTAAACGTTGTCTTTCACACCTCAATTCTTTCTTCCTTTGACTAAGTTCTCCATTCCATCAGAACTGAGGTCTATTTATCTGCTTTCGTTTCTTCATACTTAAACTAGATGCAGAGTAAATTATGTCCCGCAATACATATTCATTACGTGACAAAGCATCCCATACAACCTCACTTACACGAGTTGTAAAGACCCTATTAAATCTCTCCCATTTGGCGGTATGTACAGAGAACCACTTATGTTCCACAGCAAATCTCTCACATTGTTCAAATTTGAACTCGAATGAAATCGCATTATGGTTGCCGGTTGTTAACTGATCCAACACTTTCCACTCATATATTCTATTTAAAACAGAGACTGCACTTAATGTAACATCGATATGGGACTGTCCGTGAATAGCAGAATATGTAGGTAATTGTCCAGACGTATTTACAAATTCCAAACCAGTGGCAGAAAGGAAAGGAAATCCTCAAGCATCTCAACTCTATCATCAGACTCCTGACTGCCCCGTAGAATGGAGTTTGAATTCGAATCCATTGCTACAACAATATGTTATGTCACCAGCCCTTCACATATCCTCTCCAAGTGCGTATATACGGTTCTATACTCTCAGAAGGTTGACAGTACATTGTAACAAGATGTAAACTTAGATATAGCTACCTTAGGATAATCTCCATGAGATAATATTCGGTTCCTGTTCGGTTATAGGGTTCCTGTAACAATACCAGGTCAAGATCGAGAGACTCCATTTGATAGTTTAATTGTGCAGCAACTCATTTAGCACATTATGCATTAAGCTGGATTATTTTCAATGAACTAGCCATAGCTAAACCTACTTTATACATTTCTAGGACCCTAACATGCTTCGGACAAATCCTATCGAAAGCAGTATGAGCTGCTTGCCTCTTACAATTTTTGCCTTTTATATATTTTTACAATTTACACACACAGCATTTTCATTGTTATTAGTACAGTCTTTATTCGAGTGTCCAACTATCGCACAGTGTCCGCAAATTCATTCCCTTTTGCAAAATTTCGCAATATGCCCAAAATTTAGACATTTGAAACACTGCATCACTGGAAAGATCAACTCTGTACCTATAAGCTGTCCATTTTGCATATAACCTATCATTTCTTCTAATTACATTCCACAACAACGGTTTAATCTCAACAACCGAATTCGAAGCCTCATCATTTCTTGATTTATTTATAGAAACTACTTCTACACTTTCTTTAAAATCCTGCCTTGTCACACCATAGTCTTTACAGTTCTTAGAACAAGTCCAAACTTGGTCTAACAATTTTAAGTCAAGATAAATACGGAGTTGCAGTATAGCACTATAATTTTCCTGAAATTAGGAAAATTATGAATTTTCCTAAAGTGGCATTTTGCTAAACGAGAATGACATTTGGTAAGGTGGTTTGCTAGAAACACTTAAACGTACTGTTTCGAAAAACTAAGGCGTTAAAGTGCTTTAAGTGTTTTCCTAATAGCCTTTATAAGGCAGAAGAATCCTCCGGGAGTACTGCCTCAGCTACATCAAACCACAAGACTCGCCACAAGTGAACTAAAAACATAAATATAATTGCCACGAAATATAGTTTTATTTTTATGTAGTTTTACACAGTTCAACATCGCTACACACTCATAAATCCCCCTGCTAATAACTCCTGGCATGCTTCTGTGATAAATTGCTGTCCAGTAAACCTTGTTATTCGGCACTTAGATAACCGGAAATCTCTATTTATATTCCAGAAATTAAAATTACAGCAGTTGTTTTTCGCGGTCCATTTTAGAGAAAAGTGTAAATCCTCGCGGTTCGGGTCTCTCTTTTGGCATACACTTAATAAAATGTCAAGTAAATATTAGGATAACATATTTTTATTTCCTTTTACTACAGACCACTTACTTTATTACTTATTTAAAAAACGCGAAGAGAGGTAGGTGCTTTCATATGAAGCATGATCGATTTTTTAAATGTCACACGTCAAATTAAGGAACTTTACAAAATGGAAAGCCGAAATGATTACTTACCGCATGGTGGCGCCTGCACCAACGAGAAACAAGTGGCAAATGCATTATGCTGTCACGAAGGGTTGTATACACGAGAAAAAAAAAAAAAAAAAAAAACGGCAAAACACGTAAATAAAAAAAGATTTTTATCAAAAGCTTTATGATATACACTGAGTGATCACTGAATTATGACCACCCCTATAAAAATTGAATGTCACGCGTTGACCACGTGAGGTACGAAAGAGTGCAGTTAGTCGACCTACGTATCACAGATAAGATGTCAGTGGTTCAGTAGGTAGTAAAATTCCGAGCGTGATGGGTAAAAGGAAGGATTTATCGGACTTTGATAAAGGACAGATTGTGGGTGCTCGACGAGCTGGTGTCTCGATTTCCCAAACGGCTGAACCGGTGAGTTAAAGTGTACCAGGACTGGCATCAAAATGGTCAAACAATGACCTGGCGGTGAAACTGCAAAGGTCAGCGAAAGGTTGATATTAGAGGTGAGCGCTGGGTCCGACAACTCGTACAGGCGAACAGGCACAGCACTGTTGAAGAGTTGACTACTCAATACAACATGGGCCAACTCGGAACAATATCTGGCATGACCATGCGTCGCACGCTCGCACGTATGGGCTATACCAGCAGACGACCTCCACGGCATCCTCTCCTAACCAAGGTTCATCTGCATAAAATACTCGCCTGGTGCAAAGAAAATGCAAGTTGTACGTTAGAAGACTGGAAGAAGGTGTGCTTGTTGAACGAGTCACGTTATTTACTCCACACCGTGGATGGTTGTGTACGGATTTGGCGTCAACAACATGAGGATCTTCATCCATCATGCATGGTATCAAAAGTGCAGGCCGGTGGAGGTGGTTGTATGGTGTGGGCCATGTTTCGCTGGCAGGAATTTGTACCCCTAGTGCACGTGGAACAACGTATCAGTGGTCTCCGCTATCGTCAACTGCTTACTGATTTTGTACATCCCACTATGTTACACTTTTTCCCGAATGGCGATGGTGTCTTCCAAGATGACAATGCGCCGAGCCATCGGGAACTTGTTGTGCAGGAATGGTTTGAGGAACACAGTTTTGACTTCCAGCATGTCGATTAGCCTCCGAACTCCCTCGATATCAATCCCATAGAACAATTGTGGGACACTATGGAAAGTCATATCTGGCGTCTGGATACACCATTCATCTCCATATCTGCATTGCAGACCGCATTACACACAGCTTGGTTGGCCATACCTCCCGAGCGCTTCCGACATCTTGTTGAATCAATGTCACGTCGGATAGCTGCTATACTGAGGGCAAAAGGAGGACCTACGAAGTATTAGGTAGGTGATCATAATTCAGTGATCATTCAGTGTATAAAGCTTTTTATTAAACTAGAAGTTTTGAGAACTAGCGTCTATGTACAAAGACTGGACAGATTAAATCTGAAATTACGGAGTTATACAAATAACTTCATCAGCTACCAAACATGTGACTATAATCCTCGAGGTATAAGATGATCCATGGGTAACAATGCAGGCATGAAATAAGCTCTTCATGCTAAGCAACCAAGACTGTTAATTAATTATGGCGATATTGAATACCATTCTGGTATTATCCCAGATATTGTTAAGTGAATTGAGCGTAGTCATTTCTGCTAACAGTGATTCCATTCAAGACCATAAATTCACTTCCAGACGTATTTTTCTTAGCGGAATGGAATCTGGTTCCCGGTTTCGAACAAGTTAAACTATGTCGAGAATCCGATTGAAGACTGCATCTCGACTCAATAGTGAAGAGCAGCATGTCCCATTTCTCTGGGTTCAATAGATTTAATTATGCTACCGTCGGCACGAATTCAAATTAGCCGTTTCTATGTAAGGAGAGAAAGAAACTTATCGTTTTGCATAAAGATTCACTTCTCCGCGCCTTCTGTAGGCTCTCAAGCACGTTGTGTGTTTGTAGTGTATATGACTGCAGCTGAATGTAGTAGTAGTAGTAGAAGTAGTGGCATGTGATGCAAGAAAGCATGTGTATGAGCTTATGCAGCATCAGCCAAAAAAAAAAAAAAAAAAAAATCACATCATTCCCTCCAAATGCCTGTCCAGTTCCTCCTTAAATTTATTCAACCTACAACTTCCACAACGACAGATGGAAGTTTGTTCCAGCAATTAACCACCCGCTAGCTAAAGGCAAATTTCCGCACATCTATTCTACATCTGTCTTTTCTTAATTTGAATTTATGCCCCCTTACGTTCGTAATCTGAACAAGTGGAAGGATCCCATCAGAATTCAGCGTGTTCAACCCATTCAAGGCCTTATACACCTCAATCAGATCACCGTGCAGGTGCCTAGTTTCCAGCCGCTGCAATTTGCAGAACTTAAGCCTCTCTTGGTAAGAGGATCTCTTCATTCCCCTCACCAATCTTCTTGCCCTTCTCTGTACACGCTCAAGTAAATCTACATCCTTCCTAAAATGAGGCCTCCAGACCTGTACGCAATACTCAAGGCGTGGCCTGACCATTGCCTTATACAGAGGGATAATCACCTCCTTTTCCCTGCTAGCAAAATTCCTATATATCATTGACAAAACCCCATGACCTGCCCTGGCAGCCTGTCTGCATTGCTCAGAAAACTTCATATCTGACTGCACAATTACTCCCAGGTCTTTTTCATTTTCTACCACCTTAAGTGTAGTGGCACACAGTTGGTACGTTCCTCTGTGGTTATTTCTACCCATATGCAGTACTTTGCATTTGCCAAGGTTAAACTTCAGTTGCCACTTCTTAGCCCATCTGCCCAAATTATGTAGATCCCATTGCAGTAACACATTGCCATTACTGTCATTAACAACCCTGCCAACCTTTGTATCATCTGCAAACTTCGACATTAAGCCTGATATACCTTCATCAATATCATTGATAAATATAAAAAACAACAGTGGACCCAACACCGAACCCTGTGGGACTCCACTAATAATATTAGTCCACGAAGAGCAGCACCCATTGATTACCACCCTCTGTCTTCTCCCACTCAACCATCCTTTCATCCATTGTAGCAACTTACCCTTAATACCATTCTGTTCCAATTTATACAATAGTCTTTCATGCACAACAGTGTCAAAAGCTTTTCAGAAATCCAAATATATGATATCAAAATTATTTTTTGCATCCAGTTCCTTTGTAACCACATTATGAAACAACAGGGATTATCTTTATTTTAGATATAGGAAGCTTCTTTTCCAACCAACTCTCCTAGTCCAACGCGCTAATAATTCCTCGGGAAGGCGATATCAATTTTACAAAACAAGAGGAACAACTTCCCCACTGTCAGAACCGTAGTATTCAGATGTGGGAAGATGTCCCACATGTTTTGCAAAATTGATATCGCCTTCCCAGAGAATTATTAGCGCGTTGGACTAGGAGAGTTGGTTGGAAAAGAAGCTTCCTATATCTAAAATAAAGGTAATCCCTTTTATTTCATAATATAGTAGAATATAGGAATTATCGAGCACTTAATAGTTCTCTATTATCAAACAAATATTATATAAAATGCTCCTCTCGTAGACTGCCATGGTGGGCAAATCTAAAATAAAGAATTGATTGATTGATTTATTTTTGTTCTCATCATGTAACACGGAGCCTAGCTGACTGATTTCGAGATAACATGGCAAAAAATAGATTTACACACATTTCTGGCTTTTCTGCAGAGTTTCTGTGTCATCAGTGTACGATGGCGAAGTTGAACTAATGTTTGGGAGCCGTCTTACATAAGATACCATAAATGCCTACATGACTAATTTCGAGAGAGGTGTTATTGCTGGATGTCACATTGCTGACGGCATACATAATCCAAAGTCGACCATCGATGTTATCGTGGAATTATTATTATAAAAAATAATATTAAATAAAAAAATAAAAATAAAACCTTTTCTCCTTTATGAGATTTTTTCCACCCCGCAATGAGTACTGGTACCAAGTG